>NC_056729.1:506777375-507016279 GCF_019279795.1 Protopterus annectens
CCGCACCCTGACCCTAACGTCCATCCCTACCGCACACTTACCTTAACATGTCGGTGTTCTCAGTGTCGGGATTTTCAACTTTCGGTCTTTTCCGTTGTCGATCTTCCAGTGTCCACACACACACACACACACACACACACACACACACACACACATATTTATATATATGTGTGTGTGTGTGTGTGTGTGTGTGTGTGTGTGTGTGTGTGTGTGTGTGTGTGTGTGTATACACACACACACACATATATATATATATATATATATATATATATAGTTATGCATGTGTAAAAGCATATGCCTATATGTATGTATGTTTACATTTACACAAACATATGTACAACTTCATAAATGCAAATATATATAGACTTATGTATATATAAGTTTAGTGAGGTAATGTGGATGGCATATCCATGTTTCACATAATGTCCTTGTTACTTTACGTTACTATTGTTGACCATATTTTGTGGATTGTAACATACCTCTCAACTGTCCATTTTTTTGTTGAATGCCCAGATTTTTTCTCCTATTTTTTGTCTTTTCCTCATAAATTTGTGGTTTTCTGGCAGCTCAGTGATGATATAATATGCATTTGCATTTTGCACCTCATATCCTTTAGAAAATGTATGGTAACACAAATACTGTTATTCTAGCAACTTTCTAAATTTGTAAGAGCAATATGTAAAATCTGGACTATTTTGGGCCTTTTGCCCCCTCCCCCCACCTTATTTTAGGCTTTGTCCAGATTTATTTGCACTAAGAGGGTGAGAAGTATGGTTTGAAATACTTCTAAATTTGAATAATTTTTTGCATTTTGTTCTATACAATTTCTCAGGTGGGACACATTGTTCATCATGTGAACTCCCTATGGACTTTGTAGTGCAGTCACAGATGATAACATTACCTAAGACATTACTGGTAATATGTCCTACATTACAAATGTTAGCACCACCTTTTCATCTTAAACATCACGTAGCTCATCGACACTGACAGTGTAGGGATATTTCAGGAGTCAAATTCATTGTAGAATTTTGCAAGAAAAGTAAGGATTCACTTTATATTATTTAAAATGTTTGTTTGCAAGCAAGAAGGGTGAGTTCATGGGTGTCTGTGTAAGTCCTAGCTTACATATTACATTAGCGTAGTTTCAGTACTTCGAATACCATATGGTCGACACCATATGATCGAAGTACTAAAACTTTGAAAATGTAAAAAAAAAAACAAAACAAAACAAAAGTAACTGAGCAGGGGGGCAAGCCCCCTGCACCCCCCACCCCCGTACTTAAATATACCAACTCCGAGATTGCACTTTAATGGAGTTAAGCACAGGAAAGGGAAGGTTTCCCTTTCCTATGCAGTAGCGCAATCTCAGAGTTGGTATATTTAAGTAGTGGGGGAGTATGGGGGTGCAGGGGGGCAAGCCTACACCTTTTACTTTTTTTTTTTTAATAATTTTTTATGAACATTTGAATATTTAATCATTCAATCAACCTTTAGTGATTCAAACAATTGAATATTCGATGTTCCACTAGGAACCCAAGTGCATGTAGTTGTACATGGTCTAATATAATGTAATCATGTTAGTATGGATTAAAATGTGATTTCTTATGTGAGCAATAGTAGACTATCTAAATAGGGTTTGCTCCTCCACCAGTATCAACTGTGTAAAAATAGATTAAGACAGTTACAGTTCCCTATGATTAGACCATCAGCAATTTTTAGAGGAAGAATTGCTGCATGAATATGTTATCACGTGCTGATGTCTCACACTTACTAGGAAATTATGATTATTCAAGAAAGTTACATGTCAATGACACAATCATTAACACTGTGTTGTTTTACACAGAAACACAATGAAAACATCCTCCAGGGATGCAGGTGTACAGTGTGAACTTATCACTGAGCAATCAATCATAAGATGACCAGTATTTTTTATAATGGTATGCACGCCTGTGAAACCAACTGATAACTTGCCTTTGTCTGAGAGTAACTGGCCAGGGTCAAATTTATCTGATTACATACCAGGGCAGAAGTCAACATTTGGGACACAGGATGAGTCAAGAGAAATGTAAGGTATGAATTTTTCAAATTATTTCAGTAATGCATAAACTCATTCTTATCACTTCATTTGGCAGTAAATGAATGCTCATAATTGCAAATGTTAATTCTTAATTAAACAATATTCATTGAGTAATAAGATTATTGCAGAGAACATATTTCTTTTCATGATTTTACTCTGTAGCTAGTGATTACAGATAATTAAGGAATATTTCCTATGTCATGTATCAATGAATAACTGCAAGCCTTCATTTTTTAACAGTAATGGGTAATTGATGTGTAATGATTCATTCTTTCTTCAGGAATGCAGATCCCTGTATGTACCACATTCATGAAAAGCCAACATATATTGCGGTGCTTGTGGATTTGAAGTGTTTCCAACCTTCTCATCTGATTTTCCAACATGTGTTTGTGGTACCTTATTAAAAGTATTTGTTAGGTGCTCATCATGTGAATGTCGGAGGACATGAACAAACCAATCTGTTAAAGAGAAGACTATAGTTGGAAATATTGCCATAGAGGCTGTTGTACTATTGTCCAGTTATTCAGTGTGAAAGGCATAGAGGATTTTTCATAATACGAACACTGTGTATTTCAAGAACAACATACAGAAAACATAAAAAAATATATTTTCCTGCAGGAACTTAATGTGGAAAGAAAGGCAACAGTATCTAATATAGCAGCACTCCCTGGTGGTATATATTGGGAAAGATATGGGCATTCTGACAGCTTGGGAAATAATGCCAAGTCTGGTTGTTATAAACTTCTGAAGTGTCATTTAGGAAGTGTGGTGTCATTGCAAGCTGTGCAGGCAAGACCAGTAAGTTGGTGGAGATATAAGTAGATTTATGAGATATTATCTTAACACACACTTCTTAAATTAATTATATATACATAACTTTTTTATGTCTGTTAGAGCAACAAGGTTAAAAATTCGAACACAATGGAATCTGAAGGATTAAAAAGAGCACCGGCTATTCTGGTGGATGGCAACAATTTCAATATTTCTGCATTAGTCACTGACTGCCACCACCAAATAAACACATGGCTAAAATGCACAAAATTAATGTACGGTGCCAGTCATTTCAGCAATGTATGGCACTTAGCTAAAGGCTCGGTTCATGTCATTCCAAAATATCTGCATACAGGATGCACGTCTTATTCTATACAATTACCACATCATTACTGTCAAGCAGCAGTTAATGAGTATCTTGTTTGCTAGTGTAAAAGCATTGCATTTTCAGGTCAAACTCTCCAAGTAAATGTTGTGCATGAAGAATGCTCACAGTTGTAGCACATATAAACATAGATTGAATTGCCTTACTCGTTTGGAAGTTTAAATTAGTAGGTTTATTTCTCTCAAGCCAAATTATGTTTTTTATAAATGTAATAATGCTTAACAATTTGCTTTTGCTGTTTCTCAGGTCTTGGGAAAAAATTTACACACTGTGTCAGCATAAAGGAATGGAATAAATCTTTGAATCTAAGTGGTAGCTTGATGGAGAAAGAGTATAATAAATCATGTATAGCTGCATCAGTGTAAACATACAACTGAGAAATAATGATTGCAAAATGGAAAGGAATATCTGGACACATATAGGACAATCTGGACACATATAGGACATTCATGATTATGACAATTCTCTATTTCCAGCATGCCTACATGGGCTATTGGAGGGACATGAAAGAAGCGAGATGTGACTTTCACCATGTGACTTCCGGAAATTAACATTTATGTTTACAATAATTGAAAATTGGTTATTTTTTCATGTTTATGTCAATATACGTAATCAAGCAAAAGAACAAATTCTTTCCCTACTGGAAAGCATTATTATGTTCAAAGACATAGCTGAGCTGTCATCAAATGAGTAGAGTAGAATTGTTTCACAGTACAGTAATTCAGTTTGTACCAAAACATGAGGCCTGTTCTTACCATGGCATGAAGTTTAAACAAGTATTATTGTTAAATTTAATGTGCAACTACTTCTTCACATTTGTATACTTGAAGTACTCTTTGTCACTTTAAATATCCACATGAATAATGTCATATGCACATTTTATGCTATGTTAAAATTTGTTATATATATTGATATATCTTTGCAACTTTCCCCACAATAGACACTTTTTGATGTCTATCTGCCAATCCATTCTTCTGTGAGTTTGAGGTGGAAACATAAAGCAAGCTTTTTGGAGATGTGAGAAACATCATAGATACACAGGGAGAACTTTCAAACTTCATTAGAGCAGTGGCTGGTCGTCAGGACTGAATCTTGCACCTTATGCATGTCACACAAAAAACATAAGCATTACCTGCACTCTAATACTTTTTTACAGAGTGTCCCTTTCTGCTATGCACTTCATATTGCATTTCACATAAAGCAAACAAATAAATAACATTTACTGAATAAATCCATTACAACAGAGTATTTCAGAAAGGAAGGTGACAGCAGTCTGAGTAATAGAACCTAAATAATAATAAATGTTCCTTTTCATGATTTCAAGACATTTACTTACATATGCTGCAAATACATAGGCATGGTGATAAAAATGCTGAGTATAACAAGTTTTGCATTCAGTACAATGCTTCAGCCCGTTATGATTTATCTGCTTTCTGAGCTACAATATTCCAGCAAGCAGCTTGCAGTATTACATGATTAGGTGCATATTCACTATGGCAGAGAGTACCAGGTGCAAGTTATGCACCCATAATTGTTCAAAGAGGCAGGTCTGCAATGAAAGAAACACATTGTTAAAATCACAAAAGCCAACCCAACATTAGCAACTGGATTACATCCTCCTTTAAAATAAAAATAGGGCTAATGTATGTTGGATGGTGATACTTTCCCACAAGTCTTCCTACACAGAATAAAATTCAAAATATCAATAGCATGGTACGAATTATTAATTCAAAAGTGCCACATATGTATAAAATATACAGGAGCAGCAAGTAGTAGCTGTTTACAACTTGGAAAAGTAAATGCACATTAAAAAATAGAGAAATGCATAAAAATTCAGTGATTTCTTCAACTTCAGAACACTTCTGGCAAAATGAAACAGTATGTAAAAAATAATGGAGCCAACCAGTCATGATTTCCAACATGCCTAAAAGTTCTATAAGGTGGGGGCCGAGCATATTCAAGTAAAATGCTAAATTCCTCATCTGAACTTTCATTAGATATTTGTTAGAGATCATCACTCTCACGACTCTTTGCCATTGTTAATTCACTAATAAGATATCATCGAACAAAAAAAAAACAAAACAAAAATATTGACAGATGGAACTTTTAAAAAAGAAATGCTTAAAACAATAAAAAATAAATAAGGCTTAGTGGAAATACCACTATTGCAAACTTCAACAGCAAGGATAAGAAGAAATTCATGTAAGCAGAGTGAGAAAATACTTTAAATAGAATTTTAGACCACACATTTATTTTACAAAGCAGCTGCAGATCTATAACCTTTTCAACTGTATTCTGTGTACCAAGTCAATGTGTTATAAAAGAGGAAGTACCTGTGTTGTGCATTCCAAGACAGAATGTACTGTGAATATAGGGAAGCTAAAAAGGCACTGAAAAAAAGCAAAATATGTTTTGTTTTGATGTTCTAGACAAGTGAGGAAATCAAATACTATTTTAGTTAATGTCAAGTCTGCAGTCACAAGATTCCAGAAAGTACTGGCTCATACTATCATTATCTGTAAACAGGTATGACGTCTATAAAACTGTGACACATGCTTAGTTAACTTGCCCTTCTGATTTACTTTCTGAAGTGCTTACTTGCTATCGGGCCTTGGGTTTTCAGTAATCGGTACCTGAATTTGTTGATTGATAGACAAACTGCAGTGGCAAAGCAGTTGCAGCTGATCATAGTTGGACGAGGGTCCCTCTAATGGCTTTCAAAATGACTTTTGTAAGTAACTGATTTTATATTTTGTTCAAGTTGTTTCATATTAAATTGTTTTAGATTGCACAGAGGTGTATTATTTAATTCTTCCATCTGCATCTTTGTTTACCTTCTAGCCTTGGTATCCTGATAAGAACCAAAAACACTTGGTGGCCCAAACCAGGATACTGAGGGATACTGGAAGAATATTACGACTACCTTTGTTTGTCTTTGGGGGAGAAAGAGATAGATAAAAAGCATGCAGATGTTAAAAGTACTGAATTAACCATGGCTTGTTTGTGGGGCCCTGTAGAAAAAAGTATTGACTAAAGTATTCCCACCCCCTTTAAATTATCCAGAATTCCACAAAAAGTAGATCTGGATGAAGTAGCAAAATCTCTAGCAGATTTAAAATTAAACGAACAAGATCAAAAAGTAAAAGCTGGGGCTGGAACAATTGGATGCTTGCTGCTGACAGTATTAAAATATTTAGATCTTACAGTAAATGAGCTTACACAAAAAGTTAATTATAACAAAGAATGTAAATAGCATATTCAGCAACACCATCCATACAGAGATGCTTTAGAGAAAGCAGACGAAACTCTGGAGGAAACAGAAAATAGATTACTTTCAACATCAACAAGAGTGATTCAGCAGCATAGGCAAAGGAGCAGGAAGAGACATAAACCATCCTCTTAGGATAATGTGTGTGCATTGGTTTGTAAACTGGCAGTTGACCCAGCTACATAGGATGGTAGCTTTTCTTCACCATCCAATGAGAATGCAGAGGAAGCTGTATTACCCTTAGCAGAGGCATGCCCGGTGGTAGAAAGAAAGGGTGTCAGTGCTAATGATAGGAGTCAGACACAAAGGTGGAATGAGATAAGGATTTATAATCAGAAACAGTTTTCAAACTTAATTCAGACTTAAGAGTCTGAAGCTGGGAGAAACAGTTTTAACATGCCAAACCTTAAACAGTATTGAATTCTTGGAGGACATGCTGAAATATTGAAGATAATCCAAGAATTGTTGTATGTGGGCATAATTTAAGCAAATGTAAGCCCAGTTAATAGTCCTGCATGACCAGTGAAAAAGCCGGATGGATCTTGTCACGTGACTGTAAATTACAGAGGACTGAACAAAGCTGCCCCATCTTTGGCAACTGGTTCATAGGTTCATAGGTAGGTACTAGGCTATTGGCCCTAGGGCCTATATAAGCCTAGCAAAAAGGTACCCTAGCTTTCGCTACCCAAGAAATTATTTTCCTGTGCTCCTGTCGGGCAGAGCCACAGAGGTGATCCCTGGGGTGAATTTCCTATTTCCCATCCAATCATCAAGATTTTTCTTGAAGAGTGCTAATGAGGAGCTTTGTTTGATATAGACTGGTAGTTTGTTCCAGAGTATGGGAAGTCTCTGGGACAGAAATCTATCTCTCCAGCATGTTCTGTTTATCGTAATGACAAGGTTTAGGTCCCTAGAGCGTGTATCTTGGAGAGACTGGGATGACTTTAAGTGGAGCATGCCCAACAGCTCTGGGTTTGACATAGCTTTGTATGTTAGGCAGAGATCGTCTTTGAGTAGGCGATATGTGACAGAGTAAAGCTGGAGTTTTTTGAGACAGTCTGCATACGGCATCTGTTTGAGGCCAGTAATTCTCTTTGTGAGGTATTTCTTCGGCCTTTCTAGTTGTTGTAGATGTCTTGTGAGGTACATACCAAAAGGGGTGTTGTACTCTATAATGGGTCTAATAAGTAATTAGTAGAGGGGAACAATGACCTCTTTCTTCCTGGATGAGAAACCTTTTGTGATGAGGTGTACCACGTAGATGGGTTTCCTGACTACTGTGGTGATGTGATTATCAAAGGAGAGACTACTGTCCACCTGTGTCCCAATGTCTCTTATCACACTTTCGGTGTTAAGTCGACTACCAACTATTTGGTAGCTTATGGGTACAGAGTTTTTACCAAAGGGGATGACATTGCACTTTTTGGCATTGGGCTTGAGGCCATTGCTTTGACACCAGGCTTCTATCTCCATGAGGCCCTTTTGTAGGATGTCCACATCATTAGCCAAAGACCTTCTCTGTTAGCCTGTACTTCAGAAAAGTAGATACCAAACAGGAGAGGACCCAGGACTGAACCCTGTGGTACTCCACTTGTCACTAGTCTGAAGTCGGATTTGGAGTCTGCTACTTTCACAGTGTGGGTTCTATCAGTGAGCCAGTTGGCAACCCATCTTGTGACATAGGGATTTATTCCTAGTTTAGTGAGTTTATCTATAATTCTAGAGTGGGGGATGGTGTCAAAAGCCTTGGCGAGATCTAGATAGGCTGTGTGAACCACCTTACTGTCATCTACGGCTTTGGTGACTGCTTCAAAGAAGTCTATCAGGTTTAGGAGACATAATCTGCCTTTTACAAACCCGAACTGGATGGGGTCCAGAGTGTGGAGATTACCAATGTCTTTGTGTATAAGATCCATGATGATACGTTCCATGGCCTTGCAGACCAGGCTCGTTAGGCTAATGGGGTGGTAGTTCCCAGCATCCATGGTGGCTCCCCCATGGTGGAGTGAGATAACCGTTGCTGTGTGCCATTCAGTGGGCACAACAACTGAGGTGAGGCTATAATTGAACATGGTGCTTAGGTGGGGTGCCAGTTCATGTAGAATGCAGCCTGGGATGTTGTCCAATCCCATGGATGCTGTGTTCTTGCCTTTGGCAAGTGTGTTTTCTTACCTGTGCAGCCGTGATCACAGGAACTTTGCATTCTTCCAGTATAGAGATGGGTCCTTTAGGGGGTGAGAGGGGGGGTAAAGTTAGCACTGAACCTATCTGCCAGGATGTTGACAATATCAGTTGGCTCTCTATATTTAGTGCCATTGTGCTGTAACTCAGAGCAGATCTGACTGTAGCCATTGAGATTCTTGACATAGCTATAGAATGCTTTGTGGTTGTCTTTAGAATCAGTGGCAATTTTGTTTTCATAACTAGCTTTGGAGGATTTTATGAGGGATCTCAGCTTCTTACTGAGGCTAACCAGGGAGTTCCTCCAATCATGGGATTTTATTCTTTTTTGCAAAAGTTTCTTTCTTCTGTTGTAGAGTTTGTTTATGGCAGGGGACCACCAGATTGGCTTCTTTTTTTGGAGGATAGCATCTTGGTTCTGTTAAGGACAGCACGATCCATGCACTTGTGTAAGTGCTTATAAAGTGCATTTGTGTAGGATTCAGCAGTTGTACCTCTATTGTCCATCTGCATGGGTATCGTGAAGTTTGCCACTTCTGCCTTAAGAAGTGTGAAGTTGGCTTTGGAGAAATTTTTTATGGTGGTTTCCCTAATGGGGGGGGGGTGATGGTGGGATGTGGATGTCTAGGGTGATTAGCTTGTGGTCAGATCTGACCAATGAGGAATTGACCTCTGGTATTGAACACCGGTTGCCCATATTGGTAATGACCAGGTCTAGGATATTGCTGCCCCTGGTGGGGATGTGGATAAGTTGATCCAAGGCATTGGAATTTATGAATTCCAGAAAACTTTGAGCAAAAGAGTTAGTACATGAGTAGTTTTCCCAGTTGATGGTGGGGTAGTTGAAATCACCCATTATTAAGGTGTTGAGTTGTACCCTAATATTTTCCAGTGTATCAGGAAATGAGGAGTAGGAATCCTGGGGCATGGTGGGGGATCTGTAGAAAGTTACAGTTTGGATTGCGGTCTTGCCTAGAGTTAGTTGCACTTGGATAATCTTGGCTGCATTATGCTGAGCAGCTAGCCTGGATGTGTGATTATCCTTAATGAATATGGATAAACCTCCACCTTTAGTGTTTCAGTCCAGGTTAGGTGGCCAAAAGATGTGGTATGGATTATATCCTGGTAATACAGGGGTGCTCTCTGGAGCCTTGAACCATGGCTCTGTCACTGCACAGATGTTGCTGTTCTCCATTTTAATGAGTGCCTTGAGTGAATGCATTTTGAAGTTTTGACTTCTATCATTGAGTAGCATTACCCTCAGATTTTGATTGCCCGTTTCATGTGGTATTGGACTTTGCAAATGCTTTCTTCTTCATTCTGATAGCTGAGGAGAGCAGACCTTAATTTGTATTGATTCAGGATGGCAGACAGTACACCTTTTAAGTGTTGCTTTAAGGATATCTGCACAGCCCCACCCTACGCCATTCACTGGTAGCAAGACACTTGGCAAAACTGCAGTTTGACAAAGTGATTGTATTTCATTACACTGATGACAACATGATCACAGGTTTCCAACCTGATGTGACCATGTTGCAATCAGTTTTGCAATCCGATGTTCATGTTGTCACAGGTTTGCAACCTGATGTGAACATTGCTTTGCAGATTGTGATGCAACAAATGCAAAACTGGGGCTGGGCTGTGAATGAAAACAAAAAGCAGTATGGAACATCAGTAAATTCTTTAGGGTGATATGGAATGGATCAAATGAGAAGCCATAGGCAGTATTCAGAAAAGTATTGTGAAAAGGTGAAACAACAATGGAAGCCTTCCTAAGAACAATGGGACTTTGGAGAGCTTTTGTACCTCATCTGAGATTGATTTTGCTCCCCATTTACAATGTGACTCAGAAGAAAGATGTTTTCACCCAGGGTCTGAAACAACAAATTGGATTTAAGGATGCAAGAAAAACACTGCAAAAAAGTGTGGGATTGGGTCTAATATACCTTCAGCAACCCTTTATTTTAGAAGTGACTTCCAGAACGATATGATGTCTTGGGGACTGTGGCAAAAAGATGATACTGGTGTCAAACAACCATTAAGATTTTGGTCAAAATGTTTTAACCAGCACACAAGTAACATACAGGCCCTTGGAGTAGCATGTATTAGCTGCTTTTGTCACATTACTTCATGTTGAAATATCACCAAGCAGCAGACAGTGACAGTGAAAGCTGATAATCCAGTCCAAAGGTGGTTACGTAATAACACCTTAATGAAGACACTGATAGCATCAGTTTCAACTGTGCAAAAATGGGGATGCAATTTGCAAGGACAAGATAACATTGTGCCTGGTGTGTCACAAATGCAACAGAAATTAGCTGGATACAGATACTGAAGAGTAGACTGAACAAAAAATGCCAGAATCACCCATTTCTGTAATACCACCATTTGATCAATTAACAGATGTAGATCAGCAAAAAGTGCGACTTACTGATGGATGTGCCAAAAGTGGCTCAAATGGCAGAATTTGGACTTCAGTATCATATTGCTAATGAACTGAAACCCTCCTTTATGATTAAAGTACTGCAGGGTCCAGCAATCAAGCTGAATGACAAGCAGTAGTATTTGTCATGAGTGATTTAACACCAGGTGATGGAGCTTGCATCTAAATGGATAGTTGGACACTATACAATGGACTGAAAACATGGATGACTACCTGGCAGCAACAGGATGAGACAATCCATGGAAAATCTCTATGGGGAGGTACTGACGACTGGAAAAAGATCTGTAACCAAGTTCAGTGGTGTACGATTTTTGTTAGACATGTGGACACCCATGACCCCTCTACCACAAACAAGAGGAAGCACAATCAGCAAGTAGACCAAATGGCATCAGTACAAACTGCTGAACAGTGACTCAATATGTTGGCATTACAAATTGGATACATGAGTTTAGTGGACATCTAGAAATAGCTGCAACAATGGAGTGGACAGGACATGGACTTATGTTAAACAGAGACTTGATTACAGACATTGTAAAGTAGTGTGACATTTATCAGCAAGCAAAGCAGACAATTGCAAGCCAAAGCTTTTGGAACAGCCCAGATTTGTCAGATAGACTTTATTGGACCACTGCCACTTGAACAGAACCAGCAATACTATTTAACAATGGTTGACACCTATTGTCGTTTACTAATGGTTTTGCTGAGTAAGGAAGCAAATCAGCAAGCAGTGCTGAAATGAGTGAATAAACTTTGTGTGACTTACAGAGTACCAACAGAAATTCAGAGTGATCAAAGCAGCCTCTCACAAAACACTGGCACCTTTCTACAGATGTATATGAATGACACAAGATCAGACTGTTTTCCAATTAAAGTAGAAAGGATGAATTCCACAGCCATATGACTGATGATTGCAAATTTTGCACAAAAATGGTTTTGGTTGCATGTTTTGACCAAGCAGCAAGTCTGTGCTCAGAAAACAGATGTGATTAAAACAGGTTAGTAACTGAATTTGACAGAGAACTGGCACTGGGGATATTACATTTTGTTAGGTGAAGACTGTAGTTTTTGCTGTTTGGGAATCAGGAAATAATCTGTAAAGTCAGAAACATTGACAACAGGACCTAAATCATTCAGAGAAGGTTACCTTTAGTAGAATATTGTGGACATCATGATGCTGTTGTTCTTTTCCAGACTGTGCTGAATCAAGTAAATGGTTAGTAACCCGAATAACAGTGACAACTAACCAGCTGAGTGAAAATGGCACTATGTGTGATGGACTTCGTAATGCTGTACTAATATTGCTAGACTCAACTAATCAGCCTTAGTATTTAGCTCTCCACAGATTATTGCCCTTGACTGGGAAACAACTGCCCCATTCAAGAGAAAATTCATAGAGGGACCATATGATTATAACAATCTGATTCCATTATGGAGCAGAGAGGATGTTACAACAAACATCACAGCAGATTTGGATTTCTACTAGAGAACACAAATGGAATGAAATGCATATGCTGTTACTGATTTTGGCACTGGTGAACATATTAGACTAACTAGAAGAATGGGGATTACTGCCAATGATAGCATTGAACAATTACATACATTTAAATGGATTGCTGCCAATGATAGCATTGAACAATTACATACATTTAAATGGCTTTCTTTGATTCATGCAGACATTCAACAAGTTACCCAAGAAGGACAGCTGTTAAACAAGACATGCATCAAATTGTGATTAAGATGATTAAAGACAAAGATGTCATTTTCAAAATTACAAATGAGATTCAAGAGATAACCATATCACACTGTCGGGACATTTTTATGTGGTCAACTATGGCCAATAAATGATTTAAACTGTTGTTACACACTTTGCTGTTCATTTTTTTAATCTTTCTTGTTTGTATTACGAGATGTATTCAAAGTACTGTTTCAATTTCTTTTCTTTCAAACCTATCCCAGATTGCTCACTCTATGGAATGGACTCTAAAGGATCAAGACATTCCCTCCCATTTTATTAGCCCAGTCTTATGGTGATGTGGCATGAAACAATGCCCAGCATATTAAGATGCATAGTGAACTGTGACTGCATAGAACTGAATGAAGGTTATTGATTAGCCTGCTATAATGAAATCAATAGTGAGTATTTTAAATAATTATGCATTTATTAATCAAAATTTTAGGAGACACATATATTTTACAAAGTAGATGCAGATCTGTGACCTTTTCTACTGCAGTCTGTGTGCCAAGTCAGAGTGTTATAAAATAAAAAGTACTTGTGTTGTACACTCTTGTTTAAGACATAATGAATGTAGAAAAGTTAAAAAGGCACTGAAAGGCAAAATATGATATTTTGTTCTGATGTTCTAGACCAATCAGAAAATCAAATGCTATTTTAGTTAATAGCAAGTCCAACAGTCACAAGATTCCAGAAAGTACTGGCTGAAACTATCACTATATGAGAGGAGATATAACTTATCTTTAAAAAAAACATGATTATCCAATTTACTTTCTAAACTGTTTACTTGCTTTCAGGACTTGAGTTTTCAGTAAACAGTGCCTGAATTTAATAATTGCTTGACTGATACAGAAAATGCCTTGGCCATGCAGCTGCAGCTAGACGTAGTTGAAAGTGGGTCCATTGTATAGTTTGCAAGATAACTTTGTAAATAACTAATTTTATGTTTTGTTAAAGTTATTTCTTATTAAAATGGTTTTTAGCTTACACACTGTTGTCTCATTTCATTCTTCAGTCTGTATTGTGGCTTACCACCTAGCCTTGGTGTCCTGATAAGAACATAAGACAAGTGGGTATTACCAATTCGCATAAAATCTTTTTAATTTTGTCCCCTAACAACAGCCATGATCAAACATGACACCAAAAGTACCATTTATAGACTTCTATACTTTTCAATGAAATGAGTTTTCAGTCATTTTTTTTCCATTTGTGGTTCAGTCAAAGCTGAATTTCAGTATCTGGAGACCATAAAGTTAAATTTTTAAAATTGCGAAATGCCATAACTGCAAATCCAGAAATGTCGAATTCATGGTTATGGTGTCCCGGTATCTGTCGCGGGATGTAGTGTGTGCAGCATGTACAGTTTAGTGTGTGGATTTGGCTGGTATGTGAGGTAAGTGAGTATTTTGTAGGGATTTAGGTATTTGTTTGAGTGTATGTGAGTGTGTTTAGAAGTTTTATGTGTGGGTTAGGGTAGGCAGGTAAAAGTATGAGCGTTTAAGTGTTGAAAGTGGTGGTGTTTGTATATTTGTGATATGTGTGTGTGTGCGAGGGTACTGTAGAGTGTCTAGTGGTAAGTTTGCTGTCTTTTTCTGTTTGGTGCGATCTCGGAGTTAGTATATAAGTAGGGGGTGTGGGTTCTGCAGCCCCCCCTATCATGGGGGTGCAGGGGGCTTGCCCCCCTGCTTATATGTATTGTAGGTTTGTTGATTTGTGTTTTTGTGTGTTTTGTTTGTTTATTTGCTGTAGTGTGGGTAGGATAGTGTATGTGTTGTGCAGTGTATGGTGTGTTTATGTTTGCGATTTTGTGTTTCATGGTTTTGGGGTTTCGGGATTTCAAGATTTCGACTTTATGGTCTCAAGATACTGAAATTCAATATTTCAGTATTTCAAGATTATAAAGTGGAACTATATATATATATATATATATATATATATATGTATATATATATATATATATATATATATATATATATATATATATATATATATATATATATATATATACATATGTATGGGATTCGCACTGATCCGGATGGCACTGTCTGCCGAAGCAGAAATCAACTAACATACTTAACTGAAGCAGCACTTTTGGATAAGTATGCTCGTTGTGCTGGTTGCACTATTGTGCGGATAAGGGAATATTCCCTTTTCTCCACTGTAGTGTGACCTTGGAGTGAGAATATTAAAGTGGGGGGGGGGTGCATAAAATAGATTTCTATTTTTTTTTGTAGCACATTTTACCAAAATGCTTTTTCAGTGAAAGCACTTTCGTAAAAGTGTGTTCAGTTATTGTGTATTTAGGATGGTGAAGTTTCATTCAACAGCCCTAGATACACACACACACACACACACACACACACACACACACACATATATATATATATATATATATATATATATATATATACACACACACACAGATATACATATATATGTATATGTGTACGTGTGTGTGTGTGTGTGTGTGTGTGTGTGTGTGTGTGTGTGTGTGTGTGTGTGTGTGTGTGTGTGTGTGTGTGTGTTTCATATAATTGTACTTTACACCATTGTATTGCACAACTTATTTTTAATTTTTAAACTATGTATTTTAATTTCATTTCTAATGTTTATAGATAGAAAAGGTAGATAACACTAAATATCTCAAACCATCTAAAATCAGTTTGTTCAGTATTTTCATGAATATTACTATCAACTATGGATTATAGACCATTTTGTAGGTGTATTTTCAGAAACATTTCCTAAAAAGGTATCATCCAGTGTAACTAAAAATGACATATTCCAGTACTACAAATTATTCCTTTCAGCTATTTCTATGTTGCTTAAGGTTTTGGGAATGAACATAAATTAGTTGATTGATGATGCAGATATGTTATAACAGTATATATCTTTCTAACGTATTCAGTAAAAAAAAAGCTTTTTATTATAGTGGGGATATGGCTTTGCAGTTCTTTTGTTTTTTAGTTTCCTAGAGATTTAGGAAGACTAAATCACTTTCTTTTTATTCTGATAAAATGTATTTTTAAATACTTATCTAATCACAGAGTACTGTTTCCTTAATTTCTAATGTTTGGATAGTATGATAGCATTATTGTTTGTGTATAGCCATGAGGATGTTAGTTGTATATATATTTGTGTGTTCATTTTGGATATGTTTTTTTTTCCTGAATCACTGAGGTTTTTAATAAGACCAAAGGGGTTAGAAATGAAAGATGATAAGTTGCTGTTGTACTTTCTTTGAGGGTCTCATATTTTTGGTAACTTGTATACACAACAGAGAAAAAGACAAGTTGGATTACTTCAATATTTCTTTCTGAACATCTTACAAATTGCTGCAACAGCTTTATTGGAAGTCCAAGGCAGGTTTTCTCAGCTATGATGCTAATATAGTTTTTATCCACAAAATAAAATATTCTCCTAGCCTGTTGCTTTTATTTATATGCACTGATAATGTTTGGCTATATGTTTCATCATGATATTTCAAATGCATTAAAATATTAATACTCATAATTGTTGGCTTATTTTGCAAACATCCCTCCCAAGTTATACCAATTTAGGAAACTCACACCATAAAAGAAAAATCTCTAAGCATTCATTAGAAAGAGATTGCATTCACAATACCTGTAAGATTCATACAATAAGACTTCAAAGAAACAAATTGCAGTCAAGGACAGGAACTCAAATGGAAACAATTCTCTTTATTGGATACAACCACAATAAATGTTAAGCACTTTCATCCCCCATAAAATTGCATGAGACCTGTCCTTTGCTGCAATTTGTTTGTTTGAAGTCTTATACCTGTAAGAGACTCAAAACCCATTGTAAGAGTTTATATTATTTTTAAGATGAGTTTTGCATAACCAGGAAATGAGTATGGGCAGATATAATGAGATGACACTATTTCAATAAAAAAACTGTCAATGTTATTAAAGTATCCCATACTATCTTTCAACAACTATTTATCATGTTTGAGCCAGTTTGTTTGTGATATTTTGTATTTATCTTACACACTTGTTATCCAAGTAAGCCCATTGGGCACAAGTGTCCTTTTACAGGGGTGACATGGGAGTACTGTCACCCCCCCTGAAAAGGGATGATGTAGGAATACTATCTGTTGAAGTGATAGGAAATAGAAGGAATCAAACTCTGTACCCTTGTCTACAGCAATCAGTTCGTTAAGAGTTAAGATACTTAATCCTCAATGCTAACTGCCAGCCATTATTTCAAATTCAAGTTCAGAAAACAACAAATAAAAATACAATGAAACTGTGTTGACTGTATACATCATATACAAAGCCTAGCATTAATAATTAATTTAACTAAGATGAAGAAAAAAGTCAATAAAAAATATTTAACCATATTTATCTAAAATTTGTTCCCAGTGGTGAAAAAGTGCATGCAAGGAGTCCCAACATTAAAAGAGTAGAACATGTTGCCTAGATGCTTCTTATGAACATTAATTAAATATCCCTGAGGTAGGGATGATTTACATTTCCAAAACATAGCCCCTGGTGATTCCCAACACTAGCCAAAACCTAAAAATATCTCCTATTAAGAGGGATTTAGCTTGAAATTTAGCTTGACACCAAAAATACAAAATTTCCAATCTAATGAATGGGGTAATTCTAACATATGTCTCAACTCACAGAGATCTAATACTATGACAATCCAAAAACATATGAAGGTTATCTGTTCCTCCTGATCACATCTTTAACACTGCTCGCATTTTTTCAAACTCAGTTTCAGTTGCCTGGAAAGGGTGGAATATCATCAAATTAAGAGGTGAGGCTGTTGATCCTAGCATTTGGCACATCTTCCTAATAGCTGTAAAGCTTTCTATGTTTGGTTCCACTGCTGAGGGGTGAAATCATCCCATTTTTTTAATTCCCCAACAAGTAAAAGTAAGCTTCATAGAGCCAGTGTGTTATTGCTCCATAAAGCCCCATAAATAAGCCCAATCCTACCCAAATTACCCTACTCTTCTTCATCCATGGAATAACTCAGTCTTCTCTGTCAGAGAGAACAATCCATTTTGACCAAATGCCCCCTATCTGATAATGTAAATCTAGTCACAAGATTGGAGGTGGAATGTTGAGCACAAATCAGGTAGTTTTCTCAAAGATGTGAAGTTTGGGTCCACTAAAATATATTCCTATTCAAACATGTCCTTGGATCTCCAATAATGTCAGGTCTCTTTATTCAAACTTTTTTCCAATAATGGGATGATGCCAAACACAGTCAGTGATCCAGAATAATTGTTATTTTTAATGTGGAGGTCATCTGAGTGAGGTACGATGACTGGCCACCTACCTGTCTTGCACATAAATGGATACTAGTTTGAGGTGCCAGTGCATAACTAGGAAGATGAGGAATGTCTATTCTTATATACAATTTACGTAAATATGCCATGGTGCCCACTAATCTGCACCCTGTACTACCTAACACTGCATTATTTATAAGGTCCTGAACTTGGATCAGAAGGAGATATTGCAAAGATGCTAGAAGAGTGTTAAATAAATGCAGAGCATGCAGAAGATCGTAACCCACACTGATTTGTCTTTGCCAAATAATGACTGGAAATTAGACATTTTGGGTTTAAGTTGGTGGTTTAAATTCTAGTTAATTTTAAAAGCTATCATTAGATTCTTATTTGAGACTGTAATGTAGAAATTAACCATGTTTAGATAGTAAGGGAGGTTTGCAATCCCTATACCTTAATTAGTATGACATTATGAGAGATCTTGTAAAGATTATAAATCATGTAGACACATGCAGACCAATTTACACAAGAAAGTAGGATGCAATTTGTTCGCATGCTCAAAAATTTGGGCATAATTTAAGTTCTTTTTAATGCCAACAGTAACATCATATTTTATCATAAACAGTAGAATGAAATCTCTCATTTTCTGTCTACTCTACTGGTCATCTAAACTGTTATTTTCAGTTGCATATGCTAGAATACAAAATTGGAAATGAATCTCAGCCTTCTTAGAGTGCTTATCCATATCAAAGACCATTTGAATACTTTTCTTGATAAGCATGGCAACATGTCCATTAAGGGAAACATTTGGTAGATCACTTTTTAAATTCAGATTAAATACTAATTCATTTGTAGAATTTTATACAATAAAAAATTGAAATTGAAACTGAAAACAATGTTATTAATAAATTACATAACTAAAAATCTTAGTCTCAAAATAACAAATGAAAGCCAAGTCAATAAGGTTTAATTACAGAAGTTCTTCCATGTGATTTTCAGTTACCATGTTAGGCATGAATTATGTAACTAAATAGTCAGAATGGATGCAATCACTCTATGCTTAGTTGACAAAAAAGTGAACATTAATATGCCAAAAACTATGTTCTATATCTGACAACATTATGCCAATACAATGAAGATTTTCAATAGTTTCATTATATTTTTTGACATTTTCTCCTCATATGTAAGCATAATTTTTTAAGTTCTTTAAAAATACATTTATTTCATCAACAAATTTAAAATGTTATGTGAGGTTACTACCATTACTACCATTTTATAGCTTAATAATGCTATATCAAATGTTATAAAAATAATTTTAGGACTATAAAAGTTTCATACTATCTTCTTTTCTGGCAATCTATATTCTGAGCCTTTTTAAAATATATTCTTTCTAATTGTACTCTTAAACACCCTTAGTTTTATAACTTTTAATTTGGAATTGCAGCTGTTGCAGATGATCTAATAACTTATATCTTATATATTAGAGCAGTCATCCCATTTGTTTTAACTGCAACAAATTAATATTCTTATTTTATAGCTACCATCTCAATCTAGATAAGTTATATTTATTTACATTACATGATACTGTTAAGTAATTAATTTTAGTAATCTCTTTTTAGTATTTCTTCAGTAAAGATAGTGAGCAGCATAAAACAAATAGGTGACAACTTTTTGCAACATTAAAAATCATTTAATGAAGCAAATCTTTTGATGACCTCAAAATCCTTTGCAAACAATGCCAAATGGTACAGCTTATTAATGTCATTTTTTCCAACACTGAGTTCTAAAAAATCAACATTTGTTCATGATTTTTTAACCTCTTCATATAATTAACAAGTTTTTTAGGGTTTTAATAAAAAGATACTAAAATTATTCTGGTCTGTAAACCTACCCATATTTCTTATCAAGATTAATCTTCTGCAAGTATAACAGTTAACTTAGAGTTCATGATTTGAATGATTATCAATTAACTTCAAGATCAATAAAATTAATTTCTGTTGCAGTCTGTTCCTTAAATTTATGTTTTAATCACTGTTGTAGGTTCAGTTCAAGTATGAATACTTTAAGTCAAAGAATGTCTCCTTATACTGCCTCCCTTATCTTACCACAAAATCACTTAAAATAAGTCTACCTACAGTTAAAAGGGACAGAGCATCTGCCTTCCAAGATATCATTTCAATATTTAAAATTCACAAAACTTGAAACTTTTAATTTTCACCAAACAATAGCTTTAAATCCTGGCATAATAATTAATAATTCCATGTTTGTGCCAGATAATTTTTATCTAAATAATTTAACGATTTTGAATTTTTAACATAATTTTCCCTTGTTTAGTTTTTTTTTCTGAGTAAGTATCTTCTCTCTGAATATATTCCATGACTAATATTATTTACAGTGTACTGCTCATACTGCGCTCCCTAGGATCAGTGAGATAACCATTACAGATGCTCATTAGCCTATATGGGCCTGCCCATTAATGCAATCAGAGTTGTAACTGGCTCATTTAGTGCTGAATAATACTCCCCTTTCTAGCCTCCCTCCTTGCTAGGCTGAAGAGAAAAATAAAAAGGCCCAGTCATTCTCCAGTCAGGCCTTCCTTTTTTTTCTCTCATAAGGAGGAATGACAGATCCTGATGCCCCAACACTCTATTTGTCTCCACAGACTATTGCCCTATTTTTCTCTAATCTAGCAATTCACCTCTACTAAGGAAGAATGTAGGTCCTAACACCTTCATGCTATATTACCCATCCTCACATTTATGTAAGGAATGAAAAATTAAAAAAAAAGGATCTTGTAGATGGCACCCCTTACAAAGACAAGGTAAAGTTGCACTGAGAAGCATGTCATTAACAGCTAATAAACATGTCTCTGAATTGAACATTGCAGTATCAGACTTGGCCACACTTCTGTTCCTATTACCAGCTCATTCATCTTGATTGCAGCGGCACCTCCCAATGTCCACCCCCCCCCCACACACACACACACACACACACATGCACACACAAACACACACACACTATATGATGACACCCAGTGATTTTGTGTGGTTTATTTGCTTTATCAGATGATCTCCTGCCTGCCCCCAATGCACTTAACAATGACACAGATCTCGATTCTGGTGGAGTGGATTCAGGGGGTGGGCTCACTAGGCTGGGATTCCTGGAGGCTGCTTTGTGGAACCACTTCAATGCTATAAAAATGCAAACATAAAAAGAGGGAACTAATAAAAAATAGTAGCAGCAAATGATTACACAATACCCATGTACAAAATGTATATTTTGGCTTGAGGACTGCTGCTTCCTACAGGTACTATACTATTGACTCTATACTATACGAAACAAGTAGGAAATCACTGCAGCAAGTAGCAGTCTTCTCCATGTGTGTGAAAACTTGCTGTGGGAAATGTGGGCAGGCAAGAGTAGTGCTGTACTCATTGCAGATGGATTTCCCAAGGCTGGTGTTCCTTCGTCTCTGGCACTGAGAGCCACCATGAAAGGAGAAGTTTCCTTCACTGCCTGTCAATTAGAAAGTGATAACTTCTAGAGATTTATTAAGACTATAGAAGTGGCAGGAGAAGGTGATAAAGAACAAGATGAACGTCTTACTCTTACTTTGATCTAAGTAATCATCTTGTATATGGGGTGAATAAAAATAAAAAAGGTTTTACACTAAAACCTTACTGGATATTAGTTAAGAAATGTGTTTACAGTCATTTACTTGGAGGTCACTAGGAAATGGATTAAGCTAAGGCTCAAGTAATAGCTGGACTTTATTAGGCAGGCATTATAAAATAAATAGAAGATTTCTGACTTCTGTTCTGTACAGAATATCGGAAAACAGCTCCACAACCTAACTTCACAGATCGTTTGATTCTAATGACTGCTATAGATACGCCACTTCAATGCATTGCTATCGGCATTTTTGCCTTGGATATTGTATATTAGTGAAGATGGCATGTAAAAGGGTGACTACTAGTTCTCCATAATTCTTTTGAAGCATACAATGCATAATCCAGACAAATCAACAAACTTTGACAAACCTATGTGTGTATAGGAAAACACAAGTGAACATTTTAATGCAAAGAATAACAATAACAGAAATAACAAATATTTTACTATTTTTTCCAGCAGACACTTACACAACTAGTGTACATGCTCACAAATGCATGACCTCATGGGCTGTATGCCTTATAAAGAGGCATCCTACCTACTCAGTCAGGATCTGCAGTCCTAATGGCCAGGGAAAAATCACTAGGAAAAGCAAAAAGCTGCTTTTAAAGAAGAGCCTGTCACCTCTTTTCTTTCCTTTGGAAGAATACATTATAAAGCATATAACTACTTCAGTTCATTTTTAGTAGATGAAGCAGTACAAACCAAGTTCAATCCTCACACTGTCCTAGTTTGGAGTATGATGCTTGTATTTGACCTCACAGCATGGTAGTGAACCATTAATGAGTTTGACCGAGACAGGTTGTTGAAGCAAAACTAAGTAAGCTAAGGTATACTTTCTGATGCCCTACTTCAAATGTTTACAAAGCCCAACCCTACTGAGGTTTTAACTGCTCAAAATGTGACATTATAATACTGAGGTTGGGATTCAGAAAGGCTTAGCATTATGGGGAAGCTGTAGCTCAGAAGTTTTCCCCATCACACTAAGCCTTTCTAACTGAGATGCTGCACTGTTACAGAGGGTTTTCCCGGCAGTGGGCATCAATGTGGGGATTTGTCTCTTGGCCAAAGATGCATACCAATGTGGCAGACTGGGGGGTGGCTAATGCTAATTAACCATGAGCTCTCCCCCTGCAAATATCTCTTGCTCCTAAATTGTTTGTCTGAGAGATTCAGAGAATCACTTAGCTGAGTAAAATTTTACTCGAAGTGGAAAAAGAGACCTCTGTGAAAATATGGAGGTCACACATTAACACCTATGAGAGTACTCATGGTGCAGGCAAGTCCAGCAAAGACATCATAGTGGGGACTTCTTTGTGTGCATATGTGTGTGGTCATATGTGTGTGTGTCTGTGTTTGTGTGTATGCATGTGTGTGAGATCCTGCATAAATGGGTGTGTGTTTCCATGACTGTGATTGATGTAGGGAGTATATCTGTTGATAAGTGGATGTATCTGTGTGTTTGGGTGTGTGTATGCGTTTGTGTGTGCTGTTTGTTACATTGGATGTTCATAATCTGCTGTTGGTAATGCTGCATGAGGTGGATATTGTGTGGTTGGAAGAGAAAATAAGAAAACACACTAAATTTGATAATACCTGAGTGAATGTTTTAGTCATCCTTATGGAAGTTGTTTTGAAGAATAATTTTTTCTACTTTGAGGGTCAATATTTTAGAAAGACTATGGGGGTGGTCATGGGGGTGGCCTGCGGTCCTATTTTTGCTAATTATGTGATGGCAGAGTGGGAGGACCGATTTATTTTTTTGAGCCAATTTTATCAGTTTTGTAAATTATATAGTCATTTTTGGGATGATATATTTATTGTATGGGCTGGGACAGTGGATAGATTGCATCAATTTTTTACTTATTTGAATAACACAGCAGAATTTTTTTAATTTTCTTTAACTGCAGACAATAACTCTATTTCCTTTTTAGATGTTATTTCGAAAGACTATCCATGTTTTGTTTCTAATATCTTTTGGAAAAAGACTTTTTCAAATTCTTATTTGCACTTTACGAGTTGGCACCCTGACCATCAAAAGAAAGTGATGGTCAAGGGTAGTTTGTATGGTTAGCAAGAATGACATCTGACAAGGATACCTTTTTAAAGGAATGCAATGTTTTAACTGGTATGTTTTTAATGAGAGGGTATACTTCTGATTTTGTAAGGAATATCAGAGACAAGTTGTGTAAAAAGGGAAATGGGTATTTTTTCACCTGTTTTATCTGGTAACCCACCTAATATGAATTTTAATTTGATAAGATCAGCATTAATGAAAAGTGATAGATTGTTTATCACTACTTTTACTTTAGATAGTGCCACCCTTAGTAGTTGTATTTATAAAAACTGGGGTGCGTTTTCTTTGGTTCCAGGGTTTAAAGAAAAGTTGGGTGAAAAACCCAGGATAGTGTATAGAAGGGATAAAACATTTAAAAACTCTCGAGTCTCATTTTTAAGTTTAAGCATGGTCAAAATAGTAAAAATAATAAAAAGAAGGTGCCATTTAAATGTGGGGCATATTCATAATGCTGCAATATTAAGGTAGGAATATATTTTACTATAAGTAGAGTTAAATATAAAATTCATGGTTGTTTTTCCTAAGACACTAAAAATGTAGTTTACTTAGCTCAATGTGTTTATTGCTTAGTGTTTTATGTGGGCAAAACTTGTAGGAAGTTTAGAAATCGCATATATGTTTCAGATATCAAAAATAAAAAAATGACTAATGCATTATACAAACACATTGCTGAACTAATTAAAGTTTTTCATTGAAACATTTGGTTGTTCACTCTCTTAAACATCCAGAGTAGTATTGTTTTGTAGTTTTTTAATTACATTTTTGGTTCTTGCATGCATAGGTGTCTGAAGGTGTGTGTGTGTGTGTGTGTGTGTGTGTGTGTGTGTGTGTGTGTGTGTGTGTGTGTATGTGTGTGTGTGTGTGTGTGTGTGTGTGTGTGTGTGTGTGTGTGTGTGTGTGTGTGTGTGTAGGCGTGCCTTGCCTTTATTAACACAATGCATGTCCCACTGGCGTGAATATCAGCATTGCCAGCCCTGGCTGCATCAGTATGAGATTCAGAGACAAGATAATGAGCAAATACTGAGGTCTTTTTCACTGTGGCCATACTTGTATCTGAATTGCATTTTCTCACCATAGTGCTAACTGACCAACACACACTGGGCAATTAGCATGAGCAAAGAGAATTTTTTTGAATCATAGGGTCAGTTATCCATGAATGGATAATTCTGTATTGGATAAAGAAATTATATTTCTGAATTAATGGAGATTATCTGTATTAAACAGATCTCTGCATTACTTATGTACACACTCCATGAGGCCAGTCCAAATAGAATATGTAGCCCTAGAAACTGTAGGAACTCTTGTATATAGCAAGAGGGCAGTTAGTAATGATTTCTTAGGTAATATCATTGTATAATGGCAATAACTTATACTTCGTTGTGCCTGTCTCAGGATTTACTCAAGGCTGGTTTTGATTGATCATTCAAGCTTTATTCTCATGATCAGACCACACTAGCTATGAATAAATCTTACATTATCCCCACCCAAACTTGAATTTTGCTAACATGTACCAGTGAGTCAGGAAGAAATGAAACACAGAATCAGAACAGTGTGATACAAGGTTTTGTTTTCCAGGAAACATTAGGGAATTGACTTTGTGAAATCTCAACTAATATATAGTGTGAAACCTGAAACAAACTTGCATCAACATCACCTTATCTTGGTTGTTTGCCTTTCTATTTATTCATTTGGGACTCAGTTTTAATGTGTCTCTGCCATAAAGTACTCTGTTGTTTCTTGAACATCTAAGGGAGTCTACACAAAAATAAGATAATAAGTTTCATTAAACTCCTCACAATTAAGTGCCCACCAAATAAAAGACAAATGTCTACAAGAATTGCCAAACAGTCAAATAACAGCAGAAATATATAATGACACAGTGCAGTTGCATGCCTCTGCTTTAAGGAGAAAATCAGAGATGATAAGGGAATGAATGGGTAGGAAGATGAGCAGGACACATTACTGCAAGTGAGCTTGACACATCTCATGGGTTAAGTATTATGATTGCTTTGTGTGTGCATGCGTGGGCTTGTGTGTGCCATGTGTGTTAGTGTGTGTGTGTGTGTGTGTGTGTGTGTGTGTGTGTGTGTGTGTGTGTGTGTGTGTGTGTGCATATGTGCATGTGTGTGTGTGTGTGTGTGTGTGTGTGTGTGTGTGGGGGGGGCATTTGCATATGTGTGTGCATGTGTTTGTGTGTTTTTGTATATGTATGCCCATTGGCATGTGAATGATGTGAGCACATGCAAGCAGTGTGGGTGGATGGGGTTATGTGTGTGCATGTGTGAGTGTGCATGTGTGTGCACTTTACTTTTTACTGTTGAAGCTTGCAGCCAATTTCATGCTGCTTTGTAAAGCTGAGGTAGTGAGTCATGAATCATGATTGGCACAGTGACCTTTAGTTAAATTAAAACTGACCACAAAATGCTAGAAATGATTCTCTGGAAGAAGTAACGTTCCACTAGATCATTTATTAAAGATATTGTTACAATAGTTTAGCACTTTCATCCAAATACAAATGGGCATCATCAGAACCATTAAAATGATTCAACTGCCCCAATAAATAAACTTTTAAAAAAACATGTGATCCACCTCATTATTACATCACCTTAAAGGTTGTTGTTGTTGTCTTTCGGCTTTTCCCAGTTAAGGGTCGCCACAGCGGAACTCCGGTCCACTAATGATTGGCAGTAGATTTTGACAAACGCCGAGGTGCCAGCTCGACGTTCAACCTTCATCGAAAGCACGCCCATTTACGTATGTCTTTTGAACTCCCACCCAACCGCGGGGAGGACATGCAGACTCCACACAGAAGGCACTCCTCACACTCTAGCAGAGAATCAAATGGGAGAACCTCTTGCTGTGAGTTAACAACGCTACCGCTGCACCACCGTGGATGTAAGGTACACTAGTAAAATACAAAAACAAGTGTTATATTAGTTTATTATGAGCAATCTAAAGCAAACTGTTTTGTAATCTCTGTTAAATGCTTTGCCTGCAGTACATTTTTCCACACATAGTCCTGGACTCAAATCCAGTCTTGTGTTGCAGTTCAATCATATTGTTATGAAGACAAGAGATAATGACTGAGTCATGCAGTCTTTATCCACACAGGTTACAGCTAATTAATGAACTACTATCCAGTTTTGAAAGTCAAAGGCCTGCAGGTGGGGACACAATGCATATATCCGTATGGCATAAGTATATATCGCCTACTAGTCTGTTACTGGCACTGTTACATAACAGATGTACCCTAATCACATGCCTCTGTTGGACTGTAAAAGGTACCCTTACACTGGCACTGCCATACTGACGGGCCTGACACACCTGCCACAGTTACACGTACAGCTTATTGTCCTCTGAAGTGTTCACATTCCTCCCTATGTGTTTTAGCCTGCATCTGCAGCCTGTAGCACACACACCTGTCTGTAAAGGTAGCTACTACAGACCTACCATACCTCCCAACACCCTAGCACAATGAATCTGGACACAGCCATACTTAATGGGGGGGGGGGGGCAAAGGTCCAGAGATTGGAACATGTTTTACAGTTTGCTCCTACATTGATATGAAGTCGCTACAATAACATATATTGCATTAGCATGCATATTCAGAGGGGTATGAAGTCTGACACTAAAATATGTGCCTTCCATTACTGACCTCAACCCACTATTTTTGCCAGTAAATTGCCAGATGACCACAATGTCATGGAACACTGACCACACATATGAGACATATGAGACGAAACTGTGAATATACTGCAAAAATCTCTACAGTTGACAGTTATGGTACCTACCCTCTGCAATGCTGTAGTCTCCACACCTAAGTAATGTCCATCTTAACAGCTAGGAAAGGGGCCTAGGTCTACATGAAAGCCTTATATATTGTACTGTGGTTGCATGTCATTGGTTAATGATAGTGCAATTCAGCTGTTGTGGCTGCAGTTACCATAGCAGAGCCACAGGTTGATGCAGATGCAATTACCTGCTAATGAGCAGTACCTTGAAAAGGCAAGCAGCTGGTTATGGGGAAGACGTCTGCATGAGACTTACCTCACATAGAGAGTGTAGTTTCAAAATATTTCCAGAAGCAAAGTTCATTAAAGGAGTACTGCACTTAACCAAGTATGTGATTGTTTTTGCCATATAACAGGATGCAGATGGGAGGATGGAGGTATGGGGAATGGGGATCACAGCAGTAAGCCTGTCTTAGATTTGTGGTAATGACATGTCATTGATACTCAGCTGTCCTACACCTACAGGCATGCCTCTCAAATCTCCCTGATTTCCACTCTCATCTTAGCTCTGTCCCTCTTATTCCCTCCTACAATGGTTGGCTGTTGTAGGGAAGCTAGTGAATGACACGTATAAAATAGTGACAAGAGGTAAGGGTGTATACTCCTGTAATGTCAGATGATGTACACTAATTCACCTCCTCTCAGACTGTCAATGTCTCAGATAAATGTGTCTAACATTTTAAAAGTGTCTCTGATTGCCCCTTATGTACTCTGGCTAAGTCCATGACCCTGTTTATGTTGTTCTCTGTCTGGCTGAGAGCTATGCCTAACATACTGTCAACCTGTTACAGCAAGATATCTGAACAAAGCCATAATGAACAAAGGGAGAAAGGCCCAAAATTAGGGACACTAATTATTGCTCGTACAAAGTAAGTAAATGAATAGAGTAACAGATATTAGAGTAGCATAACTGTATTCTGAAGGGTATGACATCTTAAACTCAGATGTCTGTCTTTATTTTCTGACATCAACCATCAAAGATTGGCCAACCTTTTGTCAGAAACCTACAATGCTGTGTGAAAATGACCAAAACTGTGTGGCAAACATCTTGACATTCTGTAAACATCTGTATAGTTGACAGGTATGATGCATACAGAGAACATGTACTACAACAGGTTCGCATTGTTTTCTGTCATTGTGGCACACTGGTGTAGATGGACTGTCCCCATATAGTGGTTGTAACAGCACACTGCTATTTGTCTGGCAGTTTTCCTGTAGGGGACACACCACAGTAAAATCCATTGCTAGATATAATAACATACAGCAGAATCTGTCACGGCACACAGGGACATACCCCAGTATTGCTACTATCTTGGTGGTATCCACACATGTAGAGTGTTGCCAGACTGTGGGGTATGACTTGTGAGGGAGCAGAGAATAGTGCAGGCCATTATGAATGTGCTGCATCTGTACATAGTACACATCTACATATCTGGTCCTGTAATGTGTTCTCCTTTTGTTGTCTTTCAAGAACCATGTACTGCAGAAGACATGCCCCCTTCTCAAATGGGGAACATGACATAATAGTGGATGGACTGAGACAACACTATCAGATTGTGTTGTTCAGGGGGAGGCATAATTGAAAACAGTGGGCAGCATTGTGGGCAGACCTTGTGCCGGATGTCAATCACATTGGCCAACAGGACCTATGAGCAGGTCCGACACTCAGCCACAGACATGCTGAATGCTGCAAGATGAAGGGCAGCTGATGTTGCCAGGGATCATGCCACCACCGGTGGAAGGCCTGTGATACAACAACCACTCTCAGCCATGGAGGCATTCTTGGTGCACCTTGGAATACACAACAGCTCCCAGGCATCCATCACACCATACATTATGGAGGTGGGTGCCACATTGTCCACAGCATATGAGCGTCCAAGTAAGCATATTGTGGCAGGCTGTACATACTTGTACAAGGGTGTCAGGTCTATCTGCATTGGGGGGTTTGGGGTTTACACTCAGCTGTGTACACATACTCAGAATGTCAGAAATACAGCCAGTATCACAGTAGCTACTATACATTTGGGACTACTGTACATGTGGATATTATGCACATATTCCCTTGTAGTGCTGCAACATTTGGTGGTGTTGACAATAACTCTCCCTCACCTTTTCATAGGTCCATCAGGTGTTGCTCAAGTCCATGGTCCTTTACCTGGTAAGTGTGATACTACTTTTTACAGATCATATATACCCTATGAAAGTTAAAGGCTGCCATATTGCCCTATACACAAATGTGGTGTTTAGCCGGAGAAGAATATTTGTATGTTCCATTCTGGAACAGTTAACTATGGTTCATAGACTCTTTTGCACTTATAGTTATGAGTAACTACACAGCTTGGTATACATGAGGCAATTACTCCCAAATGCATGTTCAAACACAAAAGGTAGATGGTACATACCTGAGGCAGTTACATTAGTACTGGCATATGATTCTCAAGGTAGGTGTACTGGGTATGTGTAGTTCTATCACATATAGTGTGATATTGCATACTTTACAGGCAGATTGTACTGGCAACTTTAACTGGATGTGGCTGAATAGCATGTTATAAAGGGCTTAACTTGTCAGTGTATGCTGCTGTGAGGTTGTCTGCTCTGCATGTGAGTGGAGATGAGAAGATGTGAGACTGGTAATGCAGTTGTAGATCCTCATTTGTATGAGTCTGTGTGGTTTACCATACATAAAAGTACAGGTAATAATGTATTGCTTTTGTCTTGGTTTTCACAGGTGACCGGGGGGGGGGGGGTTGGAGTCTGTCCCTCTCAAAACCTGATGTCAGTGTCTCATCAGACTCTGATGATGATGGTGGCCATAGTGAGACACAAGTGGGGTTGTCAGGTGCTGAATCTGTCCCAGAGGTTGACATCCCTCTTCTGCCCCCCATTGTTAGTACACACAGCCAGTATGCCCACATACCCAGTCCCCAGAGGCCACAGATATTGGACAGTCAAAGGGTGGCAACATTCAACAGGGCAATGTGGCAACTATGATGTCACTGAGTGTAGACACTGTCCATAGTCAGAGAACTGGCAAGGTCCCACACAGACAGATTGACAGGGGTACTCTTAGGAGGCCTGCTGTCCATCCACCACCTGTTGCAGATGTCACATCACGGGTCACTCTGCACATGTTTTAGGCCATCATGGAGGCACAAGCACATTCTGAATGCAGCACCAGGTGGATACTTAGGATTATGGATGCAGCACAGTCTGACATCTGTGACTGCCACTACCACATTGCAGGCACCCTTTATTGGGTTACTGATGCAGTGGACAGATGGTAGATTGAGACAGTGTCTGCCTTGGACCCCACATTGTCTGTGCTAGAATATATGGTTGGAGTTGGGTGTTGGACATATGGAATAGGTCAACAACACCATCTGGTGAGTGTCCAAATGACCATGCACAGTCACAATCCAGTAGTGGCAGTACCTCCAGCACTACAGACAGAAGTATGCTGTCCACACCATGATGTGGCAGGCCATGGGCACATTGTCCTGAGTGGTCCTGTGGGTGACACAGCCCAGCAGTCAACATCAGGTACTAGCACCATATCTGACATTGGGCATGGTGGTGCCAGTGCTACTCCTGGCAGAGCAAGTTCCCGTATTCTTGGCTGGTAATGGTAAACTGTCCACTTTACCATGTATGGTCCACAGCTGTCCAACATACACATGTGGAGGGCTAGCACTGGGCTTGACTCAAATACCACTGTCACATGCAAGTCACCAACAGATGCACACACGGCATCTCTCCATGGTCCTTCTAACCCACACCCCTTCCTGACTCACACACATGATGTCATCTGTTTGGTACAGCCTAGGCCTCCGGCACCCCCAAACCACACCCTGTGCACATGATGATACCTGCACCACTTCCCTGCCATCCATTATATTGATCCAGGGAAATGCTGCTATTTGTCTGATGCACAGGGTGTCCATATTACTTGAGATGTACTTGTGTATTGCAGTATTGTTTTGCCATGCCACCTGTTGTGGGCCAGAACAGGTACTGCATGCTGGCATGTGTCATGACTACATATCACACTTTGTGTATCTCTGTTACATGATGTTGAACTGGCTGTATTGTTACGGAATGACAGGTGTGTCACGGACCTGTGTATATTTCTGTTCCAGGAGTCTGAGGGGATAAACTATGGACACACTTTGGCAATACAGTGGCACAAGATGGCATGGCAGCACTACAGACATATGTCATCAGCAAGGTACGGCAGTATACGTGCATGGCTCCCAAGGTGCATATGTGTAGAACAGTCTGTCAGGGACAATGGAGACAGCATAATCATGCATTCATATTTTGTGATAAGGTCTGTTACTCTTGCTACGTGTCACCTAGGTTTTTTGAACTTACAAATCTAGAAGGTGTGGTGATGGAGTTGTCACATCTACAAATATCCTGTGTCCAGGTCAAACAGGTGGCAGACATCAGTTATGATTATGTAGAGGAGGGCAATGTAGAGGCCAGCAGCTATTCACAGGGCCATAAAGTGCATAACCATTGCATGGAAATGGCCCATATGGGCATGTCCGTAGGGCTGCAGTGGGATATATTTACAGGCACACACACACAGAATTGGCTGATGTGAGATTAGAAACCCTACATATCTTCTATTACCCACTACAGTTCACAGTACTTATTGCATGTGCCGCAGAGTTTATCTGACATTAGATTGTCTGCCAGTGCTCTTAAGGTGAATGACATCAGGAGGCCTTGTAGAGGAGGGCAGTTTAGAGGCCAGAAACTAGTCACAGTCCATAATGCTGCAAGGAGATGTATTTACAGACACACACACAGAGCTGGCTGATTTGAGATTAGAACCCCTACCTATCTACTATTACACACCACAGGTTGCAGTACTTATTGCATGTGTCTCATAGTTTATCTGATATTAGATTGTCTGCCAGCACTCTTAAGGTGGATGGCATCAGCAGGCCTTGTAGAGGAGGGCAATGTAGAGGCTAGCAGCTAGTCACAGAGCCATAAAATGCACAACTGCACATAGACGGCCCATATGGGCATGCCCATAGTGCTGCAAGAGGATATATTTACAGACACACAGACACAGAGTTAACTGATGTGAGATTAGAACCCCTACCTATCTACTATTATACACAGTATAGCTCACAGTGCTTATTGCATGTGCCACAGGTTATGTCTGTTGTAAATGAGATTGCAGGCACAGTACTTGTGGAGTATGCAAAGTAGCCTTGTGTTAGATGGCATGTGTGGCCTGGAGTGTGATATTGCTTGTTACTGTTATTGTATCTAGTGTCCTAGTAGTGAGATATCTATTAATATCCCTGCTATATGTGTACAGTTACCAGTATAGCCATATATGGCCAGTTGCAGTTAGATAAGCAACTATGTGGCCAGGAACAATATGGCCTGTCCAAGGCATGTGTTGATACCATTATATAATACAACACCAGTCACCTGTGTCTATCTACAAGGTGACATTCTACAACCACAGGAGACTGTGGGTGATTGGATTATGTACTGTTGTGGCCTTGGTCTGATTCATTCGGACAACTGTTGTAATGTGTAAGTGTGGACAACCTCAGCATTCTGAGGGTATGTGGGGACATTCTTACATCTCCACATATATACTGTGTATGTATATATATATATATATATATATATATATATATATATATATATATATATATATATGTGTGTGTGTGTGTGTGTGTGTGTGTGCTTGTGTGTGTATAACAGGGCTGTCTCTGTAAGTGTTGCTGTCTGTGTACGTTATGTATATTGTTAGGTAGATACATATGGAGAGTCTATGTATCATTGTAATTTATATAGTTTTATATATATTTTATATATATATATATATATATATATATATATATATTGGTATCATATGTATATGTGATACATACTGATAGATACACTAATCATGTGTGAGGGGGTTAGGGACAGACAGATATGTATACATAAATGTCTGTATGTACAGACATATTTCCACATAGTAGATCTTTGTGAGGAAGGGGCAACAGACTTGAGCTCAAGTTAGCTAAATGTAGGAGCATGCCCAGTGGGGCTGTCAGTACTTACAAAGTGACCCCAGGCCAGAGCTACCTGTACTCTGGTCTAGGATTTTGTGTGCTGCAGACATTGGCTGATGCACCTGTTTCTACTGTGCAACACTTCCCTGAAATTGTCCAAGGCATTCCCCAGCTCTGTGCTGTACCTAATATGTGACTGGGGTATATAATGTAACACCACAAACAGGGTAACAGTCTGTATACCTCTCACTGTACATGTTTTTGCAGAATGTCCAGCATTTCACCCCATATGTGTGGTCTGTTCCTCATACATTTGTTGCGTTCTGGTATAATATTGTATAATTCAGTCACTGAATTGCACTAACTACAGACACATTTAAGTGGTGGCCTTTATATCCTGCAGCTATTCTGTTCTGTTACAACCTGTTGTTATACTAGTCACCTTCTAGGTTCATCAGAGCATGTGTAATGTCAGCCTGTAGTTTTGGTGCTTTGTCCCCCTATTCTGTCTGACAATGTCCAGCTTTCTTGCAGTAACAGATTCAGGGTTATGACAGTCTGTGGGAATAACAAGTACCTCATATGCAAAAGATGTGAATGCTACCAGATTCAAACCATAAACACCATCACCCATGGTGATGTCCCTAGCCCAGTGAGCCACACCAGCCACCAGACAGAGTGGTATCATTCCTCACATCTTCAACAGCATACAGACATACATTGTCACCCCTGCATTATGTGAGACATACAACGCGTAGCCAGGTTCTATGTCACAGCCCTGGAATTGGCTGGTCTGTTGATATATCACTGCAGGGGTATTGTTACAGCAGTTGTAGGGAATCTTGATGAGTGGATGGGAGATCGTAGGTTTACCCCGGGTATCACTTCTGTGTCACTGTTAGACAGAGGCACAGTATACTAACCTCGAAAAAGGGCATAGCAAAATTAATTTAAAATGGGTGGCAAAAGCCAAACGCATTCTGGCTAGGCTTATAAATGCCCTAGGGCAGATAGCCTAGTATGAACTTATGAACCTATGAACCTATGAACACTGATGTGTTGGGGGTGGGGGAAGAACAGCACATGATCTGCTGGCATAGACAGTAGTGCAAATATCATGTGACCTCACTGTTTAACATCTCCTCTGCTGTAGTGAATATTACAACCATGAGGCCTAGTGAATATTACGGAATGCATACTATTGGACTGGGTATCTGTAATCCCATGTAGATTTTACATCTCTCAGAATAGCTCACTATATTCCCTTGCATACATGACCTGGTCCATACATACAATAGCATATTATAGTATTCCTTAAACATTGTGTGTAGGTGAGTGATTTATCTTGTGAATGCAGCAGTTGACAGAACTGTAGTTCAGGGCTGACTCTACCTGATGCATGCAGTACACAGCCAATACATGGTTAGGTACAGATTGTGTGTGTTTCCTGGCATCATTTTTACTATATGTATGCACGCCAGATTAAGGTGTCTGTTCCTAGGGCCCTAGATTGTCAGTGCATATGTCATGCATTGTCTTTTGGCCAAGGCCAGGGCATACTGGGCATTCTTATGTCTGCCTATAGGGACATCTTCAGGGGTTTCCTCCTCTGAGTACCCTGTGGGTGTGACTGTGGGGACCTAAGCACTGGTGGGGGGCTGTGTATCCCTTCCCTTTGCTGATCCTGCTGCAGCTGTTTCTGCAAGATCATATTGTGTAGCATGGCACATACTGTGAACATCTGTGCACATGTGGCTGGAGAGTACTGCAGAGCTTCACCAGATATATCGAGGTACTGGAACTGTGACTTCAGCAACCAAAACACATGCTCTATGATGTTCCTAGTTTGTGTGTGTGTGTGTGCCTCATTATGGCGTTCTTCCGTGTATGTGTGTGCATTTATGATGGGTGTCATTATCCAGGGATCCAGTGTGTAGCCAGCATCCCCCAGTAAATGGCCATGTGGGATGTCCTCCCTAGCAAACATCTGGTACAGCTGTGATGCATGCCAGATATGGGAGTCATGATAACTGCCAGGGCTGCCAGCACACACATTCATGATAATGCCCTGGGCATTGCACATGACCTGGCAGTTGATGGAGTGGTACCCCTTGTGGTTGACGTAGATTCTACCCTCATCACCAGGTGGTGTCTTGATGTGTACATGAGTGCAATATATTGCACCCAGTACCTCAGGGTAGTGTGCTACATGGTAGAAGTGTTGCATACTGCTGGCCCTTCCCTCAGGGGTGTGGGGAAAATAAATGTGCTCACTTGCATGTGGTAGCATGGCATCCAGGAACTGGTGGAGTACCCTAGATGCTGATGCCTGCATGACCTTCATCATACCCCCATTTGGTCTTTGGAAAGTACCTGTAGCTAGTACCCTAAGAGCTACACATACTTTGCTTCCACTAGAATGGGTTTCCCTTTGTTGGCTCTGTGTCTGAGCTGAGGCCGTCAGAGCTCAGTGAGTTCTTGTAGCATGTCTTTGTCCACCCTGTAGTGTTCTACAATCTCCAGCTCATGTAGCCCCTGGAAGGATATTCTGGGCCTGAATACTATTCTCCTTCTGAGTCTAGGTCTATTGTCAGCCACAGCAGCAGCAGCAGCATTGACCTCAGCAGCTAGCATATACAGATGTAGCACACCTGCAGCAGCCTCTAGCATTCCTTCAGTTAAAAATCCCAAGTCTGTACTCCACTGGTGTAGAGTATGGGGGTGAAATCAGATTGTAGGGTGTATGCAACCTTTATAGTGCTCTGCTGTAGGCGCAGCCTGTGTGATTGATAACTACTGATGCATTCCACCTGCCAACTACATCATTACAGACTGTTAATGGCCCTAGTTTAATTGAAACAGGAGTCATCAATAATTAATATACCATTGGCTTTCTTAGCCAATTTTTTCTTTTTTTTTTGGACAGCCTTCCTCACTCAGCACTGCGGCAAGCCATGCAAAGACTCGCCCTGAAGGTAAACAAAGCTTAGCAGCCAGTGTACACCCCCCCCTGCTGAGCACCAATGAGCTTACAAGTATTCAGACACACCCCCCTCTTGATGTCAGCTACCTGTTCTCTGGACACCAATACGGTTCTGTGCCTACATGAATGGGATCTGCGGACATGGATATCCTTTTGTGCAATTCAGTAACCCCACTTCATTTGCATAAGGATCCATGCACACAACCTGAAAACACCCAAGCAACTACCTTGAAACAGGGATTTCAGGATAAACCCATTAGACCAGTGTGCCCGAAGTAACCTGATCACTGCAGATGATGAGCTTACAGCCCCCTCTCCTCTCACATCTGACAAACCTGCCCTCATGCCCTTGAAGAATATCTGTAGTCATTCACAAAGGCATCAATCTTCCCTCAACTTCTGACATAGCCAGCTAGCTATGAACACTGTGTGCATACACTACTATTACTACCACAAGAAACACTCTCCCAGGTACAATGACACAGTAGGGAAGAATTGTCTTTTTTCTTGTATACTTCACACTATTCGCCTTCCACCTCCAAAATATTTTGTTAGGGACTCAAAACCTTGAACTAATGGCATAGTAAACTAATATACTTGCATTTCACTATTAAGTCACACAAAATGCAATGGCAACATTTGTACTTCATGCACCCTTGCCATGGTGCCTGGGTGAGCCCGTGCACCATGCAGCAGTGAAACCCCTTGAGCAGATGACCGATACCCATAAGAAACCTAGCCATAACTCTACTTCAGCAAACAGAGTGGGAGTGTCATCACTCAGCAAATATAAAACTACTGCCTATTGAATGACATTCATCCTTGATAACATGAAAGTATGTTTAACTGAAGGCATCAGGAAAGTGTCGAGACCCCCAACATATACTAATCTTCATTACCCTCTAATATACAAAATAGACTGTGTTGTTGTTTTTATGGCACCTTCACTGATTTAATCTTGTTTAATTAATTCATACAAATCTCCTTATTCTGCCCAATACACAACTCTCTGATTAACTGTTGAGCACACCAGTGTTCCCAGCATTAGCATTCCCAGGTTTATCATATTGTCCACTTATTTAAGATCACTATCCCAATTCCAGTGTTTCATTAACGGCAGCAATGTTATGAAATAAGATCAGTGCCACAATGACAGCCTGCATTAAAAGGCATTCATGTACATACAGTAGAGCACATCATGTCTGTATCTATCTGTATATATCTATATCTGTGGAGAACATAGAAACCAGCCACAGCACTTTCCCACTCTTACCTTCTAACAAAATACCTCCCTGGTCATCTCTGGATATGATGAACAGCAAATCCAATGCCAAAATGACTGAATCCTAAAATGTTTGCTATTAAGCAAGCTAACAAATCTTTCCCCCAAACTTTCTTTGCTTCCTCCTTCTCAGCCTTTCCCTTCATTCTTAAAATATTTAAGCCTTTCTTGCCCTCCCTCCCTTATAGTAACCTCTGGTCAACTAGCCTACCAAGTCATGATACATCTACCTCAGCTGGCCCTTTACCCCACCAAATGCTTCTCTGGCCTTCTACCCCAGTTGACCCTTTACCCTGCCAAATGTTCATCTAGCCTTCTATCTCAGTTGGCCCTTTTTACCCCAACAAAGGTTCCTCAGCCCTTCTACCCCAACTTGCCCTTTACCCCACCAAAGGTTCCTCTGGACAAATTAGCCTGCATGCAAACTTCATTTACAGTTAATTAGACAATATATTTATGGTCTGGAAGGGCAATATTGAGCAATTTTATGAATTTGTAAAGGAATTAGAAAACTGCAGAATTTTTGCAATTCACATGCTGTATTGATATGTATACGATGAATTTTTTAGATGTCGCTATATGTAAGAACAAAGAAAGAGATATTACTACATGTGTATATAGGTAAAAAGACATTTTGTATTTTTTTTTTTTGCATTACACAAGCTGTCACTCGATACATCAGAAAAAAAAACAATAGTTAAAACTCAGTTTATAAGAATATCAAGACTAACATCAGATGCTTAAGGGAAGCTGACAAGTTATTAAATATATTTACTGAATGGAATTACCCATTTCAGTTGGTTAAATACATCTTAGAGATAGTCGGTTTATAGAGAACACTAAACTGTGGTTTGATGTTAAAACCTGGCTTGAGTCAATTCAAGAAAGTGGAGAATGATAGCAAACAGTCGAAAATATACTCCAATTTACCATCTAACGATAATGTTAATATGCTTGTTTTAGCCTATTCTATATATTCAAATGCCATTAGGAACATTGTATATATCAAAAGTTTGACAATTAAACAACACCAGGATTTGTTATAGGAGAGAAACCCACTTTTGTATTTAAAAAAAAAATCTAACATGAAAAATATTATTGAAAGACCAATTACTAATACATGAAATAATTGGGACTTTAGAATTAAAAATGTGGGAGATGTAAGCAATGCTACTACATTAATATTAATGTAAATTCACTGAGTATTACAAAATTCACTAGATGGAAGAAAAGGATAGATACAAGTGTAATACTAATTGAGTTATATCCTTGGCATGTTGTAAAACATGTCCTACATTTGTCATAGGTAAAACAAGTAACTCTTTAAATATTAGGATATAGCAACACATTTCTAGTATTTATAGGCAGGATGAAAAGAAATGCTTTGGGAAAACAATCATTGTAATGTCCTTTATTTAAATATTTCACCTTTTGTGATTTTTGGAAAAAGTTGATATCCCCATTAATGGGGAGCCTGGAAAAATACTCTAGAGCAGAAAGATTTAAGGTGGCAGGTAAATGTGAATGTTTCATCTCCATCAGATTTAAATGATAAGACATCAGTACTTAATGAATTAGGATATCATTTTTCAAGGATATTGTAGTGTTTTTCAGACTGAGAAATATTTTAAGACCTACAGATTACAAAAATTATGACTTAATTACATTTAGATTGTTTGTAATAAAACAATCTATTTCATGTTTTTGTATTTTATTAGTGTAGGTTTAAGGTGGTATAATAATGAGGTAGATCACGTGTTTTTTATTGGGGCAATTGAATCATTTGAATAGTTCTGATGATGTCCATTTGTATTTGGACAAAAATGCTAAACCATTTAAGAAGATTTTTTAATAAAGTGATGTAGTGGAGCTTTATTGCAACCAGGGTATTGTTTTGGGCATTTTGTGGTTATTTTTGGTTATTTCTACCACATTGGAGAACTGACCTACTTTTGTGTGGATTTTTTTTATTAAATTAAAATTACTAATTTCAGATTAGCTGGGTAACTAGTTTGACTTTTTTTTTTAAGTTAGATTAGTTTTGTGTTCCATTAGAGCACTGTGGGGTGTCGCTCTTGTATTTGCTTACCGAGACATGTAACCATGGTTAAAGGAAAGTTATCATAATATGTAATATCATGAGTTTGTCACAGCCATTATTAAATCCCCTATACTTACAGAAGTTCTCTTTGCCATCCCCTCCATCTTCCTGTCCGTCAGTTGAATGAGTCCAGCTTATCCCCCAGACTTAGAGCTCAAAGGGGAGGACTGTCCTATCTACCACCTACCAGTGGATCAGCAGCTCTCTTTGTCCTGAAGAACACCTGCATCCCTGCAGTGACTGCCAATGCCCCTCTGCAGTGCATGTTAGCTTCTTCATATGAGCAGGAAGGTGACTGCCATCATCTCCATGGACACTGACAGTCCAGATCATTCTCAGGCCAGGTCATGTGTTCATGATGTCAGCACAGGCCTCCATCTGTACCAGAACCCCTTGCCAGCTGGAAACTACCTATCAGAATAAGTGAGCCCCTCCTTCTCTGCCTGTTCTATCAAGCATTAAAGCCGTACTTGAACCTGGGTCCCCTAGGCTATCATTATCATGGCTTTATCTTTACATGCCATAGTAGCTGTCTTAAGAATTTTCTATTGAAACCCAAAACGGGTAATTTTTTGTATTATGTGATGGGGCAATATTGTATTCTCCTATGACATACAAACAGACAAGATGTACTTCCTCCTGATCATGCAGCATGCTTATTCACATTAAGGTAATCCCAATATATCCACCATAACAGATAGTCTGTAACGTAGTACTTACTAAGATATATCACTTCTGTGTACTTCTTAATAAAAATGATGTCTCAGCATACGTTTGTAAATAGTGACTGGAGTTCTCATTTACAAATTCACAGATTGCAGCTTTGCTTACATAGTAATTTGTTAAGTGTACATTAGTACTACAAGTTTTGTAAGACACAGTGGCACAGTGGTGCAGTGGTTTGCACTGCTGCTTCAAAGTGGTTGACTCTCAGCCTGGGTGTTTTTTTTTTTGTGGAATCTGCACCTCTTCCTTTTGTTCTTTAGGTTTTCACTTTGTGTTCCAGTTTCTTTACACTTCCAAAGACATGCTAAAGGTGAAGTGGAAATCCTTTAACTTACGCATAGGTGTTCACATCCTGTACAAATACATCCTGCTATAGGTTGGCACCATGCTTGAGATGTTTTCTGCAGTCTACACCAGTGTGTATAGAATCAGGTCTGACTCATCTGTAACTCTGGAATGGATTAAGTGGGTTATCATAGAATGAATGTTTGAAAGTGTTATAATTTCATAGGTTCATAAGTAAGTACTAAGCAAGCTGCCCTGTGGGCCATTTTATGCAGGGATGAACTGTTTTATGTGGATGGAAGTCTATTTTAGAGCAGTGGCATCTTCTGTGAGATATACCTGTTCCTCCAAACCATTCTGCTGATGTTGCAAAATAAGTTTAGATCCTTGAACTGAGTATTTCTGAAGCCATTTGATTTGCTGATCTGCAGCAGGTCTATCAGTGTTAGATTGGAGGATACATTGAGTTCCAGACACAGGTCACCTTTTAGAAGTCTGTAGGATATTGTGTATAGTGACAGGGCTTTGAGTCAGTCAATGTAAGACATATTTTTTAGGCCTTGTATTCTTTTGTAAGGTATCTCCATGGGATTTTAAGTTGTTGCATGTCCCTGTGGTTGTGTGGGTTTCCTCCGGGTGCTCTGGTTTCCTCCCACATCCCAAAGACATGCTGTAGGTGGATTGGATACTATAAATTGGCCCTAGGCATGAATGCATGTGTGTTTGTGCCTTCCATGGAAGGTTGGGTGCCGGGCTGGCAACTCGACACCATAAAACTCCACTGCCAATCATGAGCAGACAGGTGATCTGCTGTGGCGACCCCTAACTGGGAAAAGCCAGAAGAAGAAGGCATGTGTCTGGACACATAAATGTGAAGGGAGAGGCATTATACTCAATAAATGGTCTAATGAGGGCTAAGTAAAGGAGACAATGACATCTTTAGATCTGGACGCAATCCCTTTTTTACAATAGTGGACATATGTTGGTCAAAAATTAAGTCATTGCCCATATAAGTTCCCAAATCCCAAATAACTGGGTCAGCTCTTAGTGATGTATTGCAGTAGTTTCCCTAGGGTAGATGACTTTCCAAAGTTTCAGTCCATGGTTCTGGCACCAGTTATTTGTTTGGGACAAACCTTCTTGTAGAATGGCTAAGTCATTTGTCGATTCAATCACTGCCCAGCTTGCAGTTATCTAAAAACGTAGTTAGGCAGAGCCCTTTGTTATTGGATTTTACTTCAGAGAAATGAATACCAAACAAGAGAGGCTCCAGCACCAAACTCTGTGGGACTCCACTGGTGACTAGTCTCTAAGTGTGGGTAGCTTTCACTGTTTTGATCTTTTGCATCCTGTGAGCCAGCTGGTAATGTAGGGCTTTATTCCTAGTTTATTTAGCTTTTCTACTATGCCTGAGTACAGGATTCCTTTGGCTATGGTATGCAGCGTGTCACATTTTATCTTTAGTCATTGCTTTGATGATCTTTTTAAAAAAGTCCACCGGGTTAAGTGAATTGAGTAAGCATGCATGACCTGCCCTTGAAAAATCCAGATTGAGACAGGCCTAGTGTTTTGAGGGTCTCTATGCCATTAATGGCGAGTTCCATCATGTGTCTTTTCATGGCTTTGCATACGAGCCTGGTCAGAATTATGGGTCTGTAATCATCTAGGTCTGTGGAAGGTCCTAACTTATACAGGGGAATGATTATAGGTGTTCTCCATCTACTTGGAACAAATCCTGTATGGAGGTTGAGGTTAAATAGCTGAAGGGGGGAGTTAAATTTTGAGTCCTGCTATTTAAGATGCATCCAGGGATATTGCCAGGCTCCACTGATGCTTTGTTTTTAGCTTTTGTTATTGCTTACATGACTTGGTCTTGTGTGACAGCTTTAGGTAAGTCGGTTTCAGGTATATCTTGTGGGATAGAGGGGGAGAGAGGGGTAAAATTTGAGCTCAATTTATTGGCCTGTAGGTTTGCTATAGCTTCAGCCTTAGTATAAGTAACACTGCTCACAATCAACTCATCACATTGCTGCTTTGTAGTTCTGAGATTATGAGCATAACTAAAAAGGTCTTGTGGTTGTCTTTGGTGGCTATTTTAGCCTCAAACTTGGCTTTAGTGGATTTTACTAATTTCCTGAGTTGCTTGTTTATTTCAATGACAACAGTACTATCATTCTTTGAATAACTCTTCTTACTTTAATTCAAAATTCTCTTCCTTTTGTTGTGAAGTTTAGTGATATTATAATTCCAGCATATGAGTTTGTTTCTGATTCGCCCTGCGCTTGCTTCTACAGGGTATAGCTGCATCTATGCAGCTGTTTACTTGCTGGTTTAGTGTGGTGGTGTACATTTCTGCATATTCAGTGGAGTTAGCTGGGTTTGGTGGGGATTAAAGATTGCTAATGTATCATTTAGCATTAGGCAGTTTGTCTTATAGAAATTTCTTTGGGTGGGAAGGGTGTCTGATTTAACTTCTATTTTGAAGGAGATGGCTTTATGCTCATACCTAACAAATGACAAAGATATGAAGATATACAAGGGTGCAAGATACCCACACATTACTAAGGACAAGATCCAAGATTTGCCCCCCCCCCCCCGGGGGTACTCTGACTAAGTGTTCCAGGGCATTTGTATTGAAAATATTAATAAAATAATGTAGCTCTCATTTGCTGTGGGAGTCCCTGAAGAGATGCATAAACACTGTCTATAGGCTGCCTGCACTTCCATGTTCATAGACAAGAGGAAATGCGTCTTAAATATCAGCCTGATGGCTGTAGCTGTGGCTGTAAGAGACTGAAAGATAGCATCCCCTCTTAAAATATGTAAAAGTGAACCTGCTTTGTATTAATATACAGAAGTTCAAATATAAAAACAAGAATACACAAATACTGGGAAATGACTCAAGGCCACTAACTGTTGCTAATAGATATGATATCATTTCTTTAGGAAATTAGTTAAATTTTAATGTTAAAAATAAGTTTAAAATGTGGCTAACTAACAATATTAAAAAATATAGCTTGTCACGGATTATATTGCAAGACTACTGCTATACTTAATTACAGAACAGTGGTATGTAAATAGAAGCATAAGTATTATGATGAAGTAAGTAGATAAAATTGTTCCTCATTAATGCACTTTTAAAATGTAATGACACGTTTTATAAAATAGTTTTTTTTTTTTTAATTTGCATCTAATGGACAGTGTTAGAAGTCATTGTTATTTTAAAACAGAGATCTTTGAGGATTTATATCTGAATGTGCAGCTGTAGCAATTCAGATACTGGGATATGATTTAACCTAACCACAAGAAACAGAACTGTATGCTCTTTGGTACGATTTAAGTGTTTACAGCCTATTGTATGGCAGCTATTGGATAACTTAAATATATGACCATAAAACACAGGTTCTTTCCTGTGCTATGCAACTCATGGTGAAGACTAAAGACAAAGCCATAAAATTTTCATTGAAAATATAAGAACTTTATTCTTTAATGAATCCTACTTATATGTTTCTCATGTTCTTCTCTGCAGCAGATTAATTGCCTGCAAAGTCAGAAGTATACCTCACAACTGTCCAAATTTTCACAGAATGTGCAGATTTTTGGCTCATATTTTTGGTCTGTCCTCATAAAATGTGTGGTTTTCTGGAAAATCACTGGGATGATCTGAGGACTGAAGTCAATAAATAATGGCATACATCTGTGTTTCAGTCTTCAAATACTTCAAAAACTGTATGTTAAAACAAACCCTGTTGCTCTAGCAATTTTCTAAGTTTAAAAGAGCAATATTTAAAATATGTCCCTATTTTTAGGCCTTTGCTCCCCCATTTTATTAGGCTTTGTCCAGATTTCTTGCACAACGAGGTTGAGAGGTATGGTCAAAAGCCAGCCCGGTAATGTAAAACTATCAGTGAAACTGACCTGATTAGGAGAATGAAGCTGTTAGACACTGTGAGGAAGTTAAGGGAGAGTATTAGCCTTATTCTTATTTAAAGCAACAGGCACATTTCTCACATAGTTTTTCTGTTGGCACAGTCAGCAAATATTGACTTATAGATTTGCCTCTGGACTGAGTCATCCCAGAAAATGAAATATGGACCAGTCCATTTCCCATGTTAACAAATAAACACATAATTAAATAAACAAATGGTAGGCAGTACATAGCAAGATTGATCGGAAATGGATGCCCTGCCTTCTAATGTTCTGATGGGATGAGAAACATCATGTCATGTAAGAGAAACCTCTAGCATGGGTGATGATGTGAGGTATTGCCATCTGTGTAAGGGAGAATAGTGCAATACATGTGTAACATATGCTAGCATAGTTAGCTGGAGTTTAGTAAATAATTTTGTGTCATTTGACTATCTCACTGACTTATACAGATGCGTAGAAATATAGCAACTGTGTTATAACTGATTAAATGTACATATTTAAACAAAGAATTCTGGAAGGGAAAAGTAGAAGTTTTTGAAATTGTTCTATAATTAAATACTGAAACAGATCTCAGCAAAAATCTGAGTGTGTATTGCACCAGAGTCAGATGTGATGTAATTCTATAAGCAGGAATGAGAAGATGGAACTCTCACAGCAGTTTGTTTTGCTTTGTTTTCTGTGAAACCTGATATAAAGATCTATGACAGTTATCACAGTCAGTTCAGTTAGTTCAGTTCAGTTAGATAGAAACTCATCACCTTACCTTGTGGAAGCAACCATCTCAGCATCTAATCTTGCCTTGCTGTATTAATTAAGCTAGCTAGGGAACAGTTATTCTTTAGATAGTCAGGAAATATAGTGAGGTGTTTTTCTGCAACTGTTTGAATCTGTCCAACTGTGTTATTTTTATTTCTGTTGTGATTGATACTATGATGTTTATTGTAGCTAGATATTCATTATTCTCATATTTTTTGTGTTATTATTTATTATTAAATATTTTTATACATTTCATTGTGGCTAGTCTTTTAGAGAATACTTTTAACATCTTGAGAGCACGTATGCTTATTTTAGTGATGCTTTGGCCGCTCCAAAAAGCCTTGCTGCTTTGGTTACACTCTGCGATTTATATTAGTATTGATTTTACTCAGCATAATTGAATACCCTTTTAAGAACGTTAGAGTTGTTGACTGGGGGCAATGTGGTTACTTTATAGTCTGGGCACAAGAGGTACAGCTATTAAATCTGTGCCAGCCTTTCCCAGGAGTGTGTGTATGTGTGAAAAATCAACCCAGGTATGGATGTGCCAGCTACTTGGAACTGGGACACAATGCTCCAAAGTGAGTCTTGTTTTGATCTGGAGAGACAGATAGTCCGGTCCCATGTCTGGATCATGCCCCCTGTGTGTTCCTGCGAAAAACTGTGCTTGATGCAGAGAGCTGCATCTGAACATATTGTGTAAATCCATTCCTGTTTTTAGTGACCATCTCTCACTGGTGTCAGTGGCGAGGATTGAGGTTCTTTGATTACTGGCCCAGGGTAGAGAGGCCATCACTAGGGGGAAAATGGCTTGGCTTCCTTACAGGTATCCCATCTGTTTTTAAACGTATTTTACAATGCTCATACAATGGACAAACTTCCAGAGGTGAAATCAAGTGAAAACTTGAAACAAGTTATGCACTATAGCTCTTAGGCATGAATCCAAATCACAGGGAAATTTAATTGATTGTGCTATCATGTCACGAATTTTCATGTATTTAGTGTTTAGACCTTCTCAGTTGCATTGCTATTAAGTACACATTTGAAAGCAGAGTCATTGACAGAAAAATTTAGTTTGGAATGCAATTACATAAGATTATTGTTTGTTTTATTATTTTTGTTTACTAAATGAACTAATAGGGCTAACTTAATTTTATCTGTTTGTAACTGAAAATGATCAGGGCAGAGACATAAGCAGAAATGACAATGGACATATGTAAAAGTTAATGCTGTACATTTCTATCAAGGCAGAGGGAACATAATTATTTTCAGACTTTATTTAGCAAGAGGGCTGTATTTTATTAAAGGAGGTCCTGTGATGTTAGTAGCTATTACAAACTCTCTCCTTAGAAGCTAATCATGATTTTCTAGCATGGCAATAAAATAATCAGATGAGAAAAAGCTAGAATTATTTTCTGTTGCTGAAGTAAAACAGCATCACTTTGTATTTGCAGTTTCATCTCTATGAAGGCTTAGCTGGGTTTAGTCATTACATGTATACATTTGCAACAGTACCTTGCATGCATAAATCCCAGTAAAATTCACAACATGTCAAGTATGACTACTTAAATTATCTCTGTCATCATGTCATTAATTCCAGCAGAAGTTTAAGTAGCTGTGTCCATTAACTTTGCCTAAAACCTTAAGGCAAGGAGTAGACAGATTATCACAGTCAACACTAGAAGTACATATACGTCAAACAAACTACAGTCTGCTTTAACTAAAAACTACATATGCGTCAAATATACCTTATAATTTGTTAAAGAAAAGCTGCTTATTCAAGTATATCTGATGGCCATATAGTGGAACCATCAGCTTGTTTTTTTTTTTGCTTATTCTTTAATACTTGCTGTCAGTTTGTTAATCTGACAGAGCATGCAGAGCAGCTAATCAAAATAATACAGTTAATCTTCACTCATTGCATGATGTTGCTCTTTTCAAAAATATGCTGACTCTTTGGTTAAGACCCCTGTATCCATCTATCTATCTATCTATCTATATATATATATATATATATATATATATATATATAGCTCATCTGTTAGACATGACAGCCTTTTTTGCAGGTTTTTCTTAAAACAGCAGACCCATTATTTGTCATTTTGTATAGAGTACTTAAAGAAAACTCAACTTGGTAATGGAAGCTTTATATATTCTTACAATATTCCTTGAAAAATAAAATAACTACAATAAATTAATATATTTTCCAAAAGATTTTGCTGTGGCTTCTTTACATCTTATTGAATAAAAAGTACATGGTATCATCTGGCCAAGTTCTTTCCATGAATCCAAACTACCCAGTCACTGCAAATAAATCAAGTGCACTTATATGCATATGTATACGATTAACTCATTAAAAATCAAAAATCAATCTACAAAGATCAACTCATTGAGTAAAAAAAAAAAAATAATGCAATGCTCAATGTGGGGCTGTCCCTGCAATCCCCACACTCCTGCTAATTATATATTCCAACTCTGAGATTGCACAACAGTGGGATAAGCCAAGTTATCAGTCCTCACTGTATTACAACCTCGCACACAGTTTGCTGTCATGAACTGTAACCATATATGTTTATCTCTCTATGTCTTTATCTTCCTCTCTCTTTTATCTATCTGAGTGTAGTTCACATGGGATTGAATAAACAAAAAATTGAAACATAAATGATTAGTCTCATAAGACTGAAATTCAAAATTACAATTAAAAATCACTTTCCTTAACATTATCTTTGCACCCTATAGAATTTAAGTTATCAAAAACTGAAAACTGCCTACTGTGGTTGTGTCATAAAGTAAGAAGATTCATTGCAAAGGCCTATAGCAACAGGATTGTCTATTTTTTCTGCTTTTTAAGAGGAGTGTCCACATACATAGTGCAGTCAATGGTATCTATGTTCCTTTCAGTGAAGCATGTTATGTGCACCATATTTCTGTATGTCACTTTCATATAAAAAAAAACACCCATACAATTCTAAGTTAGACAGCCTGCCTTTTTACTCTGCCTTTGTAACTTTATTGCATCATTGCAATAACATATTCTTAGGAAATGGCCCATGCAGATTAGTGATTCTGACATTAGGTCCATTAAACCCTAAAGCTTCTTCTTTTTGTATGAAGCTACAAGCAAAATTGACTGCTTATGGCAACAGCTGTCGAGAATATCTAAATCTATAAATAATCACAATATTTGCTTGTTTGCATGAATATTTTTAATATCTTATATGGTACAAGTAACTGTATGGTATCATACGTCACTCAAATATGGAAAAGAACAAAGCTGCAATATTCCTGACATCTAACTTTGTACTCATAATTATACAATGACCCCCATTAATATTCCAGAATGTGCACGCTGATTGGCCAGCATGCCCATTGTAAATCCCACAATATACCAACGGAAAAACGTCCTGTCACCGGAACATTTTTTCCTTTGGTATAAGGTGTCCAAAACTTTTTTTAATAAAAGCAGACAAACAAACAAAAAAAAAAAAGGTGGAGCAACGGAGACTTTCTTTTTTCCGTTGCTTCTGTTTCAATGTTTGATGTACTGGGCAGTCATGGAAACACAAGTCCCATATGCATGGACAGTACATCAACACAAGGAAGCAGTATACCACCACTAGAGGAAGAACAGTAATGCACCGTTATACAAAGACATTATTTAAGAAAAGTAAGTATTTCTTTCTTAAATAATGTCATTGTATAATAGCAATAACTGACTCCTTGCTTGTGGTATATTGAAGATTTACCCATGGTTGGCTTTATTTAATCACTCAGGCTTCACCCTCATGATTAAACCACACCAGCCATGGGTAAATTTTCAATATACCACACCACCTAATCAGTTATTGCTTAAATATACTTCATGCTGTTTGCAAATATTATTCACTTTAAAAGACTCTTCAAAATTTTGATATTTCTGTAACTATACACAAAACAAAGTACATGGAGGTGACATGTAAAGCATCAATGGAAAGATGGCAAGTGGATGAACAGTTTTATTGCTGGCACAATGGGTTTTGCAGGTAAGGTTTCAAAGAAACCACAGCTTGTGAAGAATGTTGATGAAAAGCAGGAAAAATATGATGTATTTAATTAGGATTATATTCTACAATTATTTTGAAATAGATATAATTCTACACTAAGAATTTTTGAATAACAAGTTTTGCTGGAGACTTGTGGCTTGTGAAATATTTGCATTTTTTTATTTTTTTGAAGGATAATTTGGGCACACAGATGTGTGTGTGTGTGTGTGTGTGTGTGTGTGTGTGTGTGTGTGTGTGTGTGTGTGTGTGTGTATGCCTGTGGATGTATGCACTACACACACACTTGCATTATTACTGGTATAATGAGTACTTATTACTGGGGGAATGTGTCATTAGGTGGATATAACTTCAGAGTACAGCCACAGATTGGCAAAGGAAACATGCAGTGGTCGTGATCAAAATTAGGGACTAATGATTGCTCTATGGAGATGTGAGCCACATCGAGATGAGCTTTTGTGCTAACCAGTCCATACAAATATTACTTTAGTGTATTTAACTGCATATTACTTCTTGTTTTGATGTGATTTTGGTTATTTTGCTGCAGTCAAGGCCAGTATGCTGTTCAAGAAGTTACAACCAAAAGCTAATCTAAGTTTAGATAAAATGTGGTTGCAATCTCAGCTAGAGGTAAACAAGCTAGCAATGATGGCCAACATGGATCCTGCTTTTGCATCTAGTCTGCTTGAATCACCTCCATCCACTGATCATCAAGACAATACAGTACAGTCAGAAACTGCACAGCTGATCACCTCAGTTAATTAGCTCACAATGTCAATGACTTCATTACAAACAACTTGCTATCTGAAGTCCAGGAAATTATGGACACTACTGGGGGCACAGAAGAGTGCATCATTAATCTAGAGAGTGTGTCTAGAGATATTTCACTCCACATAGAGGAAGTAGAACCCCAAGTTTCTTATTTACAAATAAGTGTTGACCCAGCACACCAATAATCAAGAGAACAAAGGGAGGCACAGCAACGTTTTTATCCTTAGCCTGCAGGAAGTTGTTGAATAAAAGAATACGTTAACATTCCTGGAAGCATGGCATACAGCTACTTTGGTCTTGGAATCAACTTCTTACCTCCTCTTAGAGAAAGCACATAGGTAACCAGCTCTCCTGTCCCAACTAGGATCTCCACCCAGGTCAGTGATTGCTCATTTTCTTTGATATCAACAGAATGAGAAAGTGTTGTAAGCAGCCTGGGGAAAAGGGGGGATTCATTACTTAGGTCAAAGGCTTTGTTTCGATAATGTTTTTTTTTTTCTAAAAGGGTAATTGACGAGATGAAACAAAGCCACCCACTTATTCATGTTGTGAAAGAGAAAGGCTATAAAGTAACTATGCTCTATCAAATCTGCTTGAGGATACACTTTCCAGATGGCCCTCAAGTACTCCATCATCTGGAAGAAACGTTTGAATGTTTGCTTTTGTCAGTGATATGCTTAAACATACACTACAAGACAATATGTACTGGTCCTCTGCGATCACAAGGAGAGCCTGAATGGCAATAGATACATCCATGAAGTCTTCAGGATCTAAAATATCCAAGCAAGTATCCCCTGAAGAACGTTTAGTTCAGAATTGCTTCCTATATGAACTAAAACTACTCATATTGCCTATCCTTTTGGGTCCTATTTGACCTATACCTAGATTGTCTTTCTCTCTCAAATGTGCTATCTGAGGATGGACAAGAACATTACTTATTGTTCAGTTATCAATATATCTTGAATAATAGTAGCACTTGCTAATTTTTTCAAACGATGCTGTTAATTCAATGTCCACTGTTGTGCATAGTTATAATGCAGAACTTTTTGTATAGTATTGTATCTGTCAATCATGGTTAAATTTAATGACTTCCACCTTTTGAAGAGAGAGTGATGTGGAATCAGGGGCCAAGCATGAAGCCTTGGAAGTTGTAATCCCATCTTGCACATACTTGCATGCATCTGTTTAGAGTTTAACTGCTGTTCAGTTTCCCATTTTAAGTTTAGTGATATTCTATTTTTTCTCTTAGCTTCTTTATTAATGTGGCACTATATTGGAAGGCATTTTACACTACTCCTTTCCTTATTTTCAGCTCACTTAGGTTTTTCTTCACAATTTTTATGGCATTTAATGACAGCATCATTTATTTTTATCATCAATGGAGATGGCAATCAGGTCAGAAGTTGGGGGGTTTTCTACCCTAGTTATTTTGACTATAGATGAAGTTATGTAGCATAAACCTAAATAGTATTAAGTGCCCCATCAAGTGCTCATGACTTAAAACAGGAGTTAAGTCTATCAGTCTTAGCCCTCCAGGAAACCCATCTTTCTCAAGATGAACATCTTAAGCTAAGTGAGTGGGGGTATGAAGTAATTGTTTCTTCTGTGCATCCCTCAACAATGTGCTGTGCAGTGGCCCTACTAGTTTATAGATGAGTAATAAGCTAACAACCCATGAAGCCTTTTTTAAAGCCTATCCATCCTTCCCAATGTGAGAATCAAACCCTGTACATTGTGTGTGTAAGGTAACTATCTTAACCATGATGCCAACTCCCAATTTACATTTCAGACAGATTTTTTCCTTCTAGGAGGAGAATTAACATGGATGGTAAACTGGAGGCTGTGTGATTACAGTAGATTCCATGTACCTGCATCTAGGGAGTTCAGGCAACAAAACTGCTTCTTCACCTCATACAAGATAAGTCTAGAGGCTTTCTATTTTTGATGGGTGCTTTTAATTGCCTTATACAACCTAGTGATTCTTCAGCAAAGTCAGCTACAAGAATGGAGGTCAATTGTTAATGCTTAAACTTATGGGCAATGGGAAATGTTATTAATTGAGCTTGGCAAACATAATGCCCAGGGACATCCTCGGTTTAACCCATCATTTCCCATGGTACAGTACTTCTAGCTGTATAGATAAAAATCTACTTTGAGCTTGATTTTTTGAACTTCTCTATTTAACAAGTAGTTCCATACCACTTTTCCGACCATAATGCTATAATCAGTTGTCAAAAAGCTGCAAATTGCTTCAATACTATATAATGAGGCTTGACTTTCCAAAGAAAATCTCATCAATTACCTAAGAATTTTTAGCAGTCCATGATCAAGACAAGCATCCATCCCACATCCTCTGGGAGACATTTAAGGGTTTCTTACACATTAGCTTTAGATCATGGACAGATGCCTTTGGGAAATCTTAAAACACAAACCTATAAAAATGCAGGAATGATATAGGGAACTGCAAATGGGACGGTCTGGATGTGCAACCCACCCCTAACATCATGACATGCATCTTCTCAAATCCAAAATACAAGAAATCCTCAATAAGGTAGCAATAGCTCTAGACAGACTACTACTCCAGTACTATGAGTATTCCCCAAAAACCCATTCAAGGCTAGCATGGAAATGTAGGGCCAAGGTTAAGCAACTGACCTTGTAAACTTTCAGAAGCAATGATGGCCATGGCATCTACATTTCCATTGAAAAGTCATAGGTTCATAGGTTCATAGGTTTATACTAGGCTATCTGCCCTAAGGCATTTATAAGCCTAGCCCAAATTTTTGTAGCTTACGCCACCCCTTATATGAAAAAATACTGTGCCCATTAGTTTGTTGTGCCTCTGTCCAGCAGTGACACAGATATGATTCCCGGGGTAAACCTACGATCTCCCATCCACAGGTCTAGATTTCTCTTGAACAGAGTCAGCGAGGTGCTCTGCCTCACATGGACCGGGATTTTATTCCACAGCATAGGGAGTCTCTGAGTGATAAATCTATCCCTCCAGCACGTCCTATTTATAGCCGTGCTAAGGTTTAAGTTGCTTGCTCTAGTGGTTTTGGTGGATTTGGATTTTTTGAGGTGGAGCATGTCCATTAATTCCGGGTTGGACATGGCCTAGTATGTCAGGCACATGTCACCTCTGAGCAGATGGTATGCGACTGAACAGAGCTGGAGTTTCTTCAATCTGGCAGCATATGACAGATTTTGGAGTCCCTTTATCCTTTTGGTGAGGAACTTTTGGGGTCTCTCCAATTGCTGCAGATGTCGGGTGAGATACATCCCGAATGGGGCATTGTACTCGATCATTGGTCTGATAAGTGAAGAGTACAGGGGAACAATGACCTCACTAGATCTGGATGTGAATCTCTTCATGATCAGGTGGGCAATGTAGAAGGTCTTTCTAACCACTTTAGCAATGTGAGTGTCAAAAGAAAGGCCACTGTCAACCTGGGTCCCCAGGTCCCTGATAACCTCTTCTGTGCTTAGTGGATTGCCACCTATATGGTAGCTTGGGGTTACCTTGTTTTTCCCGAAGGGTATCACTATACATTTTTTGGCGTTTAACTTCAGGCCATGGCTCTGGCACCAGCTATCTGTTTCCGTGAGTCCCTTCTGAAGGATATCCGTGTCCGATGCACTTTCCACTATGGCGCCCAGTTTGCAGTCATCTGCAAACTTTGTCAGCCAAAGTCCTCCCATGTTGGCCTGTACTTCTGAGAAGTAGATGCCAAACAATAGGGTGCCAAGGACCGAGCCCTGTGGGACACCACTTGTGACCGGCTTGGAGTCTGACACAGCGCCAGCAACTCTAACCCTGTGGGTTCTGTCCTTAAGCCAGTTTGCAACCCATCTTGTGACATATGGGTTTACATTTAAGCTGGTAAGTTTTTCTACAATACCCGAGTGGGGTATTGTGTCGAAAGCCTTTGCAAGGTCAAGGTAGGCTGTATGGACTGCCTTTCCCTCATCAATGGCCTTGGTGACTGTTTCGAAGAAGTTGACCAAGTTCAAAAGGCATGATCTTCCCTTGACAAAGCCAAACTGGGTCGGGTCCAATGTCTGCAAGTCCCTATATCTTTGTTTATGAGCTCCATTATGATCCTCTCCATAGCTTTGCAGACTAGACTTGTTAAGCTTATGGGGCGGTAATTACCAGGGTCCGTAGAGGTGCCGCCTTTGTGGAGTGGGACCACAGTTGCCGTCACGCCACTCCTTGGGCACGTATCCTGTGGTAAGGCTGAGATTAAACAGCTGCCTTATGTGCGGGTTTAATTCCTCATTTAGCTCGTGTAGCACACAGCTGGGGACACCATCCGGTCCCATTGATGCTGTGTTTTTAGCTTTAGAGAGAGCAGCTTTCACCTGCGCATTTGAGATGTCCGGGAGGCTACACTCGGCTGGGATAGTTATCTCTCCTTTAGGGGAGAGGGGGTGAAGTTTGCACTGAACCTGTCTGCCAGTATGTTGGCAATGTCTGTGGGTTCAGTGATTTTTGTATCATTTTGGACTAATTCTGAGCATATCTGGGAGTTTCCACCCAGGTTCCTAACATAGCTGAAAAAGGCCTTATGATTGTCCTTTGAATCCATGGCAATTTTTCTCTCAAAATTGGCCTTAGTTGATTTTATGAGTGCTCGTTTTTTTTACTAATAATGATCAGGGGTGACTTCCCTTTTATGGATTTTGTTCTATCATGTAATAGCTTTCTCCTCTTATTGTAAAGTTTGTTAATGGCTGGGGTCCACCAGACTGGACGTTTGCCCTTTGTGGAAAGAGTCTTGGTTTTATTTAGGATTGCCTGATCCATGCAGTCCTGGAGGTGTTCATAGAAGGCATTTGTAAGGGCTTCCGCAGCTTGGGTTGTGGTTTCCTCTGGCTCAGGGGCCTTGAAGGATACCACACCAGTCTTGAGTAGTGTGAAGTTTGCTTTAGAGAAGTTCTTCACTATGGTCTTTTTTGTTTTGGGTGGGGGCGGGATGTGGATTTCCAGTGAGATTAGTTTATGATCAGATCTCACCAATGAGGGATATACTTCCGGTGTGGAGCATTTTGTCCCCATGTTTGTGACAATGAGATCTAGTATATTTTCTCCTCTTGTGGGAACAGTGACTAGCTGTTCCATGGCATTTGAATTTATGAACTCCAGGAACTGTTGGGCTAGAAAGTTAGGGCTTGAGTAATGTTCCCAGTCTATATTCGGGTAGTTGAAGTCACCCAATATGATGGTGTTTGGAGATACATTTATACCGTCCAGTGTCTTCAGGAAGGCTGTGTGGGGTTCCTGAGTTTGAGAGGGTGGCCTGTAGCATGCTACAATTTGTAGAGCAGTTTTGCCTATGGTTAGTTGCACCTGGATGGTTTCCGAAGCTTCGTGCGTTGCCACCAACCTGGAGGTGTGGGTATCCTTTATGAATATGGATACACCCTCCTTTTGTGGTGTGGTCCGGGTTTTGGGGCCAGAACGCATGATATGAGGTAAAACCTAATAGTGCCGGGTGCTCTCAGGAGCCTTGAACCAGGTTTCAGTTACAGCACAGACATCGATGTTCTCCATACTGAGAAGGGCCTCGAGTGCGTGCATTTTGAGATTTAGACTTCTGGCATTGAGCAGCATTACCCTCAGATTCTTCCCATTTTTGTTTGCTAGGGTGGTAGGTTTAGAATTTGAGCCTTGCCTAAAAAAGGCACTATGGGAGTGGCAAGAGCCTTAGCCAATATCCGGAATCCCAGGGTGACAGGTGCAAGCCGTCCCTCATGAAGCAGCGTGGCTTGTCAAGCATGTCATCCCAGGCAGACAGACACTGGATCCCCTTTGAATGACACCAGACATTAAGCCAATTGTTAAAGCTGATCATCTTGTCTCTATATTGTGGCATCATTCTTGGTGAAGGAAGGATACTGCTCAGGGTTAGGGTCATACCTGTCTGGGCTACATAATCAGAGAGCTCCTCTATGTCTCTTTTCATGTAGTCCAGGGAGGTACGTCTCAGGTCGTTCACACCAGCATGGACAATGACTTTGTCATATTTGTACTTGCCGTGGAGTGACCTGAGTGCTTGTGTTATGTGGTGGATTCTAGCGCCCGATAGGCAGCTTACTGTGACCCTCTCCTTGTTCAGCCTGGTGAGTGGGACGTCAGTGTGTCTGAATATGGAGTCACCTATGACAAGTATGTTTGGTGTTGTATTTGGCCTTAAGGGCTGTGACTGCTTTGCACACTGCTTTTGTGGTTTATGTGTTGCTTGTGGGGTGTCTTGAGGTAGCAGTTGTTTGGGTGTCTGCTTTGGAGGCCTCTGCTGTTTAGGTAAATTTTTACTCAGAGCCTCCGAGTATGTCTTTGTGTGTTTATGTGTTTGATTCAGTGGAGTGGTAACATTATGTGAGGCTGGTTTTGTGGTGTGTGTAGTTGCCTTCTCCTCCTGTCTGTTCTTGCCAGTCCTGAGTTGAGAGAGCTCAGCCTCCAGTTTGGCTAAATAGCTGCATCTCTCGCAAGTATTTGTGTTATGTGGGAGGAGGAGAGGGTTGTCTGTGTACATGAGGCAGTTATAACATTGCCTCAAGATTCCCAGATTCACCAGCTGGACCAGAGAGGAGATTGACAACTGACCTTTGGACATGCTACAATAATATTGGGAAATCCTTAATTGAAAACAAGGGCCAGTGGGGAGTGAGGGTGTAGTGCTTTTAATTTTAGTGCTGACTTATATAATTGCTTTAGTGAGCAAGTGCCAGGTAACTTGAGTGCAATGTGTTACAAGTAACTAAATGCAAAAATGACAAACAGTAACTTTCTTTCAAGTGAAACAAGGAAATAAGTACAGTAAGCAATGCAGATATCCCTAGTGATCCACAGAAGCGCTGAGAAGTTGCGTATTAGGTGGAATTAGCTTCCAGGGAAATAACAAGCAAACAAACAACAAGCATATAAACAAAGCTAGATTCAGCAGGCCTGGATCTAGTCTATGCTAGAGCAAACAAGGTGAACCAATTTCAGTAAGATACAGTTCAAATATTCAGGCACTATAAACCTTTAACCAGAAATTCCCAGCTCAGAAGGGCAGAGTCCAGCCTCTTCTCCCACAAGAGTGCAGACCATGAACCTTCTTAATGTAAAATAACTGGCCTGAAGCACAAGTGCCTAAACCAGAACTAATACACTTGGACACTGGGCTCTCAATCAGCAGTTCCCAACTTAGAAGGATGAAAGCTACCTGTCCTGCCACCACAGTGCTTGCCACAAACCTTCCTAATGTAAAACAACTGGTCTGAAGCCCAAGTGCTTAATCCAAAAGACTTGAATGATAGCTACACTTTAATCAAGTTACAACCAAGCAGTAATAAATACCATTGAATACTTTAGAGAATGTCTGGATTAGTGCTCAAGTTACACAAACAAAGCTAGATCCAGCAGGCCCGAATCCAGTCTATGCCACAGCAAACAAGGCACCAACTTCAGTAAGAAACAGTTCAGATATGCATGCACTATAAGCCTTTAACCAGAAATTCCCAGCTCAGAAGGGCAGAGTCCAGCCTCTCCTCCCACAAGAGTGCAGACCACGAACCCTCTTAATGTAAAATAACTGGCTTGAAAGCCCAAGTGCTTAAACCAGAATTAATACACTTTTAGAATAACAGGCACTGAGCCCTCAATCAGCAGTTCTCAACCTAGAAGGATGTAAGCTACCTGTTCTGCCACAACAGTGCAGACCACAAACCCTCTCAGTGCAAAACAACTAACTGGTCCGAAGCCCAAGTGTTTAAACCAAAAGGCTTAGAATGAGTTACACCAAGCAGTAATAAATACAATTGAGTATTTTAAGATGATGCAAAAGTAAAAAGAAGTAGGTAAAAACACAAGTACAGTAAAAGCAGATGACATTTTTTTTTTTTTTTTATTCCTGAACAAGTGCTGAGATCAAAGAAACAGATTTGAGTGCTGAAACTAGAAAACTGGCTAGTTATAAGAAAAAAAACAAGCTAGAAGGCTTCCCTCAAACACAGAAGGGCTTGGGGGCTCAGAAGCCTACAAATAGTCTGTACCACTTAACAAGAAAGGCAGGAAATAAGCTTAATTTTTTTTTTCTATTTCCCAGATGCTCTCTTTGTACAAAGTAGGAGTGCCTGAAATCAGAATATGATCTCACTGCACTCAGTTGAGTGAGCAAATGAGATGGGCCCAGAGTCAGGCTGAGGGGCGGGCAGTTTCAATGCCACTAAGATTAACACCAAAACAAAATCAGGGCAGGTGGGTGGGAATAACTGAAGAGCAGAATAACTTCAGTTAAAAATTCCTTCAACACTCCTTCATACACAGTTTAAATCAAATTAAATACTGTATAATACTGTATTTTTTTTTTAAAAAAAGAGCAGATAAAGGTACTTAAATTCTCTTATACGTCCAGTTGAATATAACCAAGTTCTTAGCTGGCCAAGCTGAAGTTTTAAAGCAGGAATTATTTCACATGCACTTTGCAATTATTTTGAGCCAATTATCACCACCTTTATGAAATGTTAAGGGAGCAGTATGATTAACCATGTGGTGCCTTATCCCCAGCACTAAGGCACCTGTCACTTCCAACCTTGATTCCCGATCAAGTATATAATTTATCCCAGCCACCTACCAAACAGAACCTACGTTTGGCCATCCAAAGGTTGAAATTTGGCAAGATGCCAGGGACTGATGATGACTTTCCATCTCAGCTTTACAGATCATCAGTACCCAATCATTAAGCCTACTTTGGAAGTGTTGCACAGCAATGCCAACTGATTTAATGGCCCCTCATCCTGGAAGCAATCAGTGATACTTCCTGTTTTAAAGCTGAATAAAGACCCTTTCACCGGCTCTAGATTTACACCCATATCTTTACTAAATGTAAACAGTGAAATCTTTATGTGCTCATGGGCAAAATTTCTCACTCCTATGTCTCCCTTATTTAATCCCTACTGATGAAGTGGGGTCTATTAAAAGAAGAGTGCAATGGCATAACATCTTAAGAGGGGACCAGTATCTAAAGCATGTCCAATTGCCTTTTTGGGTTTCCTACTGAAATTAATGCACTTGAAATGCTGAGTGCCAACATGCCGAAAAAAAATTAAAACTGCAGGAGAAGATTAAATCTTGAACATCATGTATACTAACTCCTGAGATTACCATACCTCAGAGAAAAGGTGATATTCCAGGAAATGGCCATCTTAGAATTAGTATATGTCATTTTTGGCCATTCGGTCTCCGTGCTTCAGGACTCACTAACATTTCAAAGAGTTACCATACTTTCATCTACAGTTCCTGTTTTCTGTGAATGCTGAAAAAAGCCTTTGATAATATCAATTAAGCATATCTATTTCAAACTTTGGTCTCTTTTGGTTTTCTCTCATTATTTGTTGATATGCTAAGTGACCTATTTACAGCTCTACGAAAGATGTACTGATTGGGTCTGACATGATACATCTCAAGCCTCACCCTATAGACAAAGGAGTAAGACAGAAATGCCCATTTACTCTTCATCCTAGTGTTTGTACCATAGGCCTTGTCTCTTAGGGCCATTCTGTCTCCCACTGCAGAAGACAAAGGCCCATTTCCAGTGGACTTAACCTATTCACAGATGACTTGCTGAGTATATTGCCTTATACTTCCAAAGGAAACATGGGCCTTACCCTGCAACAAATCCAAGTGATATTAAACACTACTCTTTTTTATTTATGTATTTGTCTTTCTTTACTGGGAAAGTCCGACTGGGTAATATTCATTTTCCGCAGAGGCCTGGGAAGAAAAGTTCCATTGGCTAACATTGTATTATACTAAGTTCCAGATAAACACAGAATAGTTGCATTTCTATTTACATTTATACACAAACAGTAGTTACATTTATATATTCTAAGATTTTACAGAGGTGGAAGTTACTTAAAAGAAAGCCCACATGCAACTTAGTGGATTGTATCAGCAGCAGTTATGTATACAAATTGTTTTGTCATTTCAGTGAGAGGTTGAGTGCATACTGTTTAAGGAGAGTATTTGTTGAGAATCATATGGTGAACACAAAGTTTCAACCTTGTGATGAGTATGTCTAGGAGCAGGACTGGTTAAGATATTAAGCAATAGTTTAAAACTATTAAGTTTGTCTGTGAGTTTTATTTGTGTGGGGATACTATTCCAGAGATTAGCAATGTATTGGGAGTAGAGCGAGTCTCTTGCAACATTATTTGACTTATTTGTCAGTAATAAGAAGAGGTCCCTTGCTGAATAGTAGGGCAGTAATATGTTTTGTAGTACAGGGCATTTTTTCTGGACGATGAATGAGTTTGTTTGCTGTAGTTAGTTGTGAATATGTTAAGTAGTCGTGTAGTTCAAGCCAGATTAACTACTTTATGCTATAACAATGGTGGATCCTATGAGGGAAATCAGTGGCAAATGTAGCTATTTTATTGTTGCAGGAGGCAAGTTTCCTTCTTGAGTATCTTTTAAGTTTGTTATGATAGGAGCAGTGTATAAGAGAGTTGGCAATAAGAAATTGGTGGCTAGAGCTTTTCCTGCAGTATCTGTAAGGAATCCATTGATCCTATAAAGGATCTGATGTCTAGATTTAATGGTATGCCATATATGATGGTCATCCTTCATGGATCCATTTCCATAAAATTGAATAAACACATTCAGTGATAGTGTTTAAGTATTTTGAGGGACCAAGCATGGGGCGATTAGTGAAGCAACCCCATGAAAAAGGCTCACAATAATGACACCTGCTTACAGTGATTTGGTTGTCTTCTATTTGCTAAACACAATGGAGAGGAGGGAACAATATTTTTTACTATCATCTCCAACTAAGGTGGAGTCGAATTAAAATGGTAAAGTTCCCCAAAGCAGTGTAAAAAGACTGCCTGATAAGCTCCTAAAACAATAGCGAGATAAATTCAGTGTTAGCATTACAGCTTACCCCCTTTGGGATCACATGAAATATTTTTCCCAGTTTTTCTAGTCTTATCTTTGTAGAATAAAGGACTTTTGTCATGCTCTAGTCAATTATCTTAGCAGGAATCAAGACTTCCATTGATCTTTTTACAGAATATGATATCGTCTGTTCTCATACTTTATACTATTTCTATCTAGTGCAAGACATCAGTCTCTTCTAAATTCATTTCAATTTAGTCCCACATTTCAATCGCCACTCTTCCACCTGGCCCCTAACATGCTCTCAGACTGAAATACTTAGTTTCACTATATCCTTTTTGCAGTCATTAGAGTTGGACATTTATTTCAACCTCACTCTAGGCTGTAAGCAGCTAACTGATGATGAGAATGTTATTGAAATCACTTTAGAGCAAATATCACACACTGCGTGACCCTTCCACCCTCAACACATTCCTCAAATAGAATTTGCCAGGAAATGCATTCATTGCCTTTTCCTACCCCCCTGACCTTCTTGCTAAATGGTATGAAAAACAAACTCCCTACGCTGTTGCTGTCACCAGCCAGACCAAGTGGCTATATGAGTATATGTAGTTTGGGAGTGTAATCTAATACAGAAATTCTGGCTTCATTTTTGGGCACAAGTAAGTAAAGAACAACCCCTGGTGAATATAGATAAAATGAACCTAGTTCTTCATGGCCAACTGTTTGATTTCCAGTGCTCAAATATTATATTTATAATGGATTTAGCCACAGTAAAAGCTATTACACAGCACTGGAAGACCCTCTCCCTTCCAGGCATCAATGAATGCTGGAAGATTCTCCAAAGTATTTATCTTGCTGATTGACAAATAGCCACAAGGAAAGACAAAACATATGAGTAGGTGGTCCCCATGTATAGGCATCTTTATCCCATCAAGGTAGCTTTAGCTTTTTTAGCTGTCTTTAACTCCTCCACTGCCCCAGGATAGCTTTTTGCCCTTTTTCCTACATGAACATTGAAATCCCACCACCATATGCCTTTATCCCATTCCTCTTTCTGGGTAAACTGTTCCTGATGTTGTTTTATTTACTGATACTATTCAGCTATCCTGCTGAGAGTAATAACCATGTGATTTCAATGTCATGACATAAAACCCTTCTACTCATAACATAGTACCCTTCTACTCATGACATAGTATCCGTCTACTTCTTCAAATGGATAATTAGGATTCAGTTTTATATAAATCTAGAATCTTGACAATAAGCTTTCTAGATTAATAAGAATGCAAATTATGTGAAATTATACAATAAAATGTGAGTACTATGCAAAAATATGCTCACTGATTGGATACAGCAATCAGTGTACATATTGCAAATGCAGGTTACTAATAGGAAAAAGTCCGGTTAGCTGTGGATGTTGAAAAAAAATACATTTAGTCGAGAACATCTTCCACTCTCTGCAAACTGAAATAATACTTAAAAAAATGAAAAGGTCACTTTTTAATGTACAGTTATCACAAACATTGCTGTTTTATAGCTTGAATTTTTAATATAAAACCTCAACATCTCACAATAGTGGGTCTGCCCTACAAGCACATCCACATAGACCCTATCAGGCATTTAACTGCAGTAGCAAACAAAAAAAAATACCTCACAGCTCTCAGTAGTGACAGTGTCCCTACAGCCAGCTACACAGACATGCACTCCCTGAAAAGAAGGCACTAGAGTGAGCTCATTATGTGGACTAGTAAAACAACTCTGCAGAAATTCACATGTAAAGGGATTTCTGCATGCACAGTTCATATCTTAAGTACCTAAACAGCTCCTGGTGGAAGGAGATTAAAGTCCATTTATAGAATGACATTATTTGGAAAAGGTGATAATTTTTTTCTTAATTAATAGCAATAATCCACTCATAGGTGTGGGTAATACAAGATTCACCCATGGTAGGCTTTGTTTAATCACTCTGACTTTGACATACCAGCTGTGGATAAATCATGCATTACCCACATTCAGTCATGGATTATTGCTTAAATGCATTTTATACATGTATAATTTTGAAAGATTGATATGTTCCTTATATTTTATTGATGGAGAATCTTTAAAATAAGCATTTACAGAAAAGATCAAAATACAATATAATAAAAGTAGAGAAATTTACCAAGAACTATAAAATAGGAGGTATTTATTATGCAAACCTCAAATTGGAAGTACACAAAACCTATACATAAAAAAGCAATAAATACAATCATTAATGACTAATTAAAAATTATAATCTATATTCTTCAAACACTTATACTATTAAATGCAAGCATATAAATCAATAGCCCTTTTCTACTAAAAACATAAAATAAAATAAAAAAATTAGAAATCTCAGGCTAGGGCTTAAATTTAGGATTGTAGCTATAATATAACCAATAATAGTATAAAGGGTATTTAACTATAACCTCAAAGCTATGTATTAACCTTTACTGTTAATAGTTGTAATTAATTTGTCATCAATTTAAAATTCTTTTATCTTTGTTTCTTGTGGAGTATTTGTTGTGTTTAGTTTACACTTTTGCACACTCCCACACTAACATGCACAGATGCACTTTCACTGCTCACTGTTGCAAATGTTTACATATTGTTTAAACACTTTCAATCTGTCCACTAATAGAGTAGAAACTGTAATAGCATTTCTCTTGTCTACTCTAATATCTCAGGAAGCAACCATACAACATCTTACAGAGAATAAAAGTAAAAAGTGGAAGCTCTAACATGCTAGTGTTTATATACTGTCTAAAAATTTCCTACCACTCCACTGGCCACTAATAGAGTACAATCTGCAAAGACACGCAGCCCTTTCAGTGTAATAACTCAGGCAGCAGTCGTGTGTGTGTGTGTGTGTGTGTGTGTGTGTGTGTGTGTGTGTGTGCGCGCGTGTGCACGTGTGTGCGTGTGTGTGTGTGTGTGTGTGTGTGTGTGTGTGTGTCTGCTTCATTAAGTAAATCTGCTGTAGCTAACACAGCAAACTTTCTCTCTACTCTTAAAGCAGCATTCTCATTTCATTATGGCAGCACTTCTTTGATTAATACATCAAAAAGTCCTCTCTGCCTTTGGTTGGCTGTTGTACAGGTACTTTTACTTACAAAAGCAACTTTATATATACTCACATAGCATACAACTCATGATAACTACAATTCATATATCATGTGGGATTATGTGTATTTGTGTGTGTGTGTGATACTTCTCAACCTTTTAGCACAGTAACTTTGGACAAAGCCAAAAATAATTGGGAGGGACCCAAAATCAGGGACAGATTTTTAAACATTGATCTTACTAAAGTAGAAAGTTGATAGAATAACATATTTTGCATTATTAGCATGTATTTCTGAAGAATATGACTTCGGAAACTCAAATGTCTTTAAGTATTTAGTGAATTCAATCCTCAATGATTTGACAGAATACCACAAATTTGACGTGGAACAGATCAAAATATGGGTAAAAATCTGGCCATTACACAAAAGTCTGGACAGTTGACAGGTATTGACTGTGTGTGCATTCCTGCATGTATGTGCATGTGTGCATGTGTATGTGTTTCCATGTGTGTCCCTATGTTGTTGTCTCATGAACAGCAGTATAACAAACATCATAAGTCAATGAATCATTGTTTTCTTCTTTAAATATAGAAAAACACCCTAACCCTTTCATTTATTACCACTTGATCCTCCACATGTTTAATAGCCTCCTTACATACCCCAATAGTGCATACAGTTTGAAGTTGCAAGGTTCTCCTCTTCTGAGACTGCAAATACATCTTCAGTAATCAGTAGCCAAATTAATTTGAGGTGATTGTGTTTTCTTATGTTCTTCCTCTAGATGGTACAGTATGTGTTCAAGCTAAAATTCCACTGGTGATGTAGTTAAATATTACAGCTTAGTCAATCCCACTTCTTAGCTAATGAAGCTGCGCTCTTCACATTTATATTTCCAGCATCTACTTCAAATTAGATGAAAGACCTGCCATATTTCCATTTCTTGGAATGATATTATATATGCTAATACTGCACAATGAGAAATGTGAGTACATTGCAGGAAGTGTTCACAATACTGCAAAATGCAAGTTTGTACATTAAGTGATAGAAATGTGGTTTTTGAAATTGAAACAGAATACTTGAAATGCATAGCAGATGCATATAGTTTATATCCTGGTGAGACTAAAATAAATGCTACCATGGAAGCTTCATTTCCTACAAACGTTACTGAATTACATTTATAGGTTCATAGGTGTCCATCTATATGGTGTGGGAGTGGAACCCATAGCTTTCTGGCCAAAAGGTAAGAATGCTACCTGTTGTGCTACTAACACTTTGTTTTTATTCATACTTTTGTTGACCAGGTTAGTCCCACTAAATCAGTGGCCTCTTTGCAGGGGAGACCTGAAGTGGTATTCATCCTGAATGGGGAAATTTGGGCAGGCCACTGCGGAACCTCTCTTACTCTTTTTTCTGTTAGTGTCATGGGATCTTTTACATCCACCAGAGTTATTACCAACTCAGGTGGATTGGGTCTTGGTTTAACATCTTATCCGAAGCATGACACACTCATGAGTGCAATGCCCCCCCATGCTGAGCAGCTGGGGGTGGTGAGGAAATAGAACCCACAGTTTTCTGATTTTTCAGCACCAAAGGTGAGCATGTTAGAGACGCAAGCTGATACAACTTGTAAGCTTATTTGGCCTTAATTATTATAAAAGAATCTTACAAAATGTGGCAACTGTATTAAACCTGTTGTACTGCTATTACACTGATTTGTTACACAAGAAGGAGCCAGGGATCTGCACACCAAATTCAAAAATCCTTAAAAAATGTCCAAACCAAGTAAGTAAACTTGTAATCAACGTTTATTTAAGCCACAGAGTCTCTGTTTAGCTTTTCATCGGTGACTCCTCACCAACTTCCTCAGAACAGGAAATAAACATATTCAACACATCCTGTTTAAATACTACAATATAACTTCCTAATTTTGCCACACTGCCACCTGTGGTCGGAATACAAAATTTCAATATTTTGAAAAGAACATACAAAAAGGCATAAGACTATTTAAAAACATATATAAATATAAAACACTCCCTTAACAATATAAGATTAAAAAAACAATAAGTCAATTGCCAACAGGCTTGACTTGGAAAAAAGAAACCAGAAATATGTATTAAAATAAAATAAAATAAATAACTCACTTCATGGTTAATAAATTAGACCCATGATGGAGCAATGCATGTACAAATTTTTTTTTTAAAAAACAAACGCTACTGAAAAACATGTATCATAATTTTGCACATTAACGTATGAAATAGCAAAACTACCTTATCAAACTTTTCAATTTCAAAACACAGGAAATTGACAACATGTTGTTCAAGCCTGGAAAATGGTATGCTTCCAACCTCAATTGCCAAAGGAATTCTCTGAGTTCCAACAAATAGGAAACAGGGCCCCCCCTGTTATCATGCACAATCTGATCAATCACTGTGAAGCTAAACCCATGCCCCGGGCACTCGCTAATATGTTTAGCAAGTGCATTAGCCATTTTTTCTTTCTTGATGGCATATAGATGTTCATATAGGTGCTCATGCATACACTGATTTGTACTATAGACATCTCTCACAAAATATCTCATGATAGCAAGGAATAACACAATTTTATGTATTATATTCTGATACCTGCTGAGAAATGGCATTCACAATTTGGAAAGGAAGGATTTGAAATAACCTTTGAAATACAAAGATTGCACAAATGTTTGTATATTCTTTAGTTGCCATATAAACAGAATATAAACAATTGACTGTTCTGTTTAGTAAAGGGCAGCCTTTTCCATGAATTAATTGACCAAGAGCATGACAACCATGTAGCAATACTGAGATTATACAAATATTAAACTGTCTACAGATAGGGAAGTGTCAAATAAATCATTGCTGTACTGAGCAGGTTATAACAGCAAACTAGAAATGGTGAGAATGAGCTTTCTTTTTCCTAACTTGAGCATTCTTTTTTCCCAGAGGGCATGCAACCTCTTAGTTAATATATGCCATTTTAAAATGTTTGAATCATAAGATTCAGTTCCACAAGCCACTATTAATAAATTTTAAATAATTGATATTACATTTTTTCAATAATACTGAACCCAACAAATTAAACTCTACATTCAAAGATGTAATCTTATCATTCTAGCCTACAATATCCATGCCACGATTTATGACATTATATTCCAGAAGTGTAACCTTACAGTTCAGAAGTGGGCATGTGTTCTGGTGCATCTGTAGTCAAAGTTTTTCCAGAAGGTCATATAGTAGTACAGAAAATGTTGTAAAAGCTTATCCTGGAATGTTCAGAATGAAAGGCTGAGCCAGGTCTTACACGTATGAGCATATAATGGACCAGAATGGGTAAAAGGAAGTATGTGTAATGTGCAGTGAGCAAGTAGTAAATTATCACTAAATTCAGTTGTAATGCATGTGAATGGCCTGAAATGCAATGGTGTAGAGTACAAGTGAGGTATAACAGGCCATCCTATGGGTATTTTTATTTTACAACAGGGATTTGCTCATCTACAGAGCATGGATGTATATGGTAGGAAGTCTCCTACATCTTTAATACTTTTTAAATAACCGCTGAAAACTGTGACAAGTTGTTACTATAAATGAGGTTCCAAAATGCTGTTTCTTATGATGGATATTGTTTTGCTGGAGTGAAATTTGCAAACTTTATGGAAAAATTATAAAAGTTGTTTAGTAACTACTACTATTTGTTTTTCTTTGTTCCAGCTAATGCCCTGACAGAGAAATCTGAACAGAATTTAAGGGAATGGAAGAAGGAAATTCAATGCAAACTGTCAAAAATCACATATTGATGTTCTTATTTAACTACAAAATCCAAAATCACACTTCATGTGATTAAAAAATGGGTAATTTTAGAGCTTGACAGGTTTTACGTTTACAATTGTTGTGGTCCTAGGAGTAACTTGTAGAGTTATTCAGGGCTTTTGTCATATACAGTGATCATAGGTATTTTTTGTCTATGATATGACAAACAAATTAGCTATGTAATAGATTTAGAGAAACTATCATATAAACCTAAATCAGAAAATGAGATGAAAAATTTAGTGAACAGCTTAGAGTTTACTACTTATTTGTTTCTACTGACATTTGAGATACATGCAGAAGTGGCAGATGAATATACGTTCTGCTCTTGTGAAAGAACATAGATCCTGTTTGATTTTCCTGAATTACATGTTCCCAGACAACTTAGGAAATGTTCTATGTATGAAAGCATGTCTATGTTACTATATTGACAATGAAGCCCTTGGAATGAGCAATAATCTCATTAAAGGACTTTTAATCTACCCAGATCTTCTTATTAAGAGAATGGCACTGAAACCATAATGTGGAAAATTATCTCCTTATAACCATATTGTTCTTTTTTCTTTTTTTTTAAACAAGAAACATACTTATTAAATTGTAACATATGACATAGACAAGCATTCATTTATATCAATGAAAACAAGCTATATTGACATATTTTAGTTGCATACATTATACATCACTTATAATCTATCCAGTCATTGTTTGTCAAATATTGCATAGCTTTTCTTCTTTCATGTCTTCTTTTAAAACCTCATTCCACCTGCAAAACATTATTCTCCATGTATTGTTTCCCCAATTTCCATTTTTTTCTATGTAATTTTCTCCTAACCTTTTCTAAAGATCCTAATTCCAGTTGTTTTATCTATGTTTATACTTCTACTACAGCTGGTTTAGACTTTGATTTCCATTTTCTAGTAATTGCATTTTGGCAACCACCATAATTAGATTCAGCAAGACCTTACTATGTTTAAGCAATTCCAATTCTGTATCATAACTCAAAAATCATTTCCATAGTTATACCAATTTGTTTACCCAGTATTTCTGATAGACTAGACTAGAGGGAATTTTTAAAGTCTGTCAACTCACCCTCCCAAAAAATATGTTCCCAATTATCTCTTTTGTCCCCAACATACCTCCAAGATTTGCAATCTATCCGAGGAAAAATTCATTGGAGTCTACTTGAGGTATAAAAATTTGTATGTAAACACTTCCAAGCAGAGATCCTAAATCTTCGAGATTTTGTTGAATATTTGGGAGTCATACTTATATCCTCACCATTGTTCCTTTGTGAATTGCTTATCCAATCTCTCTTCCCAATCCTTCCTAACCTGCTCTGATTTATTCTTATAGTGATCATGCGATATTTGATATGCTCTACTTATTATTCCCTTTTTAACAGCAGTTTATGTTCTAGATTTTACTAAAACCTCTACCAGTGTTTGACTTTTGCTTAGGATCCCCCTATTTCTTTATCTTTGCCTATACTCTGATATCAGTCCTTGATAGGGAAGGCAATTTCTAGCTTACAGTCCAAATAAATTAATGGATATTGGATAGCAATGGCACTTAAATCTGTTAACACTGTACTGGACTTTGGGTAAAATATCCACATTTACAACATTCATATTAGTGAGTGGATTCTGGGACATTACCGCTTTATTGATTATATTTTTCTTTTTTGAATTGTCATAAATAGCTAGAAATGTTAATCAGCTATATCAGCAACACTGCATGATTCTTTAACTTTATGCTTCACTATCATTTGAACAACACTGTATTCTTGGACATGGTTATCTAAAAGAAACCTGCCTGCCATCTCTTACAGGCATCGATCGAACACTTAGGTGAGCCACAATTTATCTGCAAGCCCGCATTACCCATATACACCAAAATATTATATCCTATCTGTCTAGTTATCCCTAAGAGGACCAGTCCTTTGTTGGAATAAAAAGTATGAACAGAATAAAAAAGACGAGTGAAAGCAATGTTGTATAGCCTGCGCAATTAAGGAGGTCACTTTCCTATTAGGCAAAAGGATTAAGCAAGAAAAAGAAAATCAGTTCTTTATTGAATATAGAAGATAAAAATGTAAGGAATCAAGAAGGGACTTCTCTGCTGCTCACTACAATCTAGAAAAGGGACCAGCTACTGAAATGGTGCGCATCAGCAGATATTCCTTTCTTTTGGGAGATTTCTCCATTTTTTTGTGTTTGTTTGACCACAGTCTTGATATGTGTGTGTGTGTGTGTGTGTGTGTGTGTGTGTGTGTGTGTGTGTGTGTGTGTGTGTGTGTGTGTGTAGGCATATGCATAATGCAGAGTTTTGCCCTTTGCAAAAATACAGTTATTATTTAGGATTATTTCTAAGCAGTTGCATTCTGTGAGTCGTTTCCTCAACAAACTGTAACTGAACACAACAAGTCATAGTGGAAGTTTAAGAAGAAATTATAATAATAGTAATAGAATATTTGCTAGGAATTCAGAGAGCAACTGGGGAGTTAAAAATAATTAGGGGAGGCACAGTAAACTTGCATAAGGAAATAAGAAAAAATACCAGTTGTAGAAACTAATAATACTTTGAAGGAAGTTAAACATGATAGTGTCCCAGATGTAGGTGGACTCAGTTATATTTTTAAATAAAGAAATTAGAGTAAAGGTGAGAAAAGATATTTTGTACAAGTCTTAAATGACTGGTTGGTTAACAAAACAGTGAATGCATGTGTTTGAATGTTCAGTAAGTTTTATATGGTAGAACCGGGTAAAAGGCTGTAATGTAATTTGATACCTATCACATCCATCAGTGCTGAATATATAATACTTATGAAAGTTCTAGAAAAATCATTGAAATGTGATGGGAAGAGGAATGATGGAAGGAATATATGGCTTAAAATGGAGACTATCAAATGAAAGGTAAATCATTATAAAGGAAGTAAAAATGTATTTTATTAAAATCACACATAAGGTAGAGTAGTGGCCACTGATGTTGAAAAAGTCATGAATAATATCTGCCTCAATGTTGGGGATTTACACGCATACAGAATTAGCAGCAAGAGTATAGCTTTTCTGAAGTCTGGATAGCAAACATCTGTTGTAAAAGTGTTAATAAATAGGTGAGAAAGTAATGCAGCATAAAGGGATAACACAAGATACTCTATGAATGCCATACTGCTTGCTATAAGTATGATTGTGGTAGTTAGTGCAAATATAATTGCATTGGAGCACGCTCAGTTGGAGTATATGCTACGTCTCTATGTGCACTTAATTTTATCTTATGGAGGTGAGTTGTCAGTAATAGCTGAAATGAGAAAAGTAGGGTGGTAAACACTATTAAATAACTGAAAAATGAATTTGAGATCTGTTATACTAAACATTAATTAGGAAAAGAACAATATACTAGGAGAGACAGGGATGTCAGGTAGTATATATTATTCACAGACAAAGATATTAACCTTATGGGAAAAAATTGTTAAACATAGGTCGTAAACAAACATCTTAGGTAATTTGAAAAGCAGAACAATAGAAATGTACAGTCTTGTTGTCCAGTAAAGATATCCAAACACATTTTAATAAAAATTCAACAAAAAGGTAAAATAGTTGAGTACTTTTTTCTTATTAAGTGTCAGACTTCATCAGAAGATAAAAATGGAAATTCCCAGATAGTTTGAAAGTAACAAATACATTTATGGAAACCATGTAGTATAGTATTAAGGAAAAACATATTTCACTAATTCATTGTTGTTAGGGAAAGTTTGTGTATAGATATTCTCCATGGATATAGACAGACCTTTTAAAAATCTTTGTTTGATGTACTTTGGGGCTCCAAATTAAATGCAGTAAATAGTGGAATATTTAACAATTTAAAGGAAAATGGTCCCTTAGGCTTGATAAACCACACAGAGTATTCAACTTTTCTATATTTACACTACTTTTTAAAACTGTACAGACAGTTTGGCTGGACCTCCGTTCTTTAACAAACCTGAAATATTAGAAAACTGGAAAAACATTTTTCATTAAAAGTACTTATAGGCTATTAGGGTATAGTTTTGACATGGAAATTAAACATAAAATACCAGCAGAAAGAAAAAAGTGGTATGAAAGGACTAGGAATGAATGCTATGATATTTCTGCATGGAAAGTACTGGAACAGGAAGTTCACTTAGTTAACACTAAGTCCGAAAAAATTTTACAGGATTTATGTCAATATTTTCTTTGATGTTTATTGTTAAATGAATTACCAGTGAAGGGGTCCATGTTATTCAAATGAAGGGAGGTGAGAGTATATAATTTTTGTAGTGTGGTTTCTAAAATGTGTGAGGTTGAACCAGTTTGGCCAGTTATACTAAAAATGTATTTGCTTTATTTACTCCATAACCATTAATTTCATTTTGTGGGATAAATGGCTTGCAAAATATAACATTTTGTAACAATGATAAAATATTCTTTACAAACATGTGGTTTATATGGAAAGGCAGATGTGGTGATTTATTTATTTTTTTTTAACGATTGGAATTATGTGATTTTTTTGGATAAAATAAAGAGATGACGAAAGATAAAAATGCTACATTAAATGAGTCTTAAAATTTGAGACAAGCTATTCTTTTTTTGTATATCGGTAAGCATAAAACTGTATTTATTTATTTATGTGAATTTGTATGTAAGAATAAAGTATTCCTACTGTTTTTGATAAATGCTCTGGGATCTTTTTCATCCTGAGCTACCAAAAGCTCAAGCAGATAAAACCTGGGTTTAATATATCCTAAGAAGGATAGGTATTGGACACAAGGCCATCATCTAAACAGACTTCAAGGTCCTTTACTATTTTGCCAGCTTTAGGTTATCGTCTATCAGTATCATATTAACCTGGTGGCATTCTTTGTCAAATGGCAGAATGTTGCATTTTTGACATTGAAGGCAAGGTTTTTCTACCACACCATTAATGCATAAAGTTATGCATTGCTTAAAAGGGGGTGATATCAGCAGGGTTAAAGACAATGCTCCTAAATTTGTAAGCATTTCCATACTTGTTGAGCTAGACACTGAAGTCAGTTTTAACAACTGAGAAAAAGATGCCTAAAAGAAGCAGATCCTGGACAAAGTCCTTAATAACTGCTCTGATGACATCTTGTTCTCATATGTTTTCTATTACCATGCAGCCAATTATGTCTTCACTTACCTTCAGATCCCCGAGTTCATGTAAGATTTCCTCATGGAGTATAGTGCTGAAAACTTTACCCAGCTTGAGGTAAACTGCATGGAATGATCAACATTCATCCAGAGTGATGATCACACTGTTAAAAACTACACATGACCTTAGGTATAGAGGATCTAACTTTTTGAAAGCTATAATGGATTAGTTCATGAAGAAGTAAGTTTAGTATGTTTGTCTTGCACAATATGCTTGTGAGACTGATTTGTTTGCAATGACTAGCTTTGAGGAAGAAACCCCCTCATGGATGGGGATCACAATAATCTGTACCCTGATATTAGGGATGAAGCCAGGTTCTAATTTTCTGTTAAGAATTTGCATATCAGTTTGCAGTGTAATACATCTGATTGCACTAATTATGTTTCCTGATATCTTATCTGGATCCATGGAAACTGCATTCCTGAACAGATGTGAAAATTGTTGATGTAATTTTAGATGAGATCACATTGCAAGCCAGAAGAGTGGATGGGGTTCCCACTGCGGCCTGAAATGTGCACTCTCACTCTGTATATGTATGGGTATGCATGTGTGTGTGTGTGTGTGTGTGCGTGTGTGTGTGTGTGTGTGTGTGTGTGTGTGTGTGTGTGTGTGTGTGTGTGTGTGTGAGTGTGTGTGCATGTGTGTGTGTATGTGTGTGTGTGTGTGTGTGTGTGTGTGTGTGTGTGTGTGTGTGTGTGTGTGTGTGTGTGTGTGTGTGTGTGTATGTATATACTAGTGGGCCTTCTATATCTATTGGCTTTGTTATGATGTGTGTGTGTGTACGTGTGTGTGCATGTCTGTGCGTGTGTGTGCGTGTGTGTGTGTGTGTGTGTGTGTGTGTGTGTGTGTGTGCGTGTGTGTATACTAGTGGGCCTTCTATATCTACTGGCTCTGTTATGATGATATAATTTTCTTTTTATGCATGGCATTCTTGTTTCTTCTCATCATTTTTCAGATATAGCTGTAGAAAACCTTATAACTGTCAACCATAGTGATGGTAACACTTAAATGAAGCTTTGCTTTTTCTGATTACTTTAATGAGTTTTTATGGTATAGCTGACCTTAGGCTTTTCATGTTCTTTTCTTTTAGTTTATTAATATCTTGATTTTGTTTGTCAAACATTTGCTTTTTCAGATTTTTTCATTTGATATATACCTAATGAGATGAATTTATCAATGGTGTTATTTAATGTGCTTTAAATGGCTATGAATGATTCACCAGATTATCCTTTGCCAACCCAACCCAAGATATCTGATACACATAGTTGTTGTTTAAAAATCCTTAAGGGGTCACTACTGACAGAAACTGAAAAAAATTTTTTTTATCTTGCTGAAATTCTGCACAATCTAAACTTTTCAGCAACAAATTAACTACTTACTGTTAATTTTATTTTTTTTATCTAATCATGAATACATCCCAAAGTGATTTTGTTTTCTTAGAAATCTACTTCTATCTCATAATGTACCGTGTGGCTAAAACTGATGATATTACTTTGCCTTAGTATCTCTGTTAGACAATATTTCCATGCATTTAGTATAGAAGTGGTGGGAAATATTGTTAACTCTGAGAACCCACGATAAATGAGTCAGTAAATGATTTTGTAGTAAGTCTTACATATTTATTTCCTATGTATGTGATGCAGATTGTGTAAAAAAGGTTTAGTGGACTGTAAAGAAATGACCAGCATAACAAATCTTTTTTTTAAATTACAGTTTTGTGAGTTTCAGGTCCTGTTCAAGGAACTCTTCAGCCACCCATTGTATTATGTTTTCTGCCAAGGGAATGGTAAAATGCAGATGTAAATTATAGTATACAGTAAATAAGGTGTGAATCCTTAACTTGAATCGTTTTATAACCCCAGTAGGTTTGGAATAATAGAAAGGAGAATGTTCTCGCTATCTGCATTTTTCCTATTCAGAAGCTTTCAAATCTGATAAGCAAAATGATGTAAGCATGGGGGAAGGGCGGACAAATTCCTAAAGAACGATTCATGAGATTTCATTGGACTACAGCATGGTGTGCAGTGTAGAAGATGGCTAGGACATAAATGGCACAGTCAGGAAGAAATTGTTTGTCTTATTTTTAAAATATTTTGTAATATGGGGATTATTACGTTAATAGAGAAATGCATTCTGGGGAAGGAAATGTTTTTATGGCATATGTGTCCTTTAAAACACTTTGTTATGTTTGGTTTGGTGAATATGAGGAATATCATAACAATATAGTCAGAGTTAAAGGGGACTGGCCAACATTTAGCTTACATAGCTGACAGAAATTTGGGTTATGAGAGCCTCATGCCTTGGTCTGTTTTCATGGGGTTCTGGTTGGTGTGTGGTCAGCCATGCAAGTGTTTGGTGGGTTGGCTGCAAATTGTGCAAGATCGAGAAGACAGTGGTTACAGGCATTTACTTTTCAGTCAGGGCTGTTGAAAGATTTGTGCTAATGCAGCCGGTGGTTCTCTGGTTTGGGGAGTTTAGATATTACTTCAGATATTTGATATCATCCAATTGCCTGGGTGACAAGTTTAGATATTACTTCAGATATTTGATATCATCCAATTGTCTGGGTGATAAAGACTTGATTCTGATGAACCAAGCATATGTGGGAGCTTGTAGAATGCAGTATTAAAAAAAAAGAAGCTGAGTGGGCACTGTATGAGTTCATGGGGATGGAAGCAATGTTACAAGAAACGAGAGCAGGTTTAGTCAGAGATTATATTTTTGCATTAGTTCAAAAACAGCAAGGGCACTGACAAATTTGAAAATGCTGCTTGTTAAGAAATGAAGAGCAAGTCAGTAAAATTTAAGGGTTCATGGTGCAAATAGAATGCTAGGGAAAATTTCACAGACTGCATGTTATGACTCTAGAAATGAATGCTATTACAGTGAACAAATTTCAGCATCTTATGAGTACAAATGCTGTCACAAAGTGCAATTACTGAAGTTGCTTTCCACGGATCTCTTTGTAAAGATACGAATAAATGGCTCGGACATGTTTTTTTTATATGGTATACTAGAGTAAAGCCTGCAAAAATGTTTGATTTCAAAATCATGCAGCTTTCAGTGTCTTGTGTACACCACATATTGGAACAGTTTTACACATTATCTTTATTTTCCACAGTGCTATATATTTTTATGATGTCTTACTGTTTTCTACAAGTTAATTATATTTAAATGAAAAATATGCAGCTAAAGGCAGTGTTTCAATTGCCCCTAGTTTCATTGCCTCTTTTTTTTTTGTGGCTGTAATTGTGGTATTTTTTCCCCCAGCGGTGGTGGTCTTACAGTGGGAGTGGAGTTTTGCCACGTCTATGGTTTTGTTGGGGGAGGGTTGAGACAGTGTATGTATTTTCACAGGTTGTGAGTCATCAGGGAAGACGTTCTGTCAGTCAAGCATGCATGGTGCGGCATTAATGGCCATAGGGGAGGGCTATATCCAGATTTTCGCAGAATGTCCAGAATTTTGACTCATATTTGCAGTTAGTTTCTCATAAATCATAGTTCTACCAAACAGTTGGCACTTGAAGTCAGAAAATAATGGCAGACGCTTGGTGGACATGTGGAAATTTCAGACTTGTATAGGTGAATGAGGGATACATTATATACGTTTAGTGCAATTTTGGGAACTGAATGTTTGACTGTGTGGTAGGTAAATTGTGTGTCTGTGGGTGGGGTTTATCTTTGTTGTAAGCAAGTATGATAGGCTGTAAGACAAGAAGATGGGAGAAGTAAGCCAGAGAGCATGCTTAGGTAGATTATCATTATAATAATCTATAGATGATAGAAGCAAATGTTAAGTGAGATTTATAGATTACAGCGAGACAGACTTAGGAGATTGGACAGCATGTGATATAAAATAATGATGTGAACAATAGAGTAGCAGATTCACATGAGCTCTGAATATACAGAATACAAAGTCTTGGCAGTGGATTGCATTTGATTGGGGTACTGCTATGGATATGGAAAGATAGGAGTGAAGAGAGCTATGAGGATGTTAGTAAAATCATCCTGAAAGGAAGGAGTGTTAAGAAAGCAGGAGTGAGTATGAGGGAGGGAGGGAAAGGTTTAAGAAACGTACAAGCTGGTTCAGGACTGGCTATATATGCTGATGGGAGAAGTTTAAGAACAGTTTTGAGCTGTACAGGATTGGCTATATATGGTGTTGGTTTCTTGTGTAAGATGTGGGTTCAATGATAAAGATGAAAAGGTGAAGGGTGGAGTTAGCATAAATGTAGAGTTGGGGGGGGGGGCTGGGAACTGTGGTACAGTTGAAGAGAGCAGCGAAGACAAGGAAAGTTCCATATCATGCTATGCCATAGAAGTAGGTCAAAATCAATTCATAGCATGTGGAATAGCCATAGATTTCTATTTATGGCCAGAAATATGTGAAAGTTGGTAAGGGACTTAGATGAATTCTTATAGGCAGATTAAGACTGACTTACCATCAATGGGTTTAGGCTGCCACTCTGGTGGTGTAGAGGATTAAAGCCTTGACTATAGCCCAGCCAACCCAGGTTCCATTAGTACTTGGGGTGACAAGGAGGGGTGGGCATATTCAACCAGTGGGATGGTTGCATGGGCATTCCCTGTGGCAATCCTGGATGGAGACTGGGAATGTCACTCTGAAGTGTGGAGGTTTTTTTTGTTTTTATAATGAGGGGTTGAGTGAAGATGGTGGCTTTTCTGTGGTGGCAAGTGCCACTATTGTGTGCGCGTTTTAAATCTGAAACTTGTGTTAAGTTTTGCTAATGTTATGGGGGGTTAGATTAAGTAACGTCTTTACTTTTAACATGGATGGCGTCACAGGCTCTGTAATTTGTGGTGTTGGCAGATGTATGGAATGGTTTAATTTCTTTTACCCTGATTATTGTCTTTCCTTCCATCTCCATGATAAGGAATGCTGCCACGTATAATGTGGTACAAATGGATGAAAGATGGAGCCCTTTCCAATGAATCACTAACAATTTTAGCTAGGATGTTCATAGGATGGTTGAAGTGTGATATTTTTAGTTATGGGATACACCTTTCACGAAATAATGATTCATTTCTAGTTAGCAGTGATTTCAGTTAAATTTCTAATGCAGAACGTGTGATGGACTAGTAAAGCTCTGAGGAACATAAACTTTTATAAGATGGGGAAGATTTGCATTAAGTTTTTGCTTGTGTGTGGTCAGATGATTTACAATTTTTCTTTTGAAGATACAGTAGCGCAGTGTGGGCATCTGTCAGTGGCTGGAAGGAAGAGACTCAGAAGGTAATCGATTCTGCTGGGGTGGATGTTCCAGCTGCTGAAGTGGAACACGTTGAGGTCACAGATGGGTGAGCACAGAGTGGGCATCGGACAATGGCTGGAAGGACATGGATTTAAAAGGTGATAAATTTACTGGCTGATGGTGCCAGCTGCTGGAGTGGTGTGCAATGAGGTCATAAGTAATCCTACTTTATTAGGTGCTCATTAAGGCATGTCAGAGTTGGTGAAGCTTGGGAGTACTGTGGAGGAAAGTGAAGCTGATGTATGTCAGGGGCAGGGTAGAGCAGGTTGAAGGATTGTTTATGGGGAGTATGCAGTAGTCTTCATGTGATGTGGAGTTGTGACAATGTGATGATGAGCCTGATTTTGTCGGCATTGTAGTTGGGTTTGAGTTTTCCTGTGGAGAGGCTAGGCAGATGGGTTGCTCAGTGGTCAGTGTTGATTTGAGAGTTTTATACTTTTCTTCATTGGATTTGGCAGCAGGGGGTGGGCAATTAAGAAGGAGGTATGTGATCCAGACCCCTTTTAAGGCTAGGAGAAGTGTTTGACAGAGCATTGCAAGGTATGTGTGTGTATTGGCGACACTTGAAGAACAGGTTTCCATTTATGCAAGAGTTTGAAGGTTTAAGCAAGGTATTGTGTTCAGGGGTTACTAGTGGATGTATGCCATGGTTTGTTGTGATTTATCAGATGTAAGAAAAATACTACTTCGGGACAAGGGTGGAGTTAGCTCTGATTAGTATACTTGCACAGGTGACAATGTTATGTGACTTTACTAAATCTTGGATGGTGGTTTGCATGTTTGAAGGGTTGGGGTAAGTCGATAGTGGGAAAATTGTCAGATTGTGTCTATTGACAAGATAAGTTTGTTGTAAGGGTTGTTTTTGGGGATATGGAGATTCATTGTGTTACACTCTGGGGGATATTGGCTTTATGGAGGTATTGGAGTCATTAAAGTGGTGGTTCGGTGGCCAGCAAATGCTATTTTGGTCATTAGGCATTTTGCGTTATAGATAGTGGGTATAGTAGTTGCATTATTAGTATATTAATCTTTAGAATAGGAAACCTCACTTTGGTCATTATTATAGCAGTTGGGTAGCAAATGTCACTGCAGCTAAGTAGGATAATGTGCAATTGGGCTTGCTTTGCTTCAGATGGTGTTTGGATACTTAGTGTTTGGTTGGCACATTTGCTAGGTAATGACCTGGGAATAATTACAAAGTGACCAGGGGTAGCAGGATAACTGAAGATATTTTTGTTTTACAGGGGTTATACAAGGGTATGGGTAGTACTTTTACATTAGAGAAGGATCATCAGTTCAGTTTCAACTATTTAGGCAACTATGTGTTTTGGGTATTTATATCATGGGGCTTTATAGGTTGATGACCAGGATCCAACCTGGTTCAGAGATGAAGGAATACACCGAATCATGTTTCCTCAATCGTTAATGTACGGTTAAGTTTGTTCTGGAAGGTTTTGTTGGAAGTTTAGTATGCAGGAGGAGAAACAGTCTGCTCAGGCTGGTGGGTGGAGAAGAGGGGCAGGTTTGCCCTCTCTGTTTCCTCTCTGGTGTTGGATGTTTATTTCAATGAGCTGGGAAAGGAATGCAAGCAGTTGGATGCTGCTTGATAAGTAAAATAAGTGAGCAGAGGTAAGGACTCTGCTTATTTGGTTTGATGTTTAATTCAATAAGTGGTAAATGAAGTGAGTGGCGGGACATTGCTTCATAAGTAAATAAGCGAGCAGGGTTAAGGACTCTGCCTATTGGGTCAGGGTGAGCGAGGCACGCTGCCCTAGTTAACAGTTACATGGATGGTTATGCTGTGATTAATATCAACTCTACTGTGTTCATGTTGTGATTAATAAATAATGTTGGTTAATGAACTTATGTTTATGGAAGTTTAATAAAGGTCACCAAACATCATTCAGTGTGTGATGTGTTTATTGAAGGGGACCTGGACAATGGTCTGTCTGTCTTGGTTTTTGCATAGCCCCTCTCCATGCTTTCTTGGGAATGTACACCTTCAACATTACACCACCACAGCAGCCTTGAAGATAACAGTTTCACAGCCCATTAAGTCTCTGTTGCAAAATGTTTTAATTGCTCACCGTTCTTTCTGTGAAAATGTATCTCCTTTACTTCCGAGAGAGGATATCCACTTCCACTGATTATCATGTCAGCTTTTAGTTGAAAGCTGTTTCCTGAGATTTGTTTATTCATTCCTAATATTTAATTACTTGGATTTTGTGCCACTTTTATAGCTTTGCTTTAATAGGCGCATTTTTTTGCATGAACATCAGATGAGATAAGCCGTAGTTCAGCACTAACATTCAGCTTTATAAGGCAGCTGACAGTTTAAAAGACATGCATTACATGATGTCACTTTGCATGCTAACTGGTTAATGCTGAGCTGTGTAACAACTGTAGCTAAATCCCAGCCACTGTCAGGCGACTGTTGCATTTTATTACTGCTAGAATAATTTTCCAAAACACAAGTATAGAAGAAAACAAGTGAAATGCAATTTTTCACCAAGGCAAACTTGCTAACTAAAATAAGGGCTTTCTAAAATAAAGTTAGGTATGTATTTCTCCTTGATGTGTAAATCATATTTTTACATTGGTCAAGAGCATAGCAAGGTAAAAGAATTGTGACAGTCTGCTTTATTTTTTCACTGCTGATATGCAGATTAAAGCATCTGACACTTTTTAAATGTTTAGATTTTTGGGCTACAGTGGTGCTTGATTTTATTCTACTGTGTTGTTATTACCAGAAAGAACCATGTTATCACCTTGCACTAAATGGTTCATTCTTCTGTCTATGTATGACACTGACAGTCTGCTCTAACAGAAGAATATATATGGAAAACTTGTTTTATCACCATAATTGGAGCACTTAGAAGATTTATTTAAAATATAGATAGTAGTCCAAAAAAGGCTGAAACATTGCTAGCCATCTTAAACACACAGGCTGCTTACCTTAATTTGTCAAAAGGCCAAACATAACTATACATCTTCAGTGGATAAGCTACAATCACATTAAGAAAAGAAGCATCATGTATGCCAGAAATGTTTACTTTGGAGTTTTTATAGTTCATGTTTTACATTTACTGGATTGTGGTGGTAAAACCTAAGATAAATTATCTGAAACCTCTGCTTTTGCTGTACAGGAGTCTTAAAACTTGTAAACATCATTTACTCAGTATACAATGATATTTAGCTTTGCATGTGTGCTGCAATAAAATATATCATGTTTTGTGATTTTAGTAGATTGTTGGATACACAAAATATGTTTTTTCACTGTTCACTACAAACTATAAGATTTAAAATGTTTAACTTACAAGAATTTTATGTCATCATGCTCAGTTTTATATATTATAAAACAGAAAAAAAACTGTGAATCAATAAAAAGTGTAACAACTGGGAACTTCAGAATGCAGGAAAGTAAGGTACAGTTTAATAATATTATGATAGGCTATGACCGTAAGAAATATTATTTTCCTATATCCTTTCTTTTTCCATTTGACATAACAACATGGCCTCCTCTCATGGATCCTAAGCCTCTGCTGTCTCACTGTGTGGAGACTAACCCATATCAAGCAGGAGCTGACTGGAGGAGATTGTTCCCCTCCCTATGTACTCCCATCCACATACAGCCCAGAGGCACCGTTTTTATTCCAGCGACCTGAAACCCTGTCTTTACCCTCCTAACTGGTGAAGTCTTTCTTCTAACCTGGACTCTGTCTGTTTAAAGAACTACATAACACCACCACTCCCAGAACAGTGTATTTAATTCATGGCATAGAAAATGGTGGTATTTACATATGTCACTCCTGGAGTGTGCTACACCTTTCCCTGTGAGTATGCATGAGCTGTTAAAGCCATCATCATCAACTTGGCATACCAAGCTCACATTCCTGGCATTGACTGGTATTGTTGCCACACAGGTCTCCACCTGCAAGGTGGCAGATGACCAAACTGGAAACACCTTCTCCTTCTCTTCTGAGTGAGTCAACTAGCATTATGCTCACCCCCCACCTCCCACACCCAGCTATTCCAGTATCTGAACCTGTACTGAAACACAGGTCATCTGGGTCATAGTCAAGGCCTCAGAGCTGGGCAGAAAAAAATGGTTTATAAACTGAAATGGACAATATTTGGTCTACTGACAAGAAAAGATTAAAGTGAAATTGAAAGATCATGTCAAATTTCACACTTTACTCAGTATTTACATTTTAAAGAAATTGCAGGCTGGAATGTTCTAAACACTTCCACCGTGTATAAGTGAGTAAAACATTGATAAGTAACTTATTATAATTTTTATCAATCAAATAAAATGTTCACTAAAAAACACAAAAAAGTGACCCACACACCAGATATCCTCCCTCACATAAAAACACAAACTCCACATGTACAACAGTGAGGATAAGGGATAAAACTGATTATTATCTCTCTCTCTCTACTCATCCCTCATTAGGCCAATAGAGTGTAACTCTCCATTTGGTATGTACCTCTCCAAACACATGCACCAACTGAAAAGGCCACAGAAATACCTTACAAAGAGAATCCATGGCCTCCCAACACCTGTCCTATGTGGACAAGCTCAAATCACTATCACTTTACTCTGTATCATACATAATTGCTCAGAGGTGATCTGTGTCTTGCCTACAAGATAATCTAGGACCATGTCCATAAGTCTAATTCCTCATGCATTACCTGCTTGAAAGGCCTAAATCTAATATGCAACATCAACAAAACCTGCTGGATAGACAGGTTTATCTCCATGAGGCTACCCCATCTCTTGAACAGACTTCCCATACACATCAAACAGAGTACCTTGCTGATCCTCTTCAAGAGCAACCTTTATGAGTGGATGGGAAACTACAAATTTGTCCCAGGGGTTCCACCTGTTGCCCTCACTGACAGGGGTGATAGGTACTGACTGAGGTTTTGTTGGGGATAAACTAGGCTTGTAAGGGCCCCATGGCCAGTAGCCTAGTAACCTTCTATGATCCTATGATCTATGATAAAAGTGCACAGCAATTTCTCACAAATCATGATCCCTCTGAACCTAAGAAAACTGTCACTCCCTTTAACAAAAGGGGTGACTGACAAAAAAAAAAATTAAACAGACGAATGTTCAAACACAAGAAAAAGAATTTTATTGTTTCAGCCAAGGTTGTCACAATTAAAAACATCCTTGCAAATATCCATGGAAGAATTCTGCAATACTTCACATATGTTACAATGATAATCTAGATATTATAACATATTATAACAATTACAGGTGCATTAATAAAACATTAATAGTTTAAATGTTCTTCAAGAGGTTGCTTATATCGTTCAGCTTTCTGAATCAATCATTACATGGTTCTACTATGGAATACCAATTGGCTGAAAAATAAAACTCAAAGCACAGAATGATGGAAAAGCTAACTTCAAGTATTTGTTGCAGAGGTCAAGACCAGTTGCACCCTCATATGAGGCTTAACATGCCCACTCTCCAATCTTATATATACCAACTACACATATGAATGCTCATTTTTCCATGGCAAGGCTAACCCCTTACAGCAAAAGGTATGTTCACATTTCTTTGAACATTTTAAGAATCTGGCATGATTTGATTTATGAACAAGACCTATGAACACTAGTAAGCAGCAAACCTCAAAATTAGTTTTTAATTTGAGTAAAAAGGAAAATGAAGCACTTCTTTCATTAAGAAAATGTAAGGAAGTTAGATTTATGAAGGCTGATAAAAGCAAAGGTTTGGTGTTCGCAGATAACATTTCCTATAAAATGGCCATGCTTCATTTGCTTAGTGACAGTCAGAATTATAACTTGATTAGCAAAGATTTTGTTAGAAGAAGTTTTAAAAAGGTGAATGATTTATTGTTAAATTTGTTAAACCAGAGTTATATATATTTAGCATCCTCTGAGTTTTTGTTTATTGAGCAGCCCCAATTACAGTCCTTGTTTAGGATTCCAAAAATATACAAGGATCCCACCAATCCACCTTTTAGGCTGATTGTTTCAGCTAAGGAAAGTAAAACTGTTAATTTACAGTAGCTTTTTATCTTGATGGCTTATTGAATTTACTGACCTGTAAAACTGAATATTTCCTGAGGGATTCTTGGGTTTTCTAGGATTTATTGAGGAATTATACCTTTTTAGGTACCGAACAATTTCTTCTTATTGTTGTTGACATTATTTCTCTTTGCACCTCGATTGATCAGACTTTAGGTATTGAATATGTTAGGAATTTTTTAAGTCAATTTTCTGATTCTGGCACTATTGAAATGAATATCATTTGTCTTTTGTTGAAAACAGTACCAGCTATTAATTTTTTTCTGTTCAAAAGCAGTATTTACCAACAGAAATTTGGAGTCACCGTGGGAGCCAAAATGGCCCCGGCTTTTGATATTTTAGTGCTCTTTTAGTGGGAAGCAACCATTTTATCAAAACTGGAGTTTTTCAAATATTTCTCTTTGTATAGGAGATATATTGATGATTTGTTTTTTATTTGGATAGGTAGTAAGAATGAATTTTAGATATTTTTGAAAAAAAATAATCAAAGTATTGAAGCTATTACTTTTAACATAGATGATGAAACAATGATAATTTTTTTAGATTTGAGTATTACTATGGGTGGTGAATCTAAGTGTTTTTCTAGTACTACTTATAGAAAGAAAACTTTTTCTAATAATTATTTACATTTTAAAAGTCTACATCCACATTTCATGAAAATTAAGCAGATTGATCAGTCTAGATGAACATTTTATTAGTGAGGTTCCCTGTTTAATAAAGATGTTTTTGAACAGAGGTTATCATAGGTCTAAGTTGGAAGAAATTAAAAAAGAAGTTATCAACTGTAGTCAGACTAAATTTTCACCTATTCTAATTAGTGAATTTGTTTTCCAAGAACAAACAGTTAATTCTAACAGTTTGGATAAAAGTTTGTCATTTCCCATCCCTATTTATGCTGATTCTAATGATACAAGGAGAATAGTACATGATAATTGGAAAATTATTTTAGGGAATGGTGAACTGGTTTGAGTGGTGGGAGATCATCCACAATTCATTTATAAAAAAAAGTGTCAGACATAAAATCCCTAATAGAGTTTGGTGAATATAACACCAGTCCAGTTGGTCCTGCACCATTGGTAACCTATCCGTGTTTAGATTGTAAACAGTGCAGGTTTATTAATTCCAAAGTATTTGTGGGGGAACAGTGGTGCAGTGGTTAGCATTTTCACCTCCCAGCAAGAGACCTCTGGTTTGACTCTTGGCTGGGGTGCCTTCGGTGAGGAGTCTGCATGTCCTCCCTGCATTTGCGTGGGTTTCCTCCAGGTGGTCAGGTTTCCTCCCACATTCCAAAGACATGCACCTGGAACATTTCTCCCTGGGCCTCCACTGAAAATGGGCTCTGTCCCAGTCAGACTTTCCCAGTAAACAAATGTTAAATAAATACATTTACTTTAAACATCTTAATATATATGTTATTGTCAAACAAAGATATAGCTGTAAGAGTATTGGAGTGGGTTATTTAACCAGTTTTACTAACTGTGGAATTATTATGTTAGCAAAACTGTTGGAATACTTTCAAAAAGAATTAATAAGCGTTGTGCTGCTGTTAAAAAAAAGGTGACTTCACCAATGCATTAGCCAGGCATGGGTTTGAATGTGACAACTTTAAAAAGTTTAGATTTTTTGTGTTGGATAGTGCGAATCAAATATTATTTATTGACAATTTTAATAATGCATTAGAGATTAAAGAATTAAAATGGCAAGAGCTGATAAAAAGCCAGGTTTAAATGATATTATTAATATCAAATGTTTACTGAAGAATAAACTGTTTTAAACTGCTATTTACACAAGTTTTATGGAGCTGGACTTTTAAATGTTTAATTATTTAACTATTTAAATAAGTAATTAGTTTATTTTGCTATTAATTTTATTGGTTGTTTGGTGGTATTACTGAGAGTATAAATGTAAATGTTGTTCAGTTTAGTTCTGATGAAGTTCTAATAAATGAATTAAAGTGCTAAGAATTTCACAGGCTGGAGTGTTGCATTTTGAATTTTCAGCACTTCAGTTATTTAGTGTTTTTAATGCCTCTACAATGGTTTTAAGAGTGTTTTTATACATGATTTAGATTTAGTCCAGTATTATGCTGAGAGAAGGAAAGCTTTCTGAACCTCTTGGACTGTTTAAAAAGTGTGTATTTCCTGGCTTTATCAATGTGGTTATCTCATACCTCTTTTTCAAAGGAATATTATTAAACACACTACTGATATTATTAATATTCAAAATACATACAGATGTCTGTAGAATACTATTCATGCAAAGTAGATGTAACTGTCCAGTCATTAATCTACTAGAAGTCAAGCATTGCATTCATCTCTTTGCTAGACGGTGAAATTAACTTATATTTTTTTACAGCATGTACATGTGAAACCTGTTTGCTCCTTATTCTTATGTCAGTGTAAGGTCCTCAACTATACTAAGGTGCAATTTCATTAATAGATGTTTTTTTTGTCTTCAATTTTTACCTCACCAAGCTTTTGTTGGTTTCAATTCTACCCCACTTTGCTTTTTATTCTAAAATTGTATAACTGTATTCGATCAAACATAAAGCTTATCAAGTGTATAACTGATACTGAATTGAAATGTCTGCACTACTGCTTTGTGGTCCGGGGTCTTGGCTGAAAGGGTTATTTTGAGCAGCTCACTTACCAGGCTAACAAACAGGAAGTAAATAAAAATAAATACATACATCAGGTAATCTTTGTTACATGAGCAGCTACAGCTGATATCCATTCTTCTTATAAATTAAAAGGCACTATTACATAGAAATTAATAACAAGCAACACAGGTAATGAGACAGCTAATCAAAGATATGTGGTAGATTATATTTATCAACATTACCTGCTTTCACAAAAGTGTTAAGACTGCAGGCTGGCAACACATTACTTTAAAAAAAAAACTTTACCGGTGAGATTTTAAGTATAACCACAACACTGGTATGGCAGCAGTCAAATTTGCAATTAATAATTTAATTGTATAATTGCATGTATTTATTGTATTGTCTTGTTTGTTTATTTATTTCTTTATTCATTCATTTTATTTAATTTATATTTTAGAATCTTTTAAGCAAAAAATGTAAATAGATGCATAACATGGCCAAGTGTATCTTCTGTCTGAGGCTATGGCTCACTTTAACAAAATAAAGAGGAAAGAATCTACAGCATGCACAATCCTTCTTTCTGAATCACTTTTGTCCACTTTTGTATTGCAGTCTCACTTCAGCATGTTACCCTGAGTGTGAATTGTGCTTGAATCCAACTCATGGTTGTTCATCAAATGTGATTACCAGATGTAAAGCCTTTCTCATGATCTGACAAACGCAATCAATCACACATTCATCTTTGTGAATCCTGTTAGTCAGAAAAATAAACACAAGAGATTCATGTGGGCTGCTTCTATCATAAGGGAATAATGTATTAATGTGGCAAAGTCATTTTTGAGTAAAAAAAGAGTATGTGGATCATGTAATGAAACACATCAATCTGTCAAGATGAGGAAAGAAGATGATTCACTGTGAACTGTTGTTCAGAATACAGGTAATTGATGTTACAGTACTATATCATCCATACTAAAGCAGTTTGAATAGTTTATGCCAAGAAAGTTAGCATAGTTTATTTAGAATTAAAGGAAAGAAGTACTGCAAACTGCCAAATATTAATCAAAGGGAGCGTCTGTATAAGCAGTGCATTGTGTTCTTTTACACTGCTAAAGAAAACTGACCTTGACGTGAAAATCTGTTGCTACTGCATCATGTGTTGGGGTCTCTATTATAACATCGAACTTTATAAAGTTCGAATGTCATAATATCGAACCAGTTTTGTCGAACGCTGAAAACAGTAAAGGTGCAGGACACCGAATTCTTTCCCAGGGAAAGAATTCGGTGGGCCGTTGCTGTGGCTTCGCTGTTTTCAGCATTCAATATGTTTGAGCATTACGGGTCAGGTTCATGTAAGTGTGTGATTGTGTGTAGGTTAGGGTTAACGGTGGGTTAGGTGAGTTAGAGTTAGGGAGTGGGTCAGGTAAGTGTGCGGTTGTGTGTAGGTTAGGGTTTGGGGGCGGGTTAGGTGAGTTAGGGTTAGGGCGCGGGTGAGGTGAGTGTGCGATAGTGACGGACCTTAGGGTCAGGGTCGGGTTAAGGTAAGTAGATAGCTAGTAGTGTATGTAAAGTTTAGTTTAGGTTTAGGTGTAGGATTTTAAGTGTATGTGTGTGGATTGCTGTTTTTTGTATGTGTTTGTGTTGTGTGTATGTTTCTCGGAATAGCAATTTTTTTTTCCCTGGGGAAAAAAATTTCTATTCTGACTGTTCGATGTTTGCGGATTTCAATGTTTAGGGTTCTATATTATAAGATTCAATCTTTATAGATTTCGATGTTATAATATAGACCCCATGTGTTGACTATGAAAGTAGAAATATGTTATAACTTTTGCATGTAATTAACACATTTTCATGGCTGCATTCTGCAACTGTTTCACAGACTGATTTTTTTTTTACATTTTGTCCCAGTTTAAATACAGTTCTCACATGTCTGCCAGAGGTTGTAATTTTCAGACTCTGCTGTGATTTAACTGTGTAAATCTGACATTACTCTGGAAGGGAAATATGCAATAACATGGTAACGCAGATCATGGTTTGAAGGCCCAGAGATGACCTAATGAAAATATGGGACATGTCATATCGCCATTCTGGCCATTGATTGCAGTTGGCCATTTAAGTTAATGGTACTATAAATACAATGAAATGCATCAGTGGATTGTGGTTGGCTTTAAAAGAGTGGATAATAGTCACTAAAGTCAATTCTGTGCATGCAGTTCCAGTACTGAGGGGGGTTCTCTTTATTTCCATTGTTTTTTTAACACCTTTACTGAATTATCATTTAAGACATAGGCAAGCATGCGTTTATATAAAAGAAAGCAAACAATTAAAAACCTTATACATTACATAGTTTTTTTTTGTATAATTATCAATCTAACATTACATAAATTTATCAACTTCTGCCTTCTCTTAAACCTCACTCCTCCTCCAAAACATTATTCTGTATATATTCTTCCCGCATTTTCCATTTTTTTCTATATAATTTGCTCCTTCCCTTTTCTACAGATCCCACTTCCAGTTCTTTTATCTTTGTTATGACAATCAATACTTCAAATACAATTGGTTTAGACTCTAATTTCCATTTTCTAGTAACTGATTTTTTAGCAGCCTCCATAATTAAACTTAACAAGACCTTCCTATGTCTAGGAAATTCAGATTCTGTATCCCAGCTGAAAAAATACTGTCCTTAGTTATAGCCATTTGCTCCCCCAACATTTCTGACAGAGTACTCTGTAATTAATTTTCAAAGTCTACCAATTTATTCTACTCCCAAAAACATATGTTCCCACTTATCTCTTTCTTCTCCATCTCACCTCCAGCATGTGGCATCTACCTGAGGAAAAAATCTTTGGAGTCTGCTTGGGGTTTAAAAATACCTATGCAAACAATCTTTAATCTTCTAGACTTTGTTGCATATTTTGGAGCCATACATATGCCCTACCATTGTTTCCTACATTGTTTATCTAATCTTTCTGCCCAATATTTTCTAACCTCCTCTGATTGATTCCTATAGTTATTGTGCAATATTTTATATGCCTTACTAATAATCCCTTTTTAAAAGCATCTTCTGTTCTAGATTCACCTAAAATCTCTACCAGAGCAAGTCTTTTACTTAGAATTCCCCTATCACTTTTTCTTTGACTACACTTTGATATCAATCCCTGACAGGGAAGACAGTCCCTAGCCTGTAGTCTAAATGTCTTCTTGGCTGCTTCTGGTTCTATTACCTTTCCCTGTCTAGGTATTTGCTCCCAATACCTTGGTTCCTTTACCAGTCCCCCCCCCCAGTACATTCCAGCCAGCACTTGCCTATTTTCTATACCACTAATTGCAGTCACCTCTTTCAGTAGAATCTCTTTTCTTCACTCTTGTATTGGCTTAGTTCTTAAGATACTTTCTATTACTTTATGAATATAATATTCTGTATTGCTGTTGCTAGTTCCTTTAAGGATCTGCATCCAAAATCCTACCTCTCCTTATATTGTGAATTTCCCACATTTCATCATCATCCCTTTCCACTTTGAATTATAGCTTTCTGCTTGTGTTATGTATAAGAGCCTTAACTGTGTAGATCTAAATATCCCTTCAAATCAGATAATCCTAAACCACCTTGTTCTTTAGGAAATATCAACTTATCCCACTGGATCCCTGCCTTTATGCCCTCCCACATAAAATCCTTCAACTCTTTATTAATTGCAGTCTACAACTTGTCCGCTGGTTGATAAAATTATGCCTGACTTATATATAAAACTAAAGGGACAAAAAACATTTTCACTGCTTGCATGTTGCTATCCATATCTAAAACCAAGAGCTTCCAGTTTCTCAGTTTTTATATTATATTTTATTTAGTCTATTCTCACTCATCCTTAGCTGCCATAACAGTATGCTTTTTAATCTATACTCCTAAATACTTTATTTTATTATGTTCCTATAAATATGGGTGTTGCTGAAATAACTCATGTGTGGACACATAGTTTACAGTGATGGCCTTTGTTTTGTCTTAATTATTTTTATATCAGCAAAAAACAAATGTTCCACAACACTGAGATTTTCTTTTCTGGTTTTATCAGGTACAACATAACACTGTCTGCAAATAAAGCCAAATTTTCCTGATTACCGTCCCGATAATATCCCTGAATTTTTGAGTCTCTTTATTTTCTTTGCAAAGTCTGTAAATATCATACAAATAACAAGGGGAAAAGAGGACACTAATACCATATTCTTCTGTTCAAAGAGGAAACATCCCACTTTAATTTTTGCCTCTGACCTTCATATATCCTCCCTTATTATTGTATCAGGGAAAGAAAATGCCTCCATTGCTCTGCACATAAAATCCCAGCTTAATCTGTTGAAAGCGTTCTCTGCAGATCGTTGTTCTATTACTGTTGTGAAATGTTTGCCTCCCCTCTCCAAAACACATTGATCCATATCTATCAATTTTGGAAACACTTTTGCCATTCTTTTAGCAATTATGGACATAAAGACTTTATAATCATGCTTTAAAATTTGAAATGGGTCTGTAAGAAACTGGCTCTGAGGGTCTTTATTGTCTTTAGGAATTACAGCCACAATAACGTTTGTTATAGGTATATGATCTGAAATAGTTATAGTATGTGTGCCAAAGCCTTCAATTAAATGCACATGTTCCTGGGAAATAAAATTTCTGTCTAGTGCAGCTCAGTTATTGTACCTTGTAGAATAATACATCAATTTACTCTGAGTTCCTACTACTAAACTGACATCTTCCATTCCAAATATTTTCATACATTTCTTCAGAAATCTACCTTCTTTTTTTATAGTCTCCCTTCTAGGTCCCCCAGCTACATTCTTGTTGTAAATCAAGTTCCAGTCCCCACCTATAAATAATATTCCCTGCTGAAAGCTAATTATTTCTCCCCAATTTTTGTAGGCTCCAGATGGAGAATAAATATGTACAAGCAAATCAGGGAACTAGCCAAGTTTCTGAAAGCAAACTTTTTGGGAAAAATACCTTCCAAACCTAAGGATAATCATAGGGAATTTTTCAGTTATGTCCACAATCTTAAGGGCAACACCCAACAGTGCTCAGCCAGAAGACTCAGTAAATCTGTGGGCCAACAAATATAGCTCAAATTTCACCTCCTCATCACCCCAAGTTCTCCCCCAGGAAATACCCTTCGCCACTCTACCACCAATTATCACCAAAGAAGAGGCTGCCAGTGCACTCTCTAACGCTAAAAACACAGCTTCAATAGAGCCTGATGATATACTAGGTTGCCTCTTAAACAGCTTAAATCAGGACTTATCAGCTCCATTACGATCTCTATTTAACCACAGCCTCCAGACTGGCTTTGTCTTGATAGAGTGCTGGACAGCAACAGCCATCCCTCTGCAAAAAGGGGGCTATCTACTGATCTGGGAATTACAGACTCGTATATGTAAGGCCATAAAAAGAATAATCATAGCCCTGATAAATAATGACATAGGAAACCTCCAAACACTGGACCCAACCCAACTAGGCTTTGTCATGCCTACTGAATGTGGTGGATTTCTTTGAGAAAGTGGCTATGGCCACGGACATGGGTAAAACATTACATACTGCCTACCTTGACCTGATCAATGCATTTGACACAATTCCCCACTCGGGTATTTTAAATAAACTCACAAAACTAGGCATAAATGCCTACATCACTGGATGGATAACCAATTTTCTCATGGACAGGACACGTGGTTAAAATGGGTAAATCCAGATACAGCAAAATGTCAGTTACTAGTGATGTACCACAAGGCACAGTGGTGGGACCACCACTCCTCTTCAGAATATACTTATCTGAAGACAAGGCTAATGTAGAAAGCCTCTGTATTACAGAGTTTGACAATGACTGCAAGCTGGGGGCACTGAATCCCCTAATAATGTAGATATCCTTCAGGAGTGTCTAGATCAGACAAATGATTTGTGCCAGAACCATGGTCTAAAACTAAATGAGAAAAAATGCTTTATCAAACCATTTGGGAAGTCAAATACCCCTGCAAATTGCAACATCAATAGAACATTTCTTAGTGTAAAACTCAGAGGTGAGAGATCTAGGTACACAGATAAATAGTAGCCTGAACTTTGACTGACACATGTCCACAGTGGTTTGGAAGTCCTTCTATGTAACACAAGTTATAAGTAAAAAGGTATATCATCCAGATCCAAGGAAATTATAGTCCCGCTGTGCTCAGCGCTCATTAGACTAATAATTGAGTACAGAGCACTATTTGGCATGTACTTCACTGGGATTTTACAGCCACTGGAGTGACCTCAGGGGTTCCTCACAAAGAAAATACAGGGTGTAAGCAACATGTGCTATGTGGATAGACTAAAAGCCTTATATCTTTACTCTGTCTTCTACTGACTATTATGAGGTGACCTATGCCTGACACCTACAAGGCACTCACAAATCCATCCCTGAAGGAGCTGCTACACATCCACAAGCCAAACAGCATGAGGGTCACTCAACCTAGGGATCTAATCTTAGGCAATGACAAAAGCAAAGCATGCTGGACAGACATACATGTATCCCAGAGACTGCCTCTTCTTTGGAACAGGCTTCCTATTCATGTTAAGTAGAGACCTTCTCTGGCCCTCTTTAAAAGAAATTTAAATCATTTGATGGGGAATCTCAAATTCATACCTGGGATAGTACCTATGTCTCTTATGGATAAGGACAATCTGTAAGATACTCTATGCATAGGTACAAAGCCATGCTATCCAAGGAGCCATATACTGGATAACATCAGGATATATTGGCTAGGCCTGTAAGAGCTCTTAGACTGTTAGCCTAGTAATCTCCTATGACCCTATGAACCTGTACTAGCATAATCTTCTTCCCTTGCCAGCAGGGCCTTACTACAACAAATCTACCATTATTATCTTTCTTTCCCTCTCATATCACTATTGGAACTCCTCTAGGAATTAGTATATGTGTCCTCATTTCCTTTCTCCCAGATATTCTGCTAAATTTCCATACTGAAATCCTTTCTTTATCAAATTTACATGCTCACTTCTTTCCAAATGTGTCTTCAGCAGCATTGCTATTTGCACTCTGCATTTCTTAATATCATTCAATACTCTTACCTTTTTAGCAATACCTGTGAGACTGTTTGTGTTCCAAAATACTATAATAGTGTAGCCATTATATTAAGTTTTTATACCCAACTATTGTATATGTCGTCTTTTTAAATGGCTATTTTGAGATTTTGTGTTTTATACACCCACTAATGTTTGGCAGGATGATCTTATACAGTTGTTTCTTATCATCTCCATGTGAACCTATGTTACGTTTTACAAGACTTTTTGTTTTAATGAAAATTCTCAAAAAAAAGCCACACACACACACACACACACACACACACACACACACACACACACACACACACACACACACACACACACACACACACACACAGGACACCTCCTTTCAGTGTCTTTCTAAACATTAATAACATGAAATGGGGTGTATGTCTTTCATTCTTCCCACAAGTGTAACAAAGTCAAGAAAAGTCCAATCTTTCTCAGCCACTTTTTCTTCTAAAGCCATACTTCAGAAAAATGATCGATGCTTTATACAGTCTCACATTTATTCACTAATTTCAGTATTGCTGGTCTTCTTACTGTTCATCTCCATCTCCAAAACCAAGACTCTAGTTCAGATCCAAGGTACTCCCGATTTTTATAGTCAATTCTTTTACTTTGGAACATTGGAAAATGTTTCACTGGCAAAGTCTCTCTCTTTTGGCTTCTCTTTTTTTTGGCTTTATTAACAGACGGATGAGAAGCAAAGTCCCCGTCTGTTTGATGGCTCACTTTTTGATGGACAGACCTTTGTATTTCTTCCTTAGCCTGTTCTGCATCAAAAAATTACTTTGATCCTTCCGGAAAAAATATTCTGAAGGCAGCTGGATACAGCAGCTAGAATCTCATGCCTGGCTATCAACATTCTCTGACTGATGAGTTACATTTTGTTTCTGTTCTGTCTGGTGTACAGTGAATAATCATTTCAGTTTTTAATACTTTGCCATCTTGCCACACTTTTTTTAAGTTTGAGCTCTTTCTGCTGGTATGATTACATCTTTACTAATACAGGTCTTTGCTATTTTCTCATAGCCAGGTTTGGAATATAGAAACAATGTGACCTTTCAATTAACAAATCTTGCTGTGGAATACTAGCCCAGTTGCTTATTTGTGTTTTTGGAAAACTGATACAGCCTGGTCATTCCAGTTTCTCTGGTACAGCAGAAAATTTTAGGTTTTCTCTGCATGTTCCTTCCTCTAACTGTACCATTTTTTTAAACAGCTGTTTTTGAGCAGTCCCATATTCAGCCAGCCTTTTCTTTATTTTGACCTCTGATATTTAGTTTTATCAGTTCATCTAAAGAGCTGTTTAAAGCTTTTTCCAGTTTTTCAAGTTTTTACTATTTGAGTTGATATACTCCTTCAACATTTCATTTACTTTAATCAACTCTAAGTACATCTGATTTATTTTTTCTGTAAATTACCAGAAGCCATCTCTTGTTTCAAAGATGAACCTCGAATTGCATTTTACTGAACAGCTAGAGAATTTTTTTCCAGTTAATGATTTTTCTTTACCTTTTCTAGTTGATTTTCTTTCAGGCTGTCAAAGTTTCTTCTTTGGTTGTATCCAGATAGTGTATTTTCTAGCCAGTAACTGAATTTTCTTAAACTGTAAGAATTACTAGCCCTTATGTCTCAGTTTCTTTATTCATGCTGCCTCTGGCAGAGCTGATGTTATGCTGCTTAGCATTGTTCAACCAGCTTCCTGTCTGTTTCGTTTCTTTGTAACTTCTTTTAATGTTTAACTATATAGTATATACAGAGAGACTTTGCTCACCTATTTCATGTAAAAATCTTGTTTTAGTGTGACAAATATTCTTGATCTTCTATGTATATTTTTCTCTTAACCTGCAGCAAATTTGGAATTTTAGGTGATAAAATCCACTTTACAGTATTAACATTTTACTAATCTTTAGCAGTTTAAAAAAATAGACAACACACAGACATACACACACACACACTCACACACACACACACACACACACACACACACACACACACACACACACACACACACACACAAATACATACACATAGACACATGCCATGTAGTGGTATTAGGGAACATGCATATATAATACTTGCATCTTACCTGATCATTACATATGGTGTTTATAAAAGGAGACATCATTTTAATGAGGTAATGTCTAACTGATGTTTTCATACCTTGTAGCTACCCCTGCATGACAAGCTCAAATGTTAGTCATTGGACTTGTTGAATCAATGTTTAGCATCTTTAATCAAAATTTAAAATGGCTTTCAGAGATGAAGTTGCCTCACTTATGTAAGTTAGCCATAATAAGTCTAAATGCAGGGTTTAGATAAGTGATTGTTGTGAATTCGTAGGACAGGATTAGGCATCTGCAAACAGTCATTAGATTAGTTGCTCTACAGGTGATAAAACATTGGTCAGTCTATAGCGTTGGCAATATTATAGTAATACCAACAGCAATGTTTATTTATTTGCAGTATATACATTCATATGAGATATAGTAACAAACCATGACGGGCAGAAGAATAAATTAATAACAATCATACATATGTACTCACCCTTCTCAAAGTAAAAAATATTGTTTGTCAACTGTGACAAAAATATTACATACATACTACTTAGTTTGTCTTTTTTACTAAGTTTTCATGCTTGTTACTGAAATGGTTATTTACTTAACTACTGTTGTATATATATTATTGTATTTTCTGCTTTCATGTTATTTTCTTGCTTTGCTTTACTGTGGAGCTTTTCTCCCTTGGCCTCCACTGAAAAAGGGCTATAGCCCAGTCAGACTATCCTGGTCAACAAATGTCAAATAAATAAATGAATAAATATTATAATTATGAAGTGGTTCTAGGCACTGCAAGGACTTAACATTGACAAATGTTAGTTACATGTCATAAAAACCAAGCAAGGAATTGCATTCTTGTAGAATAATTATTAAAGCAACATGAGTATCTTTCTTGCAGACCATTACTTCTGTAATAATGGATGTATTGTGAAATGACAAATAACAGGAAGCTAGTATTATAATCCTGTTCTGGTGTTCTCCAAAAAACTGCTACAAGCTGACTCAGAATCATTCATTCACCAGGTAGCATCTTAATGTCTCATTCTTTTCTCGATTCCCTTTGTCCAATTCACTTAAACAGGTACTGTTTAACTCTTATTAATTTATTGATGTTGGAAGGCAATCTGTCCCAGTGAAGTCAAATCCCAAAAGAATTTTAAATAACTATCAGTGTTGAGAATATAATACTTTAGATGTGCATGCTTAAGTTAGAAGGAGGCTGCTATACCAATCATTCAACTAAGCACGAGGGAAAATGCATATTGAAAGGGGTTGTCATTTACTGTTCATTAGAACATGCTAGGCTTTGCCCATTGTATATTCCTTACTTAATATATCTTGCATTGGCTATCTATGTTGAGAGGCAAATGGTTTGGGGGGGTGGCAGATTTGTATTTCCTATGCATGTTGGCTTTCGGATGAACAAGAAGGTAGACCAGCCATTTGTAAATTAGCTTACAAAATACAAGCATATAGCAGTTTAATTAAAGTGATTTGTGCATATTTTACCATCTTGGCACTAACTCTGAATAGCCATGTGACCTAATTACTCAAATACTTTGCACCTGGTAAACACAATAAAACAATGTGTTTATTTGACAAAGTGGTGCATCACATGTACCATTAGTGAACATAGCTTTTGTCATTTGCTGACCAGGCAGATTGAAATATTAGAGATTATCAAAGAGCGAAAGGCACTAATGATATTTGTTCAGTGTCTTAAAATGAGGATTAACAGTATTCATTGTCATTTCTCTTGATATGCAGCTTAACTCCTTACTGCATTGCTTCTTGAAATTAGGCTTTGAGAGGACTGAAGTCTAAATGGATATTTTTCTGAGAAGTTTTATTTTCTGTGAAGAAGAAAGTACAGCAGATGCTTTTTCCTGACATTTATACAAATTTAGAAGACCGGACAGAAAGTGATTTAATTCTGCCCACAGGTGAGAAGATGTTGCTGTTACAGATAAAATCATAAAAAGTGGTCTTTATCCTAAAGTAATTGTAGTTATTAATACTGATACACAAAATCCTGAGACAAAGACAGCACGTGGAAATAATGCTCATAAACATTATGAGATATCAGATCTGAACATTGTAAATGTGTTGAGTGATAATAGACACTCAAATGATGTTTTAAGTGTCAACAGTATAGACTCAGTGGAACAGAATTTTAGTACTAATAAAAAATATTACATTGATGAAAAGGACTAGAAACGTTAAGTATCAGCTCAATTTTTGGCCGATATTAATAACATTAAAAGATGAAAACATGACTAACCAAATGACCAAACACAGGATATGCTTGATATACACATAGACACTCAAATCTAGACATTTTAATACTAGGTAATTCTATGTTGAGACCTGCAGCTATTCATCTATACAGACTGCACAAAAATGCTATTACTTATCAATATTACCCAGACTGAAATTACTGAATGCATCTAAATTGATTTATAGACTAACATCAGTTAAACCAAAGTATGACATGTTCATAATTCACACAGGTGTAAAATATTTAAGAAGCACAGCACTGAACCATATGCAGAGCTCCATTTTGGAAGTCATTGAGTATTCTGAGAACTATAAAGCTGACATGGTATTATATGAAATTATTCCTTCAATGTTATGGATAGTGCATGCATCCTAAAGCTCTTGTATTCAACAATTGTCTAAGGTAACTTTCTTTGGTTTACAAGTTAAGATTAATAAACTAGAGGGAACACTATATTTATGACTACATATTATTATCTAACAAATTACATCTTAACTCTTATGGACCACTCTTACACCACAGGGAAAATATCTGAGTACACAAAATGTTTTAGCAAAAACTCAAGTAATTTTTTTAGACACAGTAGACCTGATAGTGCTTTGAAATGTTAATTATGTAATGTTCTAAATCTAAAAAATAAATCTGATGAACCTGCAGGATTAGTATCTCAAGAAAATTACAAAATCTTTGTAGTTGTTGAATCTTGGAATACTTCTGATTACCATATCAAAGATTTTACAAAATATGAATACTTATGGAATAATATAACAGGTGGTCAGGTAACACTTTGTAAACACAATATGATTCCATCATCATTGATAAAACAGGTGACTGATTTAGAGTCTATCATTGCATAGATTAAATACAGTAGGAGTGATACTAATATTCAAATGTATTATCTTATTGTACCAATATAATGGATAGCTTAATACACTGGGAATATCTACATAACTTAGAAATGCACTTGGACAACAAAAATACTATATTGTTAAGGGGGTTTAATAATCTATGAATTTCATTGGAGAATGCATCTACAAATATATTTTTCAAAAAAAATGTATCAGCGTAATTATATTTTATTGTATGACTCAGTTGGTGACAGAAAAAAACAAGAGGAAACAACACATTTGATTTTGTTGTAACTAATACTCCTGAAATACTTAATAACATAAAAGTCGGATCACCATTAGGATATTCAGACTATAATTGTATAACATTTGCAAAGAAAAAAGAATAAGCCATTAAAAAGTACAATTTTGGCTGTACAGATTATTATTATTTTTGACAACAGGGATCACTGATATTAACTGATCAACCTTTCTTTCTTCTAATACTTTAGATTCTGGTTATAGGATCTAAGAAGATAAGCTAACAGAGTGACATCAACAGAATATCTAAAAGAGAAGAAGAACCCATTGTGATGGAACAGGGATCTAGAAAAGACATTTAGAAAGAGAAGAAAGGAAATATAAACTTTTTAAGAATTATCCGACAAACAAGAACAACAAAATCCTTAACAGTGTGATTAAGAAATTGAAATACAAAATTCGGTATGTCAAAATAATTATGAACTTTGTGTTGTTAATGACTCATCAAATAAATCTTTTTTTATAAGTATAGATAGTGATTCATTTAATAATGTTATATCACAAACTAGTACTAACATTAATGATAAAGAAATTCAAGATCGGTAGACTATAGCAAATTAATTCAATAAATTATTTGCTACTGATTGCAATGACAGTATTAATTTGTCAGGTCAAATAACTCATACTTAGTACAAGGCTATCATACTAATTTTACTATCTGCATGGTTGTTAATGCTCTGAATAAACAAAATAAAAAAGATATCGTCTATGGGTTCTGACATGATTCTAGTTATATTACTAATAAACATTTAAGAGGTAATTGCACCAACTTTAAATAACATATTTAACAAACGTAGTAAATGGAATTGTTCCTAAACATTAGAAGCTTTTGCATATAACTCAAATGTACAAAAAAGGGCAGAAAGGATGATACAAAAAACATTGGAGCTGTAACTCTTCCATCAGTTGTGGCTTAATGTTTTGAAAGATGTTTAATTGAATTAAAGTATAAAACCAGTAACAACCTCTCAATTATTCACAGAGCAGCACAGTTTTACTAAAGAGAGATCTACCCAGAGCAATCTGATCAGTTGTTATGGCCTGTTACAGGAACTTTAGATCTTAGCCTGTTACCTAGAGTAATTTAGACCTAGATCAGGCTTTAGACTGCTTGCATTTTTCAGTAATCCACAAATGTCTAAACAGATTAAAGGTGAATTTTTTTATTTTTATTTAACATCTTGTTTATGTTATATTGTTAGATGGCTTATGGAATGGTTAACTAACCAACATCAATGTGTTAAATTTGAGAACATATTTTTAGATTTATTTTACCTGTATACTCAACAGAACAAATGTTCCCATTGTTGTATCTTTCACTTGCACTAGACACTGAGCAACCAGAAAATTCAAGAAGACAAAATATCAATACTAAATTACTTAGCAAACACTATACATATAAATCAAGCATCTTACTATTTTCATATATTTTATTGACACTAGCAAATATTATTAAATATTTAGAATATTTAGATATAATATTACAAATAATTTTATTTAAATATAAATATTAAAAAATGAAGTCTGCAGACATAGATTTAACCACAATAAATAAAAAAAACATGTGTTACTATAAAATAAAAACAAATAATAAAGACCATCAACAATTTTCCCTCCTCTAGAATATAATCACCAGTTGTACATGGGTAACAATTATTTGATTTGCCAATGAGTATTACTTAGTGCTTTTTGGCATTAAATTCTATATTATTAAATTTAGCCAAATGTACAAGCTGGTCCAATATATTCTATAATTTAAATTATTCATTAATAATGATACACATTGATAAAAAAATGTATTCAGTCTTGGTTTCCAGATTGAATTTCTAGAATGTATTATTACTTTTTTGCAATTTTATCAAAATATCTGCTGTATGAAATGCTTATGTATGAGTTACCAAATAAAGATTTTCCAGAAGGAATTAAAATATTTTTTTAGCTCATTTCAAAATTAGAGATTTACCACTATCTGTAAGTTCAATCATTTCTAAATGTATCTCAAATGGATCTAGGACATTTCACCGAAAGCACATTTCACCAAAAGTTAAATGATTTTGCATTTTTCACTGAAAGTACAAATCACCGAAACACATTTTACCGAAAATGGTATATGGCTTTGTCCCCACTGTAGTGCAACTCTGGAGTTGGTATATATATATTAGGGAGTGTGTGGAGGGCGGAGGCCCCCACATATTTTAAATGTGTTACTCTATATACATGCATACTTGCAATTGTAATCTATTACTCTTATCTAAACATGATATATACTTGAAATACATGGGGTCTCCACCCCCCACCCCCCGATGTGGAGGGCGGAGCCCCCCACACCCCCCTACTATATATACCAACTCCAGGGTTGCACTACAGTGGGGAGAAGGCCATATACCATTTTCAGTGAAATGTGTTTTGGTGAATTGTGCTATTGGAGATTTATGTTCAGTGATATGAGTTTCAGTATAATGTGCATTCGGTGAAATGTCCTAGATCCATCTCAAATATGTTTCTTATATTCAATTAATATTCTGTATAAGTTACGCATACTTATTTGTTTTATTAGTGTACATTATAAAAGCTAAGTACTTCAAAATTTTGGGATATTTAATTAGATCACTGCTAGTAAACCCATCTGTTTTTGCACTGATTCATTTTCTCATACTCTATGCATTTAATAATTCTTCATCATTCTGTGCATAGCTTTTCAGTATATTTTGATTATTTTTGGTTTTATGTTGTTTAAATAGTTAAACCAACTGTTCTTTATTTTCAAATGTTCATCTTCTTTCTATTTGTTTCCTCTAAGAATACAGCTGTAACATAAAATGATAATATTGCAAAATACCAGTAATTCTGAGCACTTTTCAAAACATAGCCATCTTTATGTTTTAATATAGCTGCTTTTGATTTATTATTAAATCTAATATATTTATGTCTAAATACTCTACCAATTTAATAATATTTGTTAGCGTTAATCAAATACCATATGAAAATAGTTAGATGTTTGATTGAGATTTATAATTTATGCAAAAATATTTAATACTGATATTTTGTCTTACTGAATTTGCTGATTGCTCAATGGCTAGAGAAAATTAAAGATATGACAATGGGCAACCCTTTTTTCTGTATCTGTGAGCCGAGGTATAATATAATGCAAGATTTATTGTTAATACATAGTGCTCTTATTAAAATTAAATATATATATATATATATATATATATATATATATATATATATATATATAAATCACTGCAGCCACAATTTTTAATACTTTAATAGTTTGCATAGGCATTTCCAAATCAAGGAGCTGTTCTGGTAGGGGAAATAATAGTGGAGTTACTACCACATCTGTTGTATTCTATTCAGAGAAATGCTAGTATGCCACTAATGAATATTTGCTTTATGTAGCACTTTCATGTATCTAAATCACTTTTATTGCCTTAACTCTATTAACAGTCCCTCATGAAGACCAACTAGTACTAAAGCTATAATGTCTTTGAACACCTGCCTTTGAACATCTGTGTGGGCTGCACAGTGGTACAGTTATTTGTGCCTAGTTGTTTGGTCCAGGACCCAGCTGAACTACCTTCCATAGGGAGTATTCATGTCCTCCCTCCTCCTAGTTATTTGGTTCAGTACCCAGCTGAGCTACCTTCCATAAGAAGTATTCAAGTCCTCTCTCTTTCAGTGGGACTTTCACTGGAGATCCTGTTTGTTACACTTTCTGAAGGCATAATATGCATGCATGTTGCATGGCATTGCATGTACATGTGCATCCTTCCATAGATTAGCATGCCATCCAGGACTTTTCCTTGCCTTATTCTTGTAATTTCTGTGACAGACTATTTCCCTTGTGACTTTAACTAAGATGAAGCTGGAATAAAAATAAATGCATGAATGTGCACGTACGTGTGTGTGCACGTACGTGTGTGTGAGTGTGTGTGTGTGTGTGTGTGTGTGTGTGTGTGTGTGTGTGTGCATGCGAGCACCTATATCTAGGCATTCTGTGCCCTTGAGTCATCAATGGACTCATATTTATTTTATTTTATTTTTTATTATTATTTTATGCATGCAGTGGGCAATCCAAACACCATATTTGATATTAATCTTAATATTTTTTTATCTCAGTGGTCCTGCTAACTTTTCAGCACATAATTCCTAATGGGTAATATTTCACAAGCAGTTCAGGCTTGTTTACTGAAATACAGTAACCATTTTAATACATATATTATCAGTTATTGTCATTGCTAGAATTAGTATTAAAAACAATGTCTTCCTTTTTAATGATGAGTCCTATCAACAATGAACTACAATTTGAAAATACATATATAAAATATTATACATACAATTTCAGTAAAATTCAAAAACATGCACACTGATTGCAAAAGTAATCAGTGTCCCCATTGCAAATCCACCATTACCAACAGGAGGAGATTGAGATGGAAAAAAAAATGTTTCCTGTGTGCCACTAACTATGAAAATACAGCAACACAATGACTTGTTGAAGGCATTAGCTTTGCCACTTTTACTTTTTTTATACATTTTCATCACAACTGCTATATTTCTCTGTCTATATTGCTTCACTGAAGTTTTATTTTTCGAATGACTAATCTTCAAACCTTTTACATCGAACATCCATTCATTGAATGTTTGCATCAGCAGACAGTTTTCATAGGGAAGGGGATTACTTATCCAGTCCAACGATCGATACACACTACATTATTTCAAACCCACTAAGGTGAGGGCTAAGCCACCCACACCCACCAGTGTGGGTGGCTGTGCCCCCCACACCCCGTTACTTATATACACCAACTCTTAGATTGCACTACAGTGGGGGGAAAGGGCAACTTTCTAATGATGGCCAATAAACTTCCATCCCTATAAAAAACATTCACTGATGTGAACATTCGATGAATGGATGTTTGATGTAAAGGGGTCAATGATTAAGTATTTGTGGAAATAAAACTTTGATGAAGTAATGTAGACCCATATTTCTTAGCAGCTATTCCAACTTCATATTGCATTAACCAAAACAAAATCACATTAAAAAAAAAAAAAAAGTAGGATTGGTGGCAAACTTTTAAATCCAAAGTAAATAAGCAAAAAAGTCAAGAAAAACTCAGTGGCAAAGCTTACTAATAATAAGTGCTTCAAAAGTGATCATGATGTAAATAAACTCCTGACCACTGTTGGATGAAAGTGCTTAATGTTAATAAATGTTGCTGTCTTTTCCTAACGTTCTTTAAGGGGAACCCTTTCTAATTACAGCCACAATACACAGATGTATATAAAGCCAAAAGTAATAGGAGATGAAGGTATGCAGTCAGGGTCAGATTTTAAAATACTGCACACAAAAGATTGTTAGAATAACAAGTTTTGCATTAACATGCATGTTATGAAAAATATGAAGTCTTAAACTCAAAAGTCTGTTATTTATCAACTGAAATACTCAAAATTTGCCAGAAAATCACAAATCTTATGAGGGGCAAACCAATAATATGAGGTAAAAATCAGCAACTAGAGTTATTCCACAGTAAGTGACACACTCAGACACTCACAGAGAACTATCAGAAGGAAAGAAATCAGAATGTAATACAAGGGCACAGCAAAACTTCATAGAATACTGACTACCACTGAACAATTACAAAGCTGAAACTCAGAAGTAATTCAAATAGATTGTATAAGGTTTTGTTACATTTAATTATCTTTGTGAAATATTGTGTAGTTGTCATTTTCCTAATTATTTGTAATTGACACATTTTAGCTTAATACTTTCATAAAATAAACCAGTATATAGTAGAAATTCAAGTGTATGGAACTATTTTTGTAGCAGATTGGAAGAAGACATGACTAATCACACAAAATAGCTGAAAAATCAACAACTACATAATATTACACAAAAGTAGTACAACTATATAATAGCAAAAACCCATGGATGGGAGTGGGTAATGTTTGTTTTCCCTGTGGTTAGCTTTGTTTTGTTACTCAGGCTTTGCCAGTAACTGAGCAATGCACCAAGGGAATCTTGGGAAAATGACATATTTATGCAACTCAGTGCATTCACATCTGCACATGGGCAGCAAGACAGGAAATCAGCCTTAAAGGTATCACTGCACTTTTTAAATCTATGTTTTGAACAACTTAAAGGGTAGAAATGGAAGTACAGGATAGTATGAAAAAGATGAAAACAAGCAAAGGGAGTGTGTCCAGGTGGCTGAGGGAGGCATCAAGTAACAAAGTAAAGTCCATGGGTCAGAAATGCTAGGCAGGTAATAATAAGTAGAAAACTTGTTTATTAGAACACACAATGCTTTCAGGCCAATGGCCTTCCTCATTGTGTTACATACCACGGCATCAAGTTAACAGTCCACCAGCTTATCACTACCTCTGCAAACTACCTCTGAGTGACATATTGCTGCCCCTGGCAGATAAGTGGGGTGGGGACAAGAGCACTCCTGCTTCGTGAAGCACCATCAGGGGCAGGGCTAGGGGCCTATGAGCATCCTGAGAATGATATTTGGAAGGTGGCCTTGACAAGCTGAGTTGCAGGTGTCTATGGTTGCATTATCTTGTGCGGGACAGTGGTCTGTACTGTAGCCACAGGCACTGCTGCAGGTTCTGCTATAAATGAACAGAAACAACCTAACAACCAAATTAATTTATTTTGAAGAAAGGATGCTAACAAATGTGGGGGGGGCAGGGATGGTAAAAGAGAAATGCAGAAATAAAATGAAATCATCACTACTTAATTATGATAATATGGCAGTTCACCTAGAACTGCAATATTATTATGAGAAACCACAACTAAGATTAACAGTGGAACAGAGATGTAACTTGATATCTACAACTATGTACACTGAACCTTATTACATGACCAGCTGTATCCCAACTATACTGCTTGTGATTGCCCTGTGAACCCATGTGTTGTATGTAGGACTAACTACAGTAATGTAACTGAGAGGGAAATATCTAGTCATGTATTGCCCCAGTAATGTTGCCAAGTGGGAAATATCTAATCATGTATTTCCCCAGGAACTACATAAGGTATCTTGGACTTTTTATATATTTATGTATGCCTTCCCCTTTTGCTGACCAGGTCAGTCTCATTAGGCCAGTATACTCTTTTCGTTGGAGACCATACTTGGAGTTCCTATTGACTATGGGAAATTTGTCCGAGAAATGGGAACTTATCCTTCTCATTTAGATAAGTGCCATGGGATCATGTACTTCCACTTGAGCTATGATCATCTCAGACAGATGCGGCCTTGGATAAACATTGCATCCAAAGGACAGTGTAAATCCCCTTATATTGAATTGCAGTGTCAGACATGGAAAATAAAACAAAGCTACTGTGGTGGGAAAATAACCCACAGACTTCTGATCTTTCAGTGGTAAAGGCAAGTGTGCCACCTGTTAAACCAGTAACACTACTACTAAAGTAAAGCACCCAGCAGTAAACAAGTATATATACTAACAGTACTACAGAGGCATATTTGACTTTAACTGCTGACAGGCTATTAACAATGACAAAAAAGTTGAAGATATTTCATCCACAATTAAACTGCCTAATACATCGGTATTGCTTTAGGCTGACTTATTTCAAGAGTAATACTGTACTGAGGAAAGGATACCTATATCTCTATGTATATTATAAAAAAAAAGTGTACTCAATCTTGCACCTTGAAAATCAGGACAACATTATCCAGTACTGCAGGAAATTCTCTATTATCTTGGAACAGAGATACATAATTGCATGCAGTCCATACTTGTAGGATAGACCACAAAAATGGAAGCATACATACAGTACTTAGGCACCCTTCCTCTGACTTCCGCTTTCCATCATTTAAGATTATATGGATGGTACTTCCACAGGTCACTGTAGTTGTGCTCATACTGCTCATGAGTTCAGCAAATACCAGCAGAATTAGTAACTGCCCTGGCAAGACAGTCCTATGCATCCACTTTATACATCCTGTTGGTCTCTGTGAAGAAAGTACAGTAAAATGTTGCTGTCCTGTGAATATCACCAGGGGCCCCTGCCTGAATCAGTGCCAGTAGAAGCCATAGCCATACTCCAAGTCTTATACCAGATAATCATGACTGGCATCTCGTGGTCATGCTGATTTCCCATTCCAGTGTGACCAATGACAAGGTTTAAATGGACCATGCCCTTCTGAATATGTGCAAAAGGGAATGGAAGGTGTGAAACAGGAAAATCACTGGTATGATTTATGGGTCTACTTCAAAATATCGAATACTTACATTATCGAATCCCATTTCATCGAGCCTCACTCCATCGACTCTCATTATATCGAACTCCCAGAGGTATGAAAAGGAACCCTGGGAACGGAAATACTTGGCCACCATGGTGAACTTTGTCCTTCCTCCAGGGTAGTGGGATCTTGGAGTTGGTGAATTTAGTTAGGGGTGTGTGGGGGGACAGAACCCCCCACATTGGTGGTGTGAGGGTGCAAGTCTCCCACTTGGAGGGTTTTTTTGTTTTTCTGTTTGTTGTTTTGTCCTGGTGGTTGAGTGGTTCCTTTCCCAGGGTCCCTATTTGTACTTCTGGGAGTTCGATATAATGACAGTCGATGAACTGAGCTTCGATGAAATTGGTTTCAATAAAGTAAGTATTTGATAATTTGAAGTAAATCTGATTTGCAGCATGTAGTTCAACTAGTAACCAGGCAATGTTCTTTAGTAACTCCATTCCTAGCACGCTTAAACAGAAAACTTCAGGAAAACTAAGTTTAATATTAAGATGCCAACTCATGGTCAGTATGTCTCAGAGGTGCTCAGTTGTGTGCACTATGCCAAGTAAACATACACAATATTCTTCTTGAAAGTACAATGCATAGAATGAGTGATTCAAAGACTTTCATGAGTTGACCCTTCATTTGCATAATATTCAAGTTCATGGGGCTAGATCTGCATGATATGAACACCAATGGCTGGATAGAGGCTTATCAGGCTACAGAATGGGATACAGCACTGAATAAAGAGGCATGTACTGTTGTGGAAGCTGATTGAAGGTGAGAAAAAAAGCAATACTAACTGTTTAAGGTAAGTGCAACATTTTAATTGTAAGCTGCGGAGGTTAATTGACGTATTCCTTGTTGTATTCCTTGTGGTATTAGTGCATGTATGAATAGCTTCAATAAATGCTAAATGTTTTTAACAAGGTTAAAGCACTTATGGGAAGCACAAAATTTGCATACAAGTAGTGTGATGGAAAGTGGGAGAAACAATCCAAAGCACTTCTGTAATGCACCATTTAAAAGGGACTCGCAGACCTGTTCATAGCAGTAACCTGGCAATATATCAAGGATGCGTCAGATTTTGCATTAACATTTTATTCACTGTAATGACCACTGTTACACAGAGATGCTGTAAATGCTTATATATTTCAACCATCAGGTGCCAACACACCTGATGAATATAGGAACCTTGCTTGTATGCTGCACAGCTCTATTGTGGGTTCACATTTATAGATGAAAGCAAATGCTGTCAGCTGTACCTACATGTTTTAACTCACACTGCTTGTCCGATCAGGTTGCCTGTTGGCACACAGTATGCAGTTACAGCTTCAGCTGTTGTGATGGTGTAGATGAGGACAGTAGTGGGTATACTTACAGGAAAGCCATATTGCACAACGTGTGCTCCTCTGTAATCAATATTTTTTGGGGGGGTCATCAAAGTGGCTGGTTGATTGAGGGGTATGAAATAACTGAATGGCATGTGGTAGTTTAAGGACATACACTGGAGTGTTTTGTGTACATATTAGCTTCACAAACAACTACTGTACACTGTAGATAATCTACTTTGAGAAAAAGTCACAGTGTATTTCACTACCTTCTAGTTCTAATATAAAACTTCATAGCAAGGAAGTTTGAATCAGCTCCTGGTGGATGTAAAAGATCCCATGGCAAATATTATCTATTTCAGTCATTTTTTTAGCATTTTAAGCGTATAGATGTGTGAAGAGTTTAGGTTAAAAATGAATGGTGCCTCTTGTGTTAGAGAATTGGATGTAATATTCTGAAAATGTTTAGCTTATGGCTGTACCCATAGTACAGCTACTGTTGCTAGTGAGAGTATTGTTGATGACAGAGACACTATCAAAATGTTTTTTCCATGTCAGTTTTGGTGGAGCTGCATGACTGAGGCCTACATTTCCTTTTGACTTACACTAGGAATATTAGTGTCACCTGTGATGTTATCCTGATAATCTCTCCTGAAGCTGCATGAATAGTGAGAATAGTGTCACTGTTGCGATTATGAAAAATTTGAAATGGGAATTCTGCTACCCTCACATACTCACTCTAAAAGGGTTCCCTGGTGCAAAGAAAGGTACTTAGCCTTCCCACAAAAGTGCCAAATGTAGATTTATTAGCAGAGCTGATAGTGATGTCCCTCCATTTATTGGTAGGACTTTTAAGCATCATTCTATGCAAACTGTGACAGCCCTAACATTGTTTACCTTGTGAGAAGCACAGCTTGTTCTAGCTTCTATGTTGCAAAAATAATCATACATTGAAGGAATGGATCTCTGAACATGTTTCAGATATTACACAAAAAATATTGAAAAACAGTATCTCAGCATTGTTATGGAATTAGCAGTTTACCACACTTTTGTATTTTCCGTATTAAGAGTTAATATATGTATTTGCACAAAGAGAAGACATTGTTATACAAGTCTGAATATGCACAGTTTCAATTGATATTGTGGTACACATCAGTGTGTCAAGTAACCTAAATGAGTCATATTGTCTGACGTCTGTTTTTAAAGCAGTAAATCCAAGATGTTGCTTTGAATTTCATTTGTTGCTTTAAGTGTATTTTATCTTTAGGTCATGTGACTAATTTAAACATGGGTGGTCATGTAAGTGTTTTAAACACTTTTAACATTATGGTGAATATGTGAACGCTTATGCCTTTTATTATTTATTTAATAAACTTTCCTGACTTTGTTTGAACTTTCTGACTGAAGTTTCTGGAATACCATCAGGAACACTTTATAAAGTAGTTATTGCATAAGCATCTATCTCTATATAGTCAGGTCCAGGGTGGATATTGACTGTATAGCACATGTTGCAGTATGTCATGTTTTTGATTTTACATGAATTGCAGTGCTGTATTGGGGAATGATGCTGGCACTGTACATACAGGTTTCTGATACTAGGAACAATAACAGGGAATTTCACAGAATGGATAAAAGTGAATTAACTGCCATTCTAAAACATTATGATATATAAAAATATGAATTCTTTAATCACAAAATAAGACTGCATTATACTGAGTTCTGAGATCTGAAAGCAGCCCATGTATAATCCTGGGCATATTTTTATTTGGTTGTGCTAGCAGAAGGTCACTGCCATTACTAAGCTGTAACAAAACAAAACTGTAAGTATTTTAAAGGGTCAGTGAAGCTGTGGCAGGCAAATCATCACAGTTGCTATTGGTCTTTAAATCTAGACTCTGAACAGAGTGGTAAATCCTGAGCTTTGACAGAAGAGGTGTGTTGATTTTTGGCATCACCCATGACTTCCAAAAAGCAATTTTTATCAAAAAGGGAATAAAAATAGAATTTTTTTCACTTTTAATTTCATATTTTTGTTTTTGTCTGATGCCATAGACTTGTGGTGCAGCTCGCAATAGTGAGAATATTGTGATTTAGTGTAGGATCTGTACCCCATACAACCATTTATTCTGCATTCCTGCTAAATTTGTCTCCTTCCAGGTAAAAGTGTATTATACTCAGCTCTAAGAATTCCTGTCCTATGGAATAAATTAACACTACAGGTCAACCAAGGTGCTACTTTGATTACCTTTGAGACTAGTCTTGATGACTGGATGGGCAATGCAAATGTATTCCAGTGTTATCTATTGGCCTGTTTGATTTGTGATGGGAAGCACAATTAAGTGCTTGAAAAGGGCTGCAAGAATTTTTACTTTTGTCTGCTTAAAGGTGTATATGGCTAGGCATCTTATGGTTCCCGTGATCACTTCCTTAGTATGTCCTTGTGTCCTTATTTGTAATTTCTGCCTGGTCTGTTGCCATATACTTGCAGTGAGACTCACAATAGTGGCAGTATTGTGATATACTGCAGTTTTTTTGATAATTATAACCCTTCACATCTAATGTATAAATGGAAACTTTTATTTCTGTTTATTGTCTGCATAAATTGCATGAACTGTATGTTCTATTTGTTACATTTATTACTGCTTTCCCTTACTTCTAGTTGATAAAAGTATTGGTGATTTCATTCTGGTTGATACAGTGTTATTGATTTCCTTAACCCCAACCCCCATCCCCTAGAAATTGTTGCAGTTGCTTCAAATTCTAGCATAACTGTGGACCATAGACCTGGAGTTTAGACTCACAGTACTGTAAGCACTGTGATTTGCTGCAAGACCTGTGTTATACACAGCCCCAATGGCTCAAGTATTTCAGCTTTTTTGATTGGCTTACTCTCTCTCAGCTCCTTTCCAACAAAATGAGCAGAGCTGCACTGAACACACCACCTGACAGTGATTAGTGTGAAGAACATTTCTTCTAGAAGCCTTGCTAAACCAAACAAACTTCACCACTCTGAATGGACCATGGACAAGCACTCTTCAGAAATTTCTGTGGTCTACCTAACTGAGTTGGTTATCTTTAGACAATGAAAGAATTGTCTCACGCTGTCTGATGATCACCTGCTGCTTAACCAGCATAATACAATATGTGAGAGATATATGCATTTAATCTCACTGGAGGCTAAAAGTTCTTACATAGTCACCACTGACAAGGTCATCAGCAGCTCACCCAACAGCACACCTTATTACAACTCACAGAAAACACATAGTCTATCATTTTTTACTGTTCTTATGCTTAACCTGCCCTAATCACAAAGGCCTCCTCAACTTCACAGGGGTGGTAAGGACTCCCGTTAACATTCCATACCTGCAACAGGTTTGCCACTTCATATTGTAACCAGGGCCACATGGTCTCAGATGTTAAGCCTTTAAGGCAGTCATCCACACAAGCAAATATTCTAGTGATCGGTGACTCCATAGTAAGACATACTGATGTTCCACTCACTAGGATGAATAAGGAAATGTGATGGTCAGTTGTTTGTCAGGTGCCAGGATTCACCATATCAGACATGCATTCGGGTCTTTAAACAGCAAATACCATTATGACGCTGTCATAGTACATGTGGGTATAAATGACTTGAGACATATCTCCCTAGATTATATGAAGAGAGACATGATAGAGCTCTCAGATTATGCATCCCAGGTAGGTGTGAGCCTAGCATTGAGCAGCATTTTACCTTCTCTAAATATGATACTTCAATATAAGGAAAATCATGGGCTTTAATAACTGGCTTAGCTTCTGGTGTCTTTCACAGGGGTTACAATAACTATTAGCCAATTGGGTATCATCAACAGACTGCACTGCTTTGACAGGTATGGTCTGCTCCTATCCCCTTTAGGCATTTGCATATTAGCTAAAACACTGTTTTGCCCTACTGCCCTTTTTGGGCAATGTCAACCAGATCAGTCCATCAATGCAACAAGACAAACTAAGGAAAATATAAACGTACTACTCATCAATGCTAGGAGATTAAACAAAAAACAGTGCTTGCTGTAAACCCTTCTTATACCGGAGAGCATTGATATCTGTAGTGACTGAGATACAGGTTAAATCAGTAGAGGGCACTCTGGCAGTGCAAAGATACAATGCCTTCTAGACATTTAGACCAGCTATTACCCAGGAAGGCAGAAAGACAGAGGTGTCTCAGTCTTCATCCAAGAAAGACTCACATCAAGGCTGGTTAAGCAGCACAATGCATTTGGGCTTCTTCATGTCCAACTCACCATCATCAAAACAAAATCCCCTATGACTCAGGAATGCCGAGTCACCTACTTAAGCAACCTTGCATTAAACCCATCAACATTTTCCAGGGAGACTTCAACTATCCATCTGTAGGCTGGGAAGCATGTACTACCTCTAATGTACAAGCTTAGAGATTCCTACACTTCAACATAATCACCCTGGAACAACTAGTTAGAGTACCCGCTAGAGGAAATAACATCCATAACCTTGTAGTCACTAATATGGCTGAAGTATGCTCCAACCCCAATGTAACATTGCTTACTTGTCAGGTCCAACCATAAAGCCATCCTCTTCAAAATAATATTAAAACCTAAGACCTCCTCCACCCCTTGTACTTTTAGAAACATCTCCAGGGCAAACGTTCTTCTTCTAAGTGATAATCTGGTCATTTTTAACCCTGTCTACCGAAGGCAGAATGTTCTGCTCTTTATTTTGAAATGTACACTGCTAACCTATATTGACATGTACACAACTGTATTAAAGTAGTTTTTCCCAGTAGAAGTAAGCACAGGGAAAACCCAAAAAAACAAACTGCCATGGTGGAACCACAGCATCAATAAGATTTATAACAAAAGGAGAAAAATATTGCCAAAAATAGGAACACACAGCAGGATAGGAATTTGATCATTAAATTAAATAAGCAATTTATAAATCATGAAACAACAAAGGCCAAACAAGAGAAAAAAATAACCACTCAGGCCAAGGGCAGCCACAAGGCCTTCTTCAACTATGTCCACAATCTGAAGGACAATACACAGCAGTGTGCTGAGTTGATTGTGAGCAGCACCACATATATTGAAGCTGCAGACATAGCAGACTTACTGTCTGACAACTTCAGCTGAAACTTCATCCCTCTGCAAACAATTATGTCACTAATGGGGTTCCACAAGACTGTGCTAGGGCCACTCCTATTTGGCATCTTTTTCTCATAAGTTCAAACAAATGTCAAAAGTCTTTGATTGACCAGGTCTATGCAATACTGCAAGCTGGGAACAGTCAATGAATCCCCCAAAGGCTTAGAAATCCTCTAGGAGGGCTTATCCCAAACCAATAATGGGTGCCAGAGTCATGGACTAAAGCTAAATGCCAAGAACTGCATTACTATGTCCTATCACATTGACGGTACACCCCTAAGAGTAGATCCAGTAGTTAGGGTCTTGGGAATGTACATAGGCAGTGATCTAGCAATTGACCAACAGATGTCTACAGTTGTAAGGAAGTCCCTCTATATTGCTTAGCTTATATGTAAGTGGATAGCATCTAGGTCTAGAGAGGACATTGTCCTATTTTACCTGGCCCTTTATTAGGAATATAATTGAGTACAATGCCCCTTTCGCATGTATCTGTCCTGGCATTTACAGCAGCTGGAGTGAGCTCAGAGGTTCTTTCTAAAGAGATTTCTGGGCCTAGGACACATGACCTACATGAACTGCATCAAGGACCTGTTACTATAGTTGATCTCATACAGACAACTAAGAAGTGACCTATGTCTAGTTTACAAGGCATCCCCTGACCCAATCCTAATGGATCTACTTCACATGCACAAGTCAAAAAGTACTAGGAACACGAGCCCAGGGAACTCAACCTCTTCTACATCAACAGAATTGTGGAGGGACAGGAACATATCCCAGAGGATAGTACCACTCTGGAATAGATGTCCCACCCATGTAAAACAGAGTTTATCCATATCCCTGGTATGGTGAAAGCGCTAACCTGTATTTCTGCTATTAAAGTTGGTCCTCGAACTGAATGAGTCTTTTGTTTTTGGATTACATCGTATTACTTTGACTACTGAAGTTTTGAGGCCATTTGATGAACTTGTTATATATCTACTGTGGTTCGCTCCCATTGGTACTTATTGGTTTATTATCATTGTTTTTGGCTTGTTCTTTGGGAGTGTTTACTTCGCACAGGCTCTTTATTGACATTTTTAACATGAATCAATCGATCAATCATTTGGTAGTTGCTTCTCCTCAACTAACCGCAGAAGGATATGCACTGAATTTTAAAGCATAGCATTTGTCGCAGTAATGCCTTACCTATGAAATAAATTACTATGAATGCAAGCACATTAATCACTGATTTATATTAGCAAATGTAGCATAATCGGGAAAGTGTTCACAGGTGTAGTCATGAAGTGTTAAGTAACATAAACACACACACACATACGCACACACTCACACACACAGGCATGCCTGTGTGTGTGTGTGTGTGTGTGTGTGTGTGTGTGTGTGTGTGTGTGTGTGTGTGTGTGTGTGTGTGTGTGTGTGTGTGTGTTTCTCTATATATGTATATGTGTAAAACATCACTGGTAAAAAAATACAAATGTGAAAAAAAAACACAACACAAATGTCAGACACACAAAATGAGAGAATCACAAAACACTGACAACTTGTCTTCTACTGTCAGTAAACCACAGCTATAAAACCCAGATCAAGCATTGTCTGAATGATGGTACTGTTAGGCAAAGGGTTTTCAGTAATGTAATCTGTAGGCTTAGGGTTAGGGGTAAGGGGGTAGTTAGGGTTAGAAAACATGAGTAAGGAGGGCTGCAGTGAACTGGGCAAAGCCTTTGATAGCATACCACACTCAGGCATCATTCTAAGTTAATCGAATTAAGTTCAGATACCTATGATATCCACTGTACAACCAACTGCTTCACTTACAGAACTCAGTCTGTTTATGTTGCAAACATACTGTCAACTAAAAGAGTGGTCACTAGCAGTATCCCCCAGGGATTGTTCCTGGAACCACTCTTGTTTGATATTTTTTTTTCTGAAATTAAAGCAGACGCCAAAGGCTTGTGGTTGATGAAGTTTTCAGATGATTGCAAACTTGGAGCTGTTATACATATCCTAGATGACTAATTAATTTGCCAGGAGGGCCTAACTCATGATAACAGCTAGTGTTTGGGCCACAACCTCAAGATAAATGCCAAAAATGCAGCCTTGAATACTTTTGTAAACCACATTGCTCTTATTCCTATCATATAGGTGGCACCCCCTAAAAATTGCCTCAGTCATTAAAGATGTAGGCACTTTCATTGACATCAGATTATCCTTGACCCCCATGTGATCAGTGTTGTTAGGAAATCCTTTTATATAGACAGACTAATCAGCAAGGGCACATCATCCAGACCTATGGAAATCATTGCACCCCCCCACACCTTCCTTATCAGACCAATAATAGAATATAATGCACCTTTAGTGAGATTAAAAGCCTACATTTGCACTTGTTTCCCCCCTTTCCCATAACTAGTCTAGTCCAGATACAGATTTGCTGTATTCAAGACTGTTTCTAAGCTTCTGAGCTCCCCCCCCCCCAAATCTTTCTCTGTTGGAGGGAAGCCTTCTAGCTTATCAGTGGGAGTGGTAAGCACTAGATAGCCTATCTACCACAACAGGAGTGGTTTCTGGCCCAGAAATTGTAGATTATTGGCCGTTTGGACAGTTTTTCCATCTCTCTCAACTTTCTGGTTTAAAAGGCCACATTTGTGTTTATTTCCTGCCTTTCTTGTAACAAGTCTAGTCCAGATACAGACTTGCTGTATCCAGAACTGTTTGTAAGCTTCTGAGCCGTGCCAGAGTCTGCTCTTCAATTTTTCCCTTAGATCTACTAGTTCTCTCCTCTCCTGCACTTATACTAGCTATTATTGTAGCACACAAAAGTGCTACCAGCACTAAACGTTCTACAAGGAAACAGATCCAGTACTTATTATCAATGCCCACCCCTCCAAGCATGTCCTAAATGTCAGTTCCCTGTGCTTTCTCCTATTAATCTGGTGAACTTGGGCATCCTGAGGTAATGTAGCAACTGCCTCATGTACAGTGACAACCCTTTCCTCTTACCTTCCAATGCTCAGACTTGCAAGAGATGCACTTATATATCCAAATCGGAAGCCACGCACTCTCCAGCCAAGACCGGAATAGCTGGTCAAGAGGATAAGGTCAACACTTGCACCACACCACATGGAACACATAGCCCTCCAGAACACACACCAGCACTCCCTTCACATAAAAACACAAACCACACACCCACCTTTGTGGAGGCTCTAAATAAAAATCTACCCAAGCAGCAGAGACCTCCAAGGCAGAAACGTACTCGACCACCACAACACAACACTAATCATGAGACACATAACTCTCCTAAACAGTGTTCTACTCAGCCAAAGCCCAGCATGTCCAACACACTAGTCATAGGTGACTTGATAGTGAGGCACACTGATGTCCCACTCACTAGGTTGAATAAGGAGAAAGTAACAGTCATCTGCCTGTCAGGTGCCAGGATCCACCACATAATGCATGCACTCAGGTCCCTCAACAACAGGTACAAATATGACTCTGTCATTGTACATATGGGTGTGAGTGACCTGAGATGTACCTCCCTGGACAACATGAAAAGAGACATGAAAAAGCTCTTGGATTATGTAGCCAGGTGGGTATTACCCTAGCCCAAGCAGCATCCTACCATCACCCAGAATGATGCCACAGTACAAGCAGAAAATGATTGATTTCAACAATTGACTGAGTTTCTGGTGTCATTCTAAGAGAATCCAGTATCTGTCTGCCAAGGATGACATGATTGACAGACCTCGATGCTTTGCCAGAGATGGCCTGCATCTATCACCCTTGGGATTCCGGATACTAGTCAAGGCTCTTGCCACCTCTATAGTGCTTTTTTAGGCAATGTTCCAAAGACCAAATTACCATCGTAACAGCTACAAACAAATGCAATTTCAGGGTCATGCTGCTCAATGCTAGAAATCTAAATCTCAAAATGCACTTGCTCGAAGCACTCCTTAAAATGGAGAACATCGACATTTGTACTGTAACAGAGACCTGGTTCAAGGCAGATGAAAGCACCCCTGCACTACCAGACTATAACTCATTACACACCTTTCGGCCCCAGAACTTGGACTGAAGCTCCAAAGGCAGTGTTTTTTTCATATTCATAAAGGATCCGCACACCTCCAGACTTGTAGCCCAACATAATGCATTAGACATACTTCAGGTGCAGCTAACACTGGGTAAGACAGCAATTCAGGTCGTAGCCTACTATAGGTCCCCACCATGTCCCAAGACATGCACTCCACATTCCTAAGCACCCTGGAGAATATTAGGGTCCAACCTAACACACTCTACTAGGTGACTTCAACTATCCCTCCATTAACTGGGTAAACTACTCATGTACCAGTACACTTGCCCAATGTTTACTGTAGTTCATTAATTCCAGTGCTTTGGACCAGCTCATTCTTACCCCACTAGAGGTAGCAACATCCTTGACCTGGTCTTTACTAACATGGGAGACTGTTGCTCTACACCAATAGTCAGCTCTTCCATGGTTAGATCCCACCACAAACTAATCGCCTTGGAAATCCCCCCCCCCCGCCAAAGGTAACCACCATGAAAAACTTCTTCAAAGCTAACTTTGAGCTCCTAAAACCAGAGGTAGCAAACTTCACGGCACCCATGCAAATGGAGAATATTTGCATGACCTCAGAATCATACTCCAGTGCACTGTACGAACACATACACAAATGCATGGATCTTGCCATACCCAATAGAACCAAGATGGTCTTCTCCAAAAAAAGGAAGCCAATCTGTTGGTCCTCTGTCATAAACAAACTCTACAACAGAAGGGGGAAAATGATGTGGAATAAGGTGAAATCCCAAGACTGGAAAAACTCCCATTATCAGCCTCAACAAAAAGTTGAGATCCCTCATCAAATCCTCTAAAGCCAGTTATGAAAACAGAATTGCTGCAGATAGTAAAGACAACCACAAGGCCATCTATAGTTATGTAAAGATCTGTGTGGCACTACCCAGATTTGCTCTGAGCTACTGCACAATGGTACCTCCTATACCGAGCCAACAGATATTGCCAGTATACTGGCCGAAAGATTCAGTGCCAACTTTACCCCACCAAAGGACCAATCACAATACCAGTAGATTGCCAGGCACCCAGTATTACTGCTGCACAGGTTAAACAGCACTGTCCAAGGCCTATAATACAGCTTCTATAGGACCTGACAATATTCCTGGTTGTGTTCTACATGAACTGCAGTGTGAACTGGCACCTCACCTGTGTGCCCTGCTCAATCACAGCCTCACCTCAGGCTTTGTCCCTACCAAATGGCGCACTGCTACAGTCATCTCTCCACAAAGGAGGAGCACTACAGACCCTGGGAACTATCGCCCCATTAGCCTGACGAGTCTGATATGCAAAGCTATGGAATGCATCATCATGGACTTAATAAATAAGGATATAGGGAATCTTCAAACTCTGGATCCCACACAGTTTGGTTTTGTGAAGGGAAGATCATGCCTGCTCAACTTGGTTGACTTCTTTGAGTCAGTCAACAGAGCTGTGGATGAAGGCAAGGTGGTTCATACAGCCTACCTTGATCTGGCTAAGGCTTTCAATACCATTCCCCACTCAGGTATCATAGAAAAACTCACTAAGCTTGGCATCAACCCCTATATCACTAGGTGTGTGCAAACTAGCTCACAGATAGAACCCACAGTGTGAAAGTAGCTGACTCCAAGTCAGACTGCCGACTAGTTACTAGTGGAGTCCCACAGGGTTTGGTCTTGGGTCTTCTCCTGTTTGGTATCTACTTCTCTGTCCAGGCTCACATGAAGGCACTCTGGCTGACAAAGTTTGCAGATGATTGCAAGTTGGGAGCTATTATTAACTCCCCAAGTGATGTTGACATCCTACAGAAAGGCCTCACTGAGACCAACGACTGGTGTCAGAACCATCACCTTAAGCTCAATGCCAAAAAATGTGTCATTATCCCCTTTGGGAATAACCCAGTTCCCATGAATTACCACATTGATGGTAGTCCACTGAACACAGAAGACGTTATAAGAGATCTGGGAACACAGGTTGACAGCAACCTTTCTTTTGATCACCACATTGTCACTGTGGTCAAAAAGTCCTTCTGTGTGGCACATCTCATTACTAAAGGTTTTTCATCCAGGAAGAAAGAGGTCATTGTCTCCCTCTACTCGTCCCTCATTAGGCCAATCATTGAGTACAATGCTCCATTTGGCATATACCTCACTAGACACCTGCAACAACTGGAGAGGCTGCAAAAGTACCTCACAAAGAGGATCCTAGGCCTTAAACACTTGTCCTATATGGACAGACTCAGAAAACTCCAACTATTCTCTGTCTCATATCGCCTACTTAGAGGTGATTTCTGCTTGAATTACAAAGCCATGCCTGACCCAGCTCAGTTAGAAATGCTAATCTAAAGAAATCCTAATCTCTTCACACCACACACTCCAGAGACCTCAACCTCATTACCACAATTAACAGAACATGCTGGAGGGACAGGTTCATAACCCAGTGACTGCCCATGCTATGGAACAGAGTTCCCATACATGTCAAACAGAGCACCTCACTGACCCTCTTTGAGAGAAATATTGATGAGTGGATGGGAAACAGAAAATTCACCCCTGAGATAACTCCAGTGGCTCTACGTGACAGAGGCCCTAGGAACTAAGGTCGAGTGGCACCATGCCAGGGTAATCCTATGGCTAGGCTTGTAAAGGCCCCAGGGCCATTAACCTAGTACACACCTATGAACCTATGTTATGTATGACCTAGCTCAAGAGACTGCAGCATTTTTTCACCAACTAAATCAAGGGCATGCTTTCCCTGAGTTACCCTGACTGCCTTAAAATGCTCTCACTCTTTTTCATTTCTACTGACTACTGAGAGGAGATTGATGTCTTGTCTACAAAATCTCAAAAGATTCAATCCTATGTAACACTTACATCTCTACAAAACTAATAGCACCCTAAACACCCACTCAAGAGACTAAAACGTTCACTGAAATATGAATAGGACTTGGCAGGATAGATAACTTTCACAAAGAATACCTTTTTTATGAAAGACAGTCCACTTAGCAGTAAATCAGAATACCTCCATGACCTTTGCTTTTAGCATAATCAGGATGACTGGTATTAATTCCGGTCTTGCTAAATTGGTGGGACCATTGGCTTGGTTACAATGCTGTTTCCTTCCTCTTCATTTCACAGACAGTTCTTCCATTTGTCAAGTGTATTCTAAACATGAATGGCACACAGCATGTGCTTCATTGTGTTCCCTACTTGACTGAATGTATGCCCATGCCCACAGATACCCCATGTCCCCAACAACAGCTGACCTGTATCACTTCAGGATATTCAGTATGCTGTGCCTCTCTACTGCAAGCTGCTATCCCTGCAGGATGCCCACTCTCCTTACCTGAGTACCCTCTTCATTTGTTTCTCCTAGACATTTCTAAAACAACACCATCATACTCGACATTTCTGAGGTGCACAATGTCTCCATGCTAGGTACCCTACCACAGTTTATTCTGTCATCACAAGCACTGGATATACCATGCAGGATTCATAAAGGTTTTGAAATGAAAAGTGGATTAACTTCCTTCTCAGTATGCAAAGGTGTACTGAATACATGCCATGTGCACCGTTCATTTTAATTTCTCACGCACTTTGTGCATATTGACAGACATGTGATTTGATTTTGTTATTACATATCTGCAAGTACCATGGCTAAGACACCATCTGTACTATCTACAGCATGCAGTCTGTAGGTGTTTGTCAGTCTGGCTGCCAATACAAACCTCTCTTTTTCTAATTACCTGCTGCTATGGTTTATCTGCATGTTCTGCCAATTTTGATGCAAAACTCTCATAAAAGCACATTTCAGATAATCTACCATGATATTAGCCAATAAAGGGTAGTTCATATGTTGCTCTTTTCAGTAAATTGTAAACTAAAAAAAATGCAATTGTGAGACAATCTACCAACTTCACAACATATGTAATTTTGAAGTGTATTCAGTTTTCTACTTTGATTTATGAAAATAGTTCATGTGCTTATGTTCTACTTATGCTTGTGATTTCCAACAAATTGTTTCACTCCTTAGCTGAAAGATCTGGGGTTTGCAGTAGCTACCAGATGTGTCATGGGAATCAGTTACTGGGCCGTGCAACAGATAACTTTTTAAATCTTACTGTTACTCCTTAAGGCTATTAGTGCATTGCAAATGGGGCAGCATATATTTTAATAGGTTCAAGCACACACACACACACACACACACACACACACACACACACACACACACACACACACACACACACGCACACACATAAACACACACACGCACGCACACGCACGCACACACACGCACACACATACACACACGCACACACACGCACACACGCACACACGCACACACGCACACACACACACACACACACACACACACACACACACACACACACACACACACACACACACACACACACACCTATACAATCTTACCAAACAGTCTGCTATCTAGTAGCAATGCCCTTCACATTCTGCTTTACCTTCCTATTACCTTTATGGAAGTTCTTAACATTATCATTGTCATTAGTAAGCTTAAGTGTAACTCTGTGGAATATAACGATTTTCAGGATCTATCTTTTATTTTTTTTTTTCTTTCTTTATATACTAATTGTATTTTTATGTGATAGTTAATGTCTGGAGTTTTGTTTTGTATTGTATTATATTATATTGTATTAAATGACATCTTGTAAGATTTGCTCCCAGTAAACATATGCTAATAAATGTATGTATCTATCCATCTATGAACTAGTGAGTGCATGTGTGCATATAGAATTTGTGCATGTGTGTGTGTATGTGTGTGTGTGTCTGTATATATTTATACAAGGGTCTACTGAAAATTATGTAAACTCAGATGTATATAAACTCAAATTATCGACAAAAATATCTAAACATAAAAATATCTAAACACAAAATACTGACAAAATCTATCCACATTCAAAATCAATGATTATGCAGTGAGACAAGTCTCCCTGCATACTCCCCACCCCCCTGCTGATTATATGTACCTTTTCAAGGTTGCACAACTGTGGGGAAAGTGCATAAATCCTTCCTTTATATAACTTCAATTTTGTCAACATTTTGTTTTTAGATATTTCTAAGTTTAGATATTTGTTGTCGATCTTTATATGAGTTTTTATATATTTATATCTATAGCTACATCTACATATATATATATATATATATATATATATATGGTTCTACCTGACATAGCCGAAACCACACAACACCGACAACCACATCACCGACACCACATATTCGACAGTCCATAAACACGAAACCACACATAACCGACAACGAAATAACCGACGGTACACAAACACGAAACCCCATACACTGCACACACCACAATAACAATTATTAAAAACAAAACACATCCCCATTCCACAAACCACACACACAACACAAGCACACCAAAATCCTTACAAGCCCACACTAAACCTTACCCTAACCCTAAGGTCCGTCACTATCGCACACTTACCTACCCGCTCCCTAACCCTAACTCACTTAACCCGCCCCTATCGCTCCCTAACCCTAACTCACTTAACCCACCCCTATCGCTCCCTAACCCTAACTCACTTAACCCACCCCTATCGCCCCCTAACCCTAACTCACTTAACCCACCCCTATCGCTCCCTAACCCTAACTCACTTAACCCACCCCTATCCCCACAGACCGTCAATCTCCACACTTACCTGCTCAAGACCTAACGTCCGTCACTACCGCATACTCACACAGCCTTTCCCCATGTCGGCATCCTCGGCGTTGGTGTTGTCATCCGTCGTGTCGGTCTTCTGCATTGTCGATGTTCTGCCACTCGCGATTCGCGTCGGTCTTCTTCGTTTTCGATCTTCTGGAGCTCCGAATTCCGCTGTCGGTCTTCTGCGCTGTCGACGAAGTCAGGTAGAACCATATATATATATATATACACATACAGTGCATGTGTGTGTGCATGAATGCATAGGGTAAATAAGAAATACTAGTCACAGGGCAGATGGAAAAGATAGGTGAGCAGGAATATGAGGTGATGCTTGAGATGCAGGCAGTCACACAGATCTGTAAACCGGGCTGTCAAAAAACAGCAGAAATGCTTAATGTGTGACTTACTTTGATAGGATCAGGGGACTGGCCACTTAGAATGTCTAAATCTGAAAAGATTAACCCCTGGATTCAATAAACTATATGCAGAGCCTACACAGAGTGTATCTGTATAGATGTCCATGAAGTGTCATCAGTAGATTGTACTGCATATTCATGATGTTCATCATGCCTAAGTAAGGTTGTGAGGCACATACCGGTAGCACTGGCCATGAAACTTTGTAGAACAGCATGAATAATGAATCTGTGTAAGCCTCGTGTAAGCCTCAATGGTCTGCTCACATCATACACCACCAGAAGAATATGCAGTCATTCCAGCCATCATGAATGACTATCTGAACTCCACAAATCTTATCCCATCTTGTGTCCTTTTATGTTTATTTTTTTATGCATCCCGCATGTTTGCACATTGTGCCTTGGCCTTGCAGATTCTTATCAGGTTTGTGCAGTGGGACCACCTAGGTAGCAGACATGACCCAGACATCTAAAAATAAAAAGAGGATGCTTTCACTAAATATGGCTGTACAGTGCTGTGTGATGCACAAACCTACTAAGTAAAGCTGCACTACTCTGATATATTGGAAGGCATAACACCTAGTAAAACAATGCAGGTGATCTCACTATCCTCATGGTGACATGAGTTAAGTTTTGGATTAAAGTACAGATGGTCCTGGGTTCTAATCTAGAGACTGTATACTTTTTCAATATGATGGTTTGAAATTGCAGCATATCCAAATAACCTGGTAATGCAAGGGAATGACTGTGGAAGTGTCTTGGTGATGTTTTTTGCCAGTTATTGAAAAAGGGGCACAGCACTTAGCATTGCACAAATATCAGGTTGTTTTTATTGATATGTACTATATGTACTTTGTTGTTTGTGTGATGGTAAGTGTTGTGCACCATTTTCAAATGTATCAAACTGTACGCAGCATGCACTCTCAGTAAGCACAAACGGTGGGAAACCATAGTATTTACAGGGGAAATACTGGGAATTGCACTTTATACATTGAGGTTTGACTTGTGCAGCAATGGCTGGAGCAGGTGAAAGAGTGCGTTTTATAGCACAGTGCTGGGGTGTCCAGGTGTCCAAGGTTGTTATTGGGCTTCTGGTTAGGGATCATGGCCCACGCCTGTTGCAGGAGGACTATACTGGCACCTAATACAAAGCAGAAGCTAGGATAGTTTGGCAAGAGCACTTACCACTGCAACTGGTATTCCCCACACTGGTGAACAGTGTCATCACTACTATGATGGCCTCTATAGGAGAAAGAGGGATACCCTTGATCAGTGGATCAGGGATTGCCAGGTGGGGAATACCCCAGTGATGTGTATTTATGATTTACATGTATTACCTGAAAATGCTAAAATTAATACTGGTATTCATAATTGCTTTTTCTTTTCCTTTTTTCTACAGCTGCAACACAAGGAAACACAAAGCAACAGTTGCACATTCCCAGTTAGTGCCCATGAGTCTATAAAGTATAAAATGAAAGCAAGTTTGCATTATGTTGTATTCAAAAGCAAAAGTACAGTATTACAGTAGACCCTGCTTGTGGCTTGTAATACCACACTCCTCAAATATAACAATCAACAGATTACACTACTGTGTCAACTTTACATCAATAGAAATATAGTACTGTTAAGTAATGATCATTATAGCATTTCAAGTGCAGACGTCTACACCTGGCCTGCTGCCATGTGTAAGCACTGTACATTTAGTCTAAGTAATACAAGGATTTATTAGCAGTTGTAATTGTTTATAGTAGACTGTATCAGAAGACAATAAAGTTATTTTTGAAATCTTGTAGTACAATGTGTGAAGTTGCTAGTGTTCTCCTTTTTTCTCTCTCATCACACCCATATCTTCTTTTTGTTATTTCTGTATTAATTATTTTTATTATGATTTATGTCTTATTATTATAATATTATTATTTCTTTTTTTTAATGCTGTTTTCATTTTGGTCATGTTTTTTTCTTTATGTTAACACTAGAGCACAGCAGGGTAGGCTGGTTCCTGGTGATCCACCTACACTCATTCCACTGGCTGCAGCATCAAGGCCCAGCACTTCTGGGCTGCCATCTGGTGACACCCCCCCACTGCCCATGCCCTACCTGGACATTCAGGTAGATCCAGGCGTGTGTTCCTCCTAGGAGCAGAGGTGGGGAGGGTGCTTGCATCACCCATGCAGAGTTGCCAGATGTGGTGCACAGGATTGTGCACCAGACTGTGTGCACACACCTATGCTGGATGGAGAACATGCTGTCCATACTTGTATGGCAGACAGGCTGTAGGCCAAGGCATCAACCTGAGCAACCATTCAAATGCTTCCTCACCTTCCCAGCTTACCTGCCCCAGGCTTGCCTATGTTCCTCCACCAACATTCCACTCTCGCCTTTAAAAAAAAAAAAGACAGTTGTCGCTAAAGAAAAAATATCACCCCATACATTGGTCTCCATGTCACAGGTGTGTCTACTTGACACACTTAATTTGGTCCAATTGGCTTCACAATGCAATTATGTTGTTGTCACCCCTTTTTCTGGAGGTGATAGTCCAAATATATCTTAAAATATGCCCAGTGTTTATTGTTGAAGACATGGATAGCTATGGTTCTTCCCTATACCCTTCCTGCACATTCTTACCTTCTTGTCACTTTGTTTCCTCCCTGCTTGCTCCCCATTTCACCACTGTCCTATCATTCCCCTTTCTTTTCCTTAAAGAATCATTGTGTGATGGTGCTCGATGATCATCATTGCTGAGCAATACTAAGCAGCAGTAGGATAAGGGAATATATATAAAACATAGTACACATTTGTAAAAGTTATGCCGCTACTCTATTTCGAACCCAGTATCATTGGACCTCTGCAATGATGCATTAATCCATTAAGCCACAGAGTCAGTTAATGAGCAGCTGTATTCTAATATATATATATATATATATATATATATATATATATATATATATATATATATATATATATATATATATATATATATAAAATTCTCATATTTACCAATTACACACATTTGCACAATGCTATGCATTGTGCACCATTGCTCAGCAATGTAAAAATGTATTATTATGCAGTTTTCTTCATTCACACCTCTACACCACATGTGGGGACATGTGCACGGTGTTAGACTGGAGTACAGATGGCCCTGGGTTCTAATCCAGAACATGCATACACTAATTATATTATTGTGACACAATTTAACCCAAGGTGGAACTGCATTTTTTTCCCCCAGATTTGTAACATGTGCATGTCGGTTACCAGTGCACAAACCAATCTATTTGTTTAAAGTGTGTGCACAATGCTAGGTGGCACACACCATTTCAGATGCATCTCAATTTTATATTACTACTATTGGCAGGAAGCACGTGCTATTTCACATGTAATGCATTATGGCCTGGGGAGATTACCCCACCTGGTTATAACATTGTAAGACTTGATCGCTCCACCAAGAAAGGTGGGGGAGTAGCAATTATATATAGAACTAACCTAAAGCTTACTCTTCTTGACCTTACCCTCTCCCAAAACAACAATGCTGAAATAATTTGCTCCAAAATACAAATCAACAATAGTAAAGCAATAAACATCCTCTGTGCATATATCCCCCCAGGAAATAACATCCCTACCCTAGAACACATTCTAGAACAAACCTCTAATAAACTTCCTCAAGAAACACTATTTCTTGGGGACTTTAACATTGATTGGAAATCATGTAGCAATATTAATCCTACTTCCCATATAAACCTTTATGGTTTTAAACAACTCATTAATAATCCTACCAGAATCAATAAAAAAAGCAAAAAAGAAACCACCTTAGACTGGATCCTTACTAACTCCCCCCTGCAAAACTACCAAACTGGCATCCTTCCAGATGACATTAGCGATCACTCCCTCACCTACGTCATTAGAGCCAAAACTAACCTAAACTTTCCTACCACTCACAGAACACTATACTCCAAAAAACAATTTATTCCTGAACAGTTTCAAACAGAACTTTCACAATACAACTGGACCCCTCTAAAACACCTCACACTCAACAAGGCCGTTGAATACTTCAATTCAGCATTCCTTGCAATCCTAAATCAACATGCCCCAAGTCGCACTATTAGAACAAAGACTAAGACAGCACCCTGGCTAACCTCTAATACTAAGCATAAAATTATTCTCAGAAATAAATCTTGGAATAAATGGTTCCTCTAGAAACCCAACAGATCATCAAACCTTTAGAGAGCTCAGAAACAGTACCAAAAAAGCCATCCTAACAGATAAAAAGAATTTTTACTTTGAACTGCAGCAATCCACCAAAAAAGAACAAAAAAAATTCTGGTCTACTATTAACAATCTAATTACCCCAGGCAAATTAGTTACACCCAATCCACAGGACTCAGACCCCGAAGATCCCACTTTAATAGCCAATAATTTCAATACTTTCTTTACTACTTCCATACAAAGTCTAGCTAACCACCTATCTCCTGATACTTCTCAACTGTTCTTAAGTAGCTTCAATGACTCTCTTCCTCTCCTTCAACTACAACCTATACCCACCTCTTATATACAATCTCTATTACACAAACTTAAACCCACTACCCCTTCAGCAGACAAGCTTCCTGCTGAATTCCTGCAAGTAGCAGCTAAAGCTATTGCCTATCCTGTCTCTATCCTAATAAACAGATCCATAAAAGAAAGTACTTTCCCAGCAATCTGGAAAATATCATACATCATACCCTTACACAAAGGAGGTAAATCTACTGACCTTTCTAACTTTCGCCCTATCGCACTATTATCTCCTCTGGCAAAAATTATGGAAAAATGTATACACAAACAACTACTTAACCATCTCCTCCTTAACAACCTACTAGCTGACACTCAACATGGATTTAGGCCTTCACATAGTACTACCACTGCACTTCTCTCTTTCACCAACACTATCAACTGTAACCGTAATAACAACAAACTAACCTCTTCTCTTTTCCTAGACCTGTCAAAAGCCTTTGATATGGTAAACCATACACTTCTTCTCCACATACTTAAATCCCTTGCCTTGGATTACTCTTCTTTAACCTGGCTTTCATCATATCTTGAAGACCGACATCAAGCAGTACTCTGGAAAAATTCTCTATCTACTCTACTACCTATCTCTTTAGGAGTACCACAGGGATCTATACTAGGCCCACTTTTATTCTCCATCTTTATTAATGATCTCCAATCATCTATCCAAAACACTACCTGCATACAATATGCAGATGATTCCACTATAATTTGTACAGCTTCCTCTCAAACAGAACTCCAATCCCTTACACAAGCAACCTTTTCAACTGTTGAACAATGGTTCTCCAAAAGATGTCTTCTCCTCAACCCCAAGAAAACAAAACTATTACTTTTTTCACCTACACACAAATCTACTCAACTAAATTTTACTATCACTGCAAGTGATAACTCTCACATTTCCCCCGACTTCACTACAAAACTGCTTGGTGTTACTATTGATAATAATCTTAGCTTTGATCATCACATTAATAACACAATAAAAGCAGTTAATAAAAAGATTGGTTCACTATACAGAATCAAACCTTTCCTTACACCCGAGGCACGGATTACCTTAGCACAATCACATCTTATCTCTACCCTTCTGTATGCTTCCTCTATCTACACTAATCTCTCTAAAGGTAACCTTAGGAAACTGTCTACATCTTACCACAACATAGCTCGATTTGCCACTGCATCTCAATATAGAACTCACCACTGCCTAAACTTAAAACAACTACACTGGCTGGAACTTCCTAACAAGATTATCTATCAACAACTCTTAATAGCACATAAAATGTTATATCAACCCTCAAAAACACCAGCTCTTAGCAACCTCTTGACTCCCTATAATAATTTAAAACAACTACGCTCCTCCCAAAAGCTACAAGTTAACATTACCAGAATTTCAAATTCTGCAGGGAACTGCCTTTTCTCCAACTCAGTTGGCAAAATATGGAATAACCTTCCCTTACATATCTCCTCTCTAGCCACTTTTCCTTTCTTTAAGAAACAACTTCTTTCACATCTGAACAATTCCTGGCTCTGCTCTTGTACCAATCCAGACTAACCTACTTTCATCTTTCAACTATATTTGTATTTATTTAACACTCCAATCTTTCTCTCTAATCATAAATAACTTCATGATTCTATGGTTACTACTGTTGTAAAAAAAAAATTATTTTCTTTTTTAATTACATAATTAGTATTACATAGTTAGTATTATTTGTTTTTTGTTAGATTTGCATTACCTGACCTAAACTAATATCCTTGTATTTTTGCTCTTTGCCTATATCATAAGTGATTATTTTACATGTATTTCTATAACCATGCTTTAATCTGTGGAGCTTTTCTCCCCGGGCCTCCACTGAAAATGGACAACGATCCAGTTGGACTAGCCCGGTCAACAAATGTAAAATAAATAAATAAAATAAATAATAAATAAACTGTTACAATTTAACTATTTGAACTGTCACCCTTTATTCTTTGTCACATCTTCCCTATTTATTGTGTCTTATGAGGTGTCTGAGGGCTGGTCCACACCATGCACAAATGTGAAAAACTGGTAACTCAAAATATGGCAGCCAGTACCACAGGCTTCAATACAAATTAAATTATCAGTGTTTTAACACACAGGGCCACACGGTAAGTTGAGTATCAGCTAATGTAAAGCATAATCAACAAAAACTGTTAATTGGTATATAGCCACACCTATATAAACACCTGTTGCTCCACTAAGTGTCATTTGGGGTGTGGTCCTGATTTATCTGACCAGAAAAGGACCTCTCCTCACATTTACAGTCCCGATGGTACCAGGTATGAAAACAGTATCATGTAATTCTTCGATTTTTTCCTTTGCATATGTGTTTACAATTTGGAATGATGGTTAAAAGCAACATAGTTTTTCCTATTTAAGTGTTTATGCACAATGAGCACAAATAAATGAATAAGCTCCTCTGTGCCTGTGCCAGTGCTTGGCGATGCTGTGCATCATTCACCATCCAGAAATAATTCTGTAAAGAACAGAAATGGGGAAGACAGGAAAGTGGTGAAATGACAAGCGAGCAGGAGGAAAAACAAAGTGACAGGAAGGTAGGAATGTGCAGTATGGGTGTAAGGAAGAATCAGAGCTATTTCTTCAAAAGTAACAACTAGGCACATGTACACATTTTAAGATGCATTTGGAGGTCTCCTCCAGAGAGATGGGAGGCAACAACATACTTATGTTGTGAAACCAATTAGGCCACATTAGGTGTGTCAAGTAGACACATATGCAAAATGGAGAGCTATGTATGGGACAATATTTTTTGGGACATATGCATGTTGCATGTACAGTGTTTACAATTGACAGCAGGCCATCCAGGGCACAGGTAGGAAGGTCTGCACCTCCACTGCTATCATTATGAATACATAACAGTACCCAATGTTACTGTAGACAACCTAAAACATTATTGCAAAGAGATGCCCTTACATTTGTGGAGTGAGTTATCTGAAACACAAGCAGTGACCAATGCAATAATAGTGTACTTTCTATTTGGAATATCCCAGAATGGCAGCACTTATTTCCTTTTATACTGTTATAAGTACAGATTCACTATTATAATGATAGTTTGCAGCATGCTCTTGGTGTCCCTACAATATGTATGTCACCTGAAACATGTCCAGTATAGTTTGGAAATCTAGTTTTCCAAATGACAACTCCTGTCTACTCTGTAATACATACTAATGCATACCCAGTATTGCATTACAATGGACAAATGCATACTGACAGTGATACAAGTGTTTAGCACAATGAGTAGGATTTACTTCTAATAGCAAAATACCAGCACTTTTTTGAAGTATACATACTACTTGCATCTTGGGTCTACTTCATTTCACTGAAAGCTCATTTGACTGAAACTCATTTGACTGAGCACACTTGACTGAAAGCTCACTTCACTGAAAACTCATTTGACTGAAACTCATTTTGTTGAAAGGTATATGCCCTTTTCCCCATTGTAGTGTGATCCTGGAGTTAGTATGTATAGTAAGGGGGGTGTGGGGGCATAGCCCCCCCACATAGTTTGGGTTTATATTGTCTTCAAAAAGAGTTATTCACTGGAGTTGTAAGTATCCATATATATGGTTTAAAATGTCATAAAATAGGTGGGGGATATGCCCCCCACACCCCCCCAATGTGGGGGGTCTGTGCCCCCCACCCCCCTTAATATATATACTAACCCCAGGATCACACTACAATGGGGAAAAAGGCATATACCTTTCAACAAAATGAGTTTCAGTCAAATGAGTTTACAGTGAAGTGAGCTTTCAGTCAAGTGTACTCAGTCAAATGAGTTTCAGTGAAATGAGCTTTCATTGAAATGAAGTAGACCCTTGCATCTCTCATCCTTCTTAGTCTTCCCATATAGGTTCGCACATTTAGTATTCTCTCCACATTATCTTTGGAGGACATATAAACACATTAAGGTCAGCAATCAGAAACAGATGCAGCTGCTTCATCATTCAGGCAGTGCCTGTAAGTGATACTCACACTTCTGTGGAGTGCCATCAGTCCTACATTCATCCATCCAATGTTCAAGGGTATCCCTCTTCCTCATCCTGAGGTCTCAATAGTGATTTCTACACTGTTCACTAATGTGGGGGATGCCAGTAACAGTGAACAAATTCCAGGCCAAACTATGCCATGCATCTGATTTGTAATCTGATCCATGATAGTGCTCCTGCAACAGCTGGGCACCATAATCATTCACTAGGAGTCCAGGAAACACTTTGGACTCCTGAACATCCCACCTTTGACAATGAAATGTCAATCTTTCGCCCTGAACACCAGCCATCTTTAATGTGGATGGACACCAATGTACAATGTGATTTCTCACCAATTACAGTTATAACAGATACTGAGAATGCGGAACATTGCGACCTGCAACATTTGAATATGGTGTGTGTTGCTTACCATCATGCAAACACTGGCAACACAAAGTTAGTAACACACAATATTTGAAATAATACAGATATTATGAAAACTGCCTCATCCCTCATGACAATAAATGCTATATAGGAAATACTAGCACAACTATTAACATTTATCATGTGAAGTGGAATACCATTAAAAATGACAGGATTCTGTAGGATCACAAGCCAGAACCTTAGCTATGACACTCTTACGATCACAGGTGTTCCCAATACAAGAATGTAGATACGCATGTGCATGATTCACTACATTAGTAGTTATTACAAGGACACAGTGCAAAACAACAAGGCTGCATTACTTATATTCAAACTCAGGACCTTCTGAACTTGTAAGTGACAATTAACTCCTTACAGCACAGAAGAAATTACATGGTCTGTGGCTACATTTGTATTCAGTGTAAGGTTCATACAGGTTCAGTATAAGAAAATGAAGAGATAACATGCAGAAAATTAAATTAATTTATGATATATACAGTCCAATTTGTTAATACACAAGGAATATGCCTGCATACTTGTGCAATCCAGATGAACCTGAAATGTAGATTCAGAGGAATGCATGTTTGCCTTACAACTGTTGTTCTCACATATACCACTGAAGCAAGCAGTAACAGTCATCCATCACACAAGCAACTTCAACAGGGAATGTACATTTATTCTGAAGTAGTACACGTTAGATTTACACATAACGAAAAGTTCAACATGGAATATAATTCACATACTTCTTACACAGGCTGCTATGAATCCTGTTTTCAAATATACAACATAGTGCTAACATGCTGTGTTCCTTCATCAGTCAACAATCATCTAACCAGTACTGTTGTATTGAGTGTGTGTTAAAACAATTCTATACTGTTGCCTTTACAATGTTTAAGGATATTATATGGTAATATGTTATTCAGTCTCCAAAAAGTAAAGTCATGTTGGCTAGCATGAACAAGGATTGACTGTGGATGCGGATCAAAGGCATCCACCCCTATGCGAGCCTATGAGATATCCCTCAGAGAACATATCTTGAGCATTTGGGAGGGGCACATATGGGATTCATGTTAACTGGTAGATTTGCCAACATACATGTGGCAGATGATCCACATACTGTTCAACATTCATTGCCAATTACAGTTGTACACCTCATGGTTATTGTAGACCCTATTATGTTCCCCATTTCTTACTGTCATGTGTACATGACTCCAGTGTAAGGCACACTTTAATTTATGTTAATGCAATACATGATACAATGGTAGCATTCTTCTGAATATATACTCAGATATAATGTTCACTTTTGCCATGTTGTAGCATACCATGCAGTGATGTTTTTAAGATCATGGATGGTGATAGCTGTAATACACCAAGCATGTCCCCTGCTACTCTGTGAAATGTCCCTGTGACTACAAATAACATTTATACATATACCATACTTTCCACTGGAAGGTTTCCTGCACTTGTCTTTTTCTGAGTCAATGCTGACAGAGTTCACTCAGTTTCTCCAGGGTCTATGTGTCCTAGAACAATGTCCACCTTCTCTGTATATGGCTATTGCCAGCAGCAGCAGTGTCTTCAGTCTGAATTACAGACAGATGTCTTAAAAAAGCAGCAGGTAATGACAATCTATTTGTACCTGCTTTGTGTCTATGCTTCAGTACGATCTCAAGCCACAAAAAACAAAAAAGGACATGGAGACAGCATGAATGATTTTATATCTTGTGGAGTAGCTCTGCAGGATTGGCTGATTACCATGTACTTCAGCTGTATATGCTGTAATTAGCATCTCTGAAGCACAGAGTAGGACACTTGCAATCAGTTATTGATGTACTCCATTATAGAAAGGCAAATGAGTAGCTGGGCAAACTGATGTTGGTGAGAGTTAGTACATGCTTCCAACTGAGAAACACATTTCCTTGTATTTACTATATTTCGACAGAGGAGTATTGCACTCTATCAGGTATGTGTTCCTCTTGTTACCTAAATAATGCCAATGCTGGAAAGCAGATAACAATACATATAAAGAATTCTGTATGCATTTGTTAGAATCATACTCATTACAAGGCCTTCTTTATCAAACATGTGAGAGATACAGAGGCTGTAGGATAGGCATAAAGTTTAATGCTGTGTGATACTTATGTACACATCTTCCATGGCAGTACCTTTGATAGTACCTTTAACATTTCCTTATTGTTTGCTTAATCGTGTTTCTGACCCTGGTATTTCTTATGTTATGGGGGTTGGGGGAGTGATGAAGTCCTACTGTGGGACAAACTAGAGTGGAATGTTATGTTGGTTGGGGGACATAGTCCTGTATATGTTAGGGCATGATAAATAATATAATGCTTTTGCTACTCACTTACTTTTGTAACCACCCTTGCTATTTACTGCATAATGTTGAATCTGTACAGCATAGTCCACTTTTGAGTATCGGGAAACTTCCTTCATAATATGTATAGCAATTGGTACTTATGTGATCATTATATGTGTTATCATTATTTTTGTCTTTCAGCAAACAACATGCATCCGAGATGGAGAAATCCATTCTCTTAGGCTGAAAATGAGCTGATCATAGATGCACCCAGGCAGTACTATGAGGTCCTGCTGTCAAGAAGAAGGGAAAGACTGGCTGGGCATGTGGAACTGTGGGAAGGCTTTGTCAGAAATCTCAATAGATTGGGCAGACAGGGCTGCATGTATGAATAGGTGTGTCACAGAGCTACTGACACAATACATGCAGAGATGAGACATGCAGCTGATGTTGCACACAATCGTGAGGTCACTGGTGCAACAGAAGAACCCCTCAGTGCCACCAAAGAATTATTGGTGAATATTGGCACTCAGGGAAGCTCCCAGCAGTCTGACAGCCAATATGTCCTTGATGTGAGTGCTGCTTCTGCTAGTCAAGAGGATCGCCCAGGTAGACTGTTAGACCATCAGCAGAATATGTTTGCAGTCAGTCTGTAATACTTTATATATTTTTAATGTGTGTAGGTTGCTTTACTGGTGAGCTGTGAGTGAGATAGCTGCAGTATGCAGGTCCTTTAACTGCCAGAGAGGGATTCTTGGCACACATCTCCACACAGGGCAGCTCCCAGTCATCCTTGTGCCAATATGTTCTGGATATGTCTGCCACTCCTGCATCACATGTGGGGCTACCAGGAATACTTTGCAACATCATCAAAATATTTTTGCGTTCTGTCATAAATGTATATAGTTGTGTCAAGCTATATGTGTGTTGTTTTGTGGTATATCAGATAGCTGCAGTGTTATGCTCATGTAAAGTATGTTAGTCACTTTCCTGATAACATGCATTTGAGTGTACATATAGATGACTAAAAGTATTAATCATGTTATACAGTTAAATGTGTGTTGCTGTTGCCATTATGTCTTCCTTTACTTACTGCACAGGTGTTTTCTGAATGTCACGGTTTGGTAATCATCTTGCGATAAGGAGAAAGTCACGGTTAATTGTTTGTCAGGTGCCAGAATCCACCATATCGCACATGCATTAAAGTCTCTCAACAACAGGTACTGTTATGACTCTGTCATAGTCCATGTTGGTGTGAACGACTTGAGACGTACCTCCCTGGACTATATGAAGAGAGACATGATTGAGCTCCCTGAATATGTATCCCAGGCAAGCATGTCCCTAGCCTTAAGCAGTATTCTACCGTCATTCAGAATGATGCCTCAGTACAAACAGAAAATTATTGACTTTAACAATTGGCTTAGTTTCTGATATAATTTAAGGGGGATCCAGTGCCTGACAGCCTGGAAAGATATGATCAACAAACTATCATGTTTTGCTAGAGATTGCCTGCATCTGTCTCACTTGGGCTTCAGGCTCCTGGCTAAGATCCTTGTCTGCCCCATAGTGCCATTTTAGGAAAAATCATGAGGTTGATACTACCAACATAAAAATTTCAACAAAACACAAATTAAAGGTCATGCTGCTAAATGCTAGGAGTCTAAACATGAAACTGCACTCATTACAAGTATTCTTAAACCTAGAAGATGTTGACATTTGTGCAGTCACAAAAACCTGGTTCAAAGCTGCGGAGAGCACCTCAGCCTTACCTGGCTACTCATTCTATCATACATTCAGACCCCAAAATGTGGGCAGCAAAGCCAAAGGAGGTGGAGTTGCACTATATATTAAAGAGAATACACACACACCTCCAGGCTGGTCAAACAGTATGATGCACAGGAGACAGTCCAGGTATAGTTAACTATTGACAAGACCCCTATTCAAATTACAGCTAGCTACAGGCCCCCAAATTTGATTTGAAATGCCCACTCCACCTCTCTGGTCCTCTTCATATCTATCAAGATTCAGTCCTTTGCCCTGATCCTGGGTGACTTTAATTACCCAACCATTGACTGGAAAAACTACTCATGTCATAACACAAATGCCCAGAGATTCCTCAATATTATCAATGCAAATGCCTTGGAACAGCTTGTTGATACCACCACAGGAGGTGATAATATCTTGGACTTAACCAACACAAGTAACCACTGCAGCAACCCGACGGTATCATCCTCCCTGGTAAGATCCAACCAGTGGTCACTTTCAAAGTCACCATCTCCTCTGACCCCCTCTAGCTAGGGTCAAACCAAAAATCTTTTCCAAAGCTGATTACAACCTCCTGATGGATGGTAGTGTCACAGCCCCCTCCCCCACTGTAGGAACTGGTACCAATGTCCAAATCTACAACAAACTACTATATGAGCATTTATATAGATGCATGGAATCAGGAATACCTGACAGGACAAAATCATCCTCTGCAAGGAAAAGTAATCCTGTCTGGTGGACATCTGCAATAAATAAACTATAACAAAAGGAAAAAATTGCTGCCCAGGACCAAGAAGGAACAGGTGCCCAACTGGAAGCAATATCTCCTTAGCCTGAAGAAGTAAATAAGAGCATTAGTGAAATCCTCCAAAGCAAACTTTGAGTCCAAATTGGCCACCTCTGCTAGAGACAATTATAAGGCCTTCTTCACATATATCCACAACCTCAAAGGAGGCACCCAGATCTGTTCAGAACTGGTGGTCAAGGACATCACATACACAAATGATGTAAATATAGCCAATCTACTGGCTGACAGATTCAGCAAATCTTCTCCCCTCTATCCCCCCATCAGTAAATCAGGACATCCCCAGTACCTGCCCCCCATCCCTTATCTCTAGGGAACAGGTCATCACTGCCCTCTCAAAGGCATAAAATATAGCCTCCGTGGGACCCGATAACATCCCAGGCTGCATCCTACATGAACTCAGGCATGAACTTGCAGTGCCATTAGGCACCCTATTCAACCAAAGCCTGAGTACCTGTTATGTCCCAGTGGAGTGGATGACGGCAGCTGTCATCCCTTTACACAAAGGTGGAGCATCCACCGATCCAGGAAATTATAGACTCATCAGCCTAACTAGCCTGAACTGCAAGGCCATGGAATGAATTATCATGGACCTCATTAACAGGGGCAATGGAAACCTCCAAACACTCAAACCCACACAGTTTCGCTTTGTCAAGGGGAGGTCATATCTGTTAAATCTGGTCAACTTCTTTCAGACAGTCACCAAAGCCATGTACGAGGGGAAGATGGTGCACACTTCCTACCTTAACCTGGCCAAAGTCTTTGATACTATTTCCCATTTGGGCATAGTAGATAAACTCTCTCAACTAGGCATCAATCCATGTTGCCAGATGGGTAGCAAACTGACTCACTAATAGAACCCATCTAATCAAAATAGGGGAAGCCACCTCAAGCAGTAGACCCGTAATGAGCAGCTTACCCTAGGGATCGGTCTTGGGGCCTCTGTTATTCAGGATATACTTCTCTAAGGTGCAAGCCAAAACCAGTGGGCTGTGGCTGACCAAGTTTGCAGATGACTGCAAGCTGGGTGCAGTCATCAATTCCTCAAATGATGTGGACGTCTTCCAAGAGGGTCTCACCCAAACAAATGACTGGTGCCAGAAACATGGCCTCATGCAGAATGACAAAAATGTATCATCACCCCCTTTGGGGAGAGTGACATCCCCACATATTATCACATTAATAACAACATCCTAAGTACACAATCAGTAGTGAGGGATTTGGGCACCCTGATTGAAAGCAACCTCACTTTTGACCACCATGTTGCTTCCATTGTATGGAAAGCTTTCTACATGGCCCACCTCATAAGTAAGGGTATCTCATCCAGGGACAAAGAGGTCATAGCATCCCTATATTCTTCTCTTAAAAGTCCAATTATTGACTACAATGCCCCCATCAGCATGTACCTCACAAAGCACATGCAGCAGCTGGAGGGACCACAGAGGCTCCTCACCAGAAGAATCCAGGGCCTCAAACATCTACCCTACACAGATAGGCTAAAAGCCCTGTCCCTCTACTCAGTTTCATGCAGACTCCTCAGAGGTGACCTCTGTCTGGCATACAAAGCAATCTCAGACCCCACCTTGATGGGATTGCTTCATATCTGCAAGTCAAGCTCCACTCGAGCAACCCATACGCATGACCTCAACCTGGTCTGTGATATCAATAGGACTTGTTGGCATGACAGATTTGTGTCCCAAAGACTCCCCATCTGTGGAATAGACTTCCTTTCCATGTCAAGCAGAGTACCTCATTATCCCTTTTTAAGTGCAACCTGGATAACTGGATGGGAAAAAGAAAATACACCCCTGGGATTCCACCTGTGTCCTGCTGGACAGGGGCTTTTAGTGCTGACTTGTCTAAACATTAGCTAAACTCTTGGCTTAGCTTATAAGGGCCTCAGAGCCATTAACCTAGTAACCTTCTATGATCCTATGATCCTATGAGCCTCTATTTCAGATAATGGTAATTGAATGTCAGATTACTGTGAAGTTGATAGTGATAGCAAACATTCAATTATCTGACACAGATCCCACATTCAAACTGCATATCCTTCAGATATGTCATGGTGAAGCAAAACCAGTTATTCCATCAGCTGTATATGTTTGTAGGAGCATATAATGTAACATTTGTCTATATTCTTTAGCCTTTGTACAACCATTATTTATGGCTTTGTCGCACTTTTACTGTAAGTGGTTGACAGGTTTAAATGTCTGTAATAGTGACAGCAGTGTAAAGTGCAGCATACCAGTGCAGGTAATAATGCTTTCCTTTTTTTTAATCAGAGGTGAACATGGCAGTAGTCCCCTGCACCACCTGATATCAGTGTCTCATCAGAGTCTGATGATGATGGTGGACAAAGCGAGGCACATTCAGGGGTTGCATTGGCTGAATCTGACACAGAAGCTGACATCCAGCACCCACACTCTGGATCCTTAGACAAAGGCAGTATGTCTATGCATACCCAGTCCACTGGTTTATTTTGGGACTTTTGATATGTATATGGCAAACAAGAGGGGAGACAGTGCTGACACATCTCTTACCACACAGGTGACAGGTCAGCCGCTTTAGGTAAGGTCTCCCACTTTGACTGGGTATTGTTGATCTGTGATCTGATTTGCAACCCACCTGTTAACAGAAGGTGTAATATTCACCTTGGTTCGTTTCTCATTGGGAACAAATGTTGCATTGCATTGAAGTGCCTGGCCAAGGCAAGATAGGGTGAGTGCACAGCCTTGTATATATTTCTGCTCACAGTCTGATGCCTTGTCTACAAATATACACAGTTTTTCCAGGCACAAGCTAACCATAAAAACAGACAGCTTGAACAGATGTACTGTTTGGAGGTCACCTATTTCCTTTTCATGTGATATGCATGCATATTGTTTCCATTGCCATAATGCAAACATTTAATACAGCTATGGGAGTAAAATTCCATTCATATGTTGCCTGTCCTACATTGTGTTGGTGGGAAATGGTCACTGTATTCCATTCATAGAGGACAACAACAGTACTCAGACCATGGATGAATATGGTGTCTAGTGCAGTAGCTCACTGTTGCAGCACATGAAGATTACAGGCCAGAATGTCATCTGGTGCCATGGATTCTGTGCTCCACATTGTGGCCTGAGCAGTGATAACTTGCTTTTTGTAGATACCATGGTTTGGATGTGATGATGCAACCATGTGGTAAGCTTGGTGTTGTGAGGGAGGACACTTTACAGCCACCTGTGTTTGCTAGCAGGTGTGGAATTCATAGTGGTTAAGTGTGTGCAATACCACCCAGAATGACTTCAATATACATCTCAGTTATATATTTTATTTTGCAGATGTAAATGAAGGCAGGCCTATGGTTATGCCTGGCTATGTGTCATCAGTTATTAGCATAGTTGCTATATGAGGCTTCTTCAAGGTTTCTCATTGTTTAGGGTGCACCTAGGTGAATGGGCTTCCCAAACCATTTTGTACATGTACAGCAGCTAATGTCATTTACTGTAAAATATAGTACTGACAGACATCCACCATTATGGATCATAACCCATGGCGGATCTGTCTTAGAGCATATCAAGCACGGCTGTGTTTATACATTTGTGTAGATTTGTAGACAAGGCATCAAAGTGTAACTTACCCTAGCTGTTAATATCCTTTGTGGAAACCTGAGCTTGGACGTTGAGTACCCCATCCCTTAGGAAGATGTAGGTAACTTGGATGATGTTTTGAACCTAAACTTAGGGGGTTCATTAGGTATTCCAAACTGTACACATACTGTGTTATGGTTGGATTAACAGTGCAGACACTACACACGTGCCATTAAATTGTTCAGTCATATTGTTGACAAACAGGTCTGATATATTACAGACATTTGTAAGGTAGTGCACTCTTTCTTCCACGATATTTCAGTTTGCAACATCCACTTATGTTTGTGCAAGTGAGTTTGTCCTCCTATAATTATCCACATGAGGCATTATATGCACTGGTGAGTAAAATCATGTCAACTAGTCTTGTGGGGGGAACAGAGGGAAACTGATAGGTGAGGATGGGAGGTTCGAACCTGGTATCTGCATAGAGAATGCTACAAGGAGGATTATATGTGACCAGGTGCTATTTTCTGGGGACAAACCTATGGTGGGTACATTCTGAGGTCGTTCTTAAGGTGAAACTGCAGTTCTGTCATTGATCTGTAGGTATTTATTTGCTGCTTATTATGTAACAGAAGGTATGACAGCTAGCTAAAGCTGCTGAGGATCTGTTCTGCACCATAGCAGCAGCTGAGTCTATAGGAAAATAATATTATCATTTCTGTACGTATGAGGGCAAAGTGTTAAGGCATCTGCAGATACACCACAACATAGCAGGTAGTCCAAGGAAACACTTTAAAGCTCACACTAGGTCCAGAAAAAGTAACCTTCAAATATAGACTCCTACTGTATACACTTGCCAGAAGTGTAGAGGTCTAAGTCCTATAAAAACAGATGCCATCCTAATGTTCTTATTCTTTTGGCTACTGCTGTGATGATTTGCCACATCACATCATCTGCTTCCATTTCCTCCTTTCCTCTGCATCCTGTTCTGTCAGAACCACCTGCCTATCCTTGGTCACCACATCTATGAGCCTAATATTAGACCTTACTGTTTTCCTCCTACCTGCCAGCTCCATCCTCAGCATCCATCCCCAAATATACCCAGCCTCCCCTCCTAAGCACATACACAAAGCAGCACAATCTCACCTCTCTGGACTTGTGTCCAAACTATACAACCTTATGCTGAAACTGTCATGTACTAATTACTAATCCTGTCTACCCTCAGCACAACCAATGCAGATCCTAACATATGAAACTCCTCCAGCTCCTGTTTGGACTCCTGTATTTTTGTCACTGCCACTGTCACCAAACCATATCACCTAGCTGTTGTCAGTGTATATTTGTAGACCTTCCCTTTTATTGTAATTGGTATCCCGTCTGTCAAAAATCAATCCTGACTCTCTTCTACACCTACTCCATGCATGCACTGTCTTCTTCATCTCTTTTCCATACTCAGCTTTAGTGTGTACTTTAGGTCCCAAGCATTTAATATCATATACCATCACCAACTGCACTTTCTGCAGTCTCACCATTCATCTAGCCACCCTTTCATTCAAGGACATATATTCTGTCTTAGTCCATATGCTGTTCATTACTAAACTCTGGATAGCATATCTTTACCTCTTCAGGGTCTCCTACACATGCTCCTTGATCACAATATCATATAAAGATGTCATAGTTCATGTGGACCCCTGTGTCATCTCCGGTGTCAACCTGTCCATCACCATTGCAAATGATGCTATGATGTTACTGCATACCATGAAAGGAGTGTCACTGTTGCCTGTCTTATATTGCATGAGGTGACATCTACCTGTCTGCCAGGCTGTTGTGTGCCCATGGCCTGTTGTGAGCAATACATAAATAAATAATATGATTTAGCTGATGATGTCAGCTATGTTTGTTGAAGACATGAGGACAGTGTACCACAGGCTACAGTAAATCATTTATATAACATCCACCAACAGCTCTCACACACACACACACACACACACACACACACACACACACACACACACACACACACACACACACACACACACACACACACACACACACACACACACACACACACACACACACACACACACACACACACACACACACACACAAAGTTTACTACAGTAAGACTAGAATCCCTACATATCTACGTTTACAGACTTTACAGACTAGAGAACACAGTACTTAATGCATGTGCTATGGCACAAATCTGACTTTAACAGGACTGCAGGTGATATAATTGTAGATAACATCATCAGGCCCTGTAGGGGACAGGAGGATAAAGGACTGCTAGACATTGATGTTTGCTGCAAGCACAAAAGGAAAACAAACACCATTCCAGTTTCCAAGGCAGCTTTGACTACACACATACACGCACACACACACACACACACACACACACACACACACACACACACACACACACACACACACACACACACACACACACACACACACACACACACACCCATACACACACACACACACACACACACACACACACACACACACACACACACACACACACACACACACACACACACACACACCAAGTTGGCTGCAGTGAGATTAAAATCCCTACCTATCTAGGTTTACAGACTAGAGAACACAGTACTTAACAAACACACCACAGCACAAGTCTAACTTTAAAAGGACTGCAGGTGATCTTATAGTAGATGACATCAGCAGGCCCTGTAAGGGGGATAGGAGGATGGAGGACTGCTAGACATGGATGTTTGCTGAAAGCACAAATGCACTGCAAAACCACACCTGTTTCCAAGGCAGTGCTAAATATAAACACATAGTCTTCTTAATGGAGACAGACGCACACACCAAGTTGACTGCAGTGAGAGTAGAATGCCTACCTATCTATGTTTAGACGCTAGAGAGCACAGTACTTAGTGCACGCACCACTGCACAAGTCTAACTTGACTAGGACTGCAGCTGATCTTATAGTAGATGATATCAGCAGGCCCTGTGGGAGACAGGAGGATGAAGAACTGCTAGACATGGATAGTTGCTTCAAGCACAAAAGGAAAACAAACACTATGCTTGTTTCCAAGGCAGTGTTGACTACACTCATAGTCTTCTTAATGGAGACACACACACCATGTTGGCTACAGTGAGATTAGAACCCACACCTATCTAGGTTTACAGGCTAGGGAACACAGTACTTAACACACACACCACAGCACAAGTCGGACTTTAACAGGGCTGCGGGTGATCTTATAGTAGATGACATCAGCAGGCCCTTTGGAGGACAGGAGGTTGAAGGACTGCTAGACATTGATGTTTTTTGCAATTACAAAAGCACTGCAAAACCATGCCAATTTCCAAGGCAGTGTTGGACTCCCACTCCCACTGTTCTTTATGGAGCCAGACACACACACATACACACACACACACACAAACACACACGCACACACACACGCCCACACACACACACCCACACACCCACACACACTCTACTACAGTGAGAACCTAACCCCTACCTAAGTGCACAGACTAATGAATATAGTTTTTAAGGCAAGCACCACTACAAGCCTGATTTTCACACAATGTACTGTGAGCTTATAGTAGATAACACCAGACTGGGAGTCCTGCATAGGCACATACCTTCTTAGTGTCCCCTGAGGCTAGTATACTAACAAGCCTTATCTGTGTAATAGCAGGAGTGCTTTATTGAGTATATTTGGATGTTTTCCTTTGGCAGTGCAATCCTGTGAGTACAACTTTATAGCCATGTCCATGAGGGAGCACACAACATTATATATTACACCTTTGTTTGGGTTAGATGTATGTGTTGTAGAATTAAGGAGATCCCATGGTTGTACTGATTGTTATTGAGGTTGTTTGTGAGTAAACACATATGGATGTTTATTAACTGTCTGTACAGATAGTTACACTGTGCCCTCTTTTTACAATGTTTCCACATCTTGGAAATATAGTACAGCTAGAGCACAGATCTATGTATGTGATGTAATACTTCTCAACCTCATAGTGCATGAAATCTACACATAGCCATAATTATTATGGTGAATGTTGACAAATTACCCTAAAACCTACAATGTTGATGGAATGGCAGGTTTTGAAATGGCATGCATTTTCTGAGGGGTATGACATCCATAAATGAAATGTATGTCATTATTTTCTGATTTAATTCTAAATGAGTTCTCAATAATGTTGTATAAACCAAAATGTTATGGGGAACATACTACAAATATTATTTCTCAATATGGGCATTCCTCATAAATGTTGGCAATTTAGAACTATAATAGTTAGGCATAGTGAAAATGCAATGAGTATTGCTCTAAGTATACATGCATGTGCGTTTCACTATTCACTCTTGTACCTGTTTGCATGGTGGTAAACAGTGCACAGGTGTGAGGTGCATTGCTAACATCCACTCTCCCTGTTATGTAATGTATACGTGTTTGTGCAGCCCACTCCTCTCAGTACTCCAGTCAGTGTTTTCACAATTGCTACAGTTAATGTATAACTATTATCTGCATATTTCCATGTTCTGCAGTTTTACGCTTCATGCAGAATATTTCAGCATTATTTAAACTGTTTTCAGCATGTGAAATATCACACAAATGTGTACTAAAAATATTACAATTAAAACGTTATGGGACACAGAGTCACAATCTGTACAAAACACAAACTATAGCAAAAACACTTCCTAAATTTCACTTACATCAGGATTAGAACCCAGAAAACCATTAAAGCATCATCAAGAAAGGATGGATGCCTTATTCCTTTTGGCCACAGAAGCTGCTTTCTACACTGGGGTCATTCCCCACACAACAGCCTTCATAAAAACTGTACACTGCTATCAAACTATGCATACTATATTGTACAAGTACTTCTCTGACTTACATTTGGACACAGACCAGTTAGTGGACACAACTCCTATCAAACATAACTCTACATCTCTCTGTCATACAATCCTGTGGTTTTTGGAGCGAGGAAACACATTTACTACCAGGATACAAAGTAGCCTGAAGTCAGACACAGCAATGGAGTGGAATCAATTCCTAACTTCTCTCTCTTACATGATGTAACAGTATTCAGCTGTATTTGTACTCTGAGTGTTTCATGCCTGATACATAATTTTATATGGTAACATTTTAGTAATATAGGTGTGTGTACTCGTATGCTAACTTATCTACAAAAGCACCACTATATATTTGCATACTGTAACAAAGTAAGACATGTATGAGGATGTGCAATAAAAGTGTTCAACACTACAGAGTAGGTTCAGGAATATCTGTTGGCTGACACAGCATTATTTCAGGGCTGACTCTGTATGATGCAAGCAGTACACAGCCAAGGCATGTATAGATAAAGGTTGTGTGAGTTGCGGGACATCAATTTTAATATATGTATGTGAGTAGGAGGAAGGTATTAGACCCTAGGTGGTCAGTGAATGTGCTATGCATTGTCTCTTAACCAAAGCAAGGGCATACTGAGCACACCTACGTCTACCTACAGGGACTGCAGCTGAAGGCTCCTCCTCTGAGTTCTCCTGTGACTGTAGATGTGGTGACCTAGACATTCATGGGGGTATGTGTGCCTGTCCCCTTGTTGATCCTGATGCAGCTGTCTTTGTAGGATCCCATTGTGCAGCACAGCAAACACTGAAAATGTGTGTACATGTGCTTGGAGTAAACTGCATGGCTTCACCGGATATATCTAGGCACCAGAACTGTGACTTCAGAAGCCCAAACACATAATTTGTGATGTTCCTAGTTTGTGTGTGTGCCTCATTATGGTGTTCTTCCGTGGGTGTGTGTGCATTTCTGATTGGTGTCTCTGTGGGATGTCCCCCCTAGCAAACATCTGGTATAGCTGTGATGTGTGCCAGATATGGGAGTCATGATAACTGCCAGGGTTGCCAGCACATACATTCAAGATAATTCCCTGGGTATTGCACATGACTTGACAGTTGATGGAGTGGTATCCCTTGCAGTTAATGCAGATTCTACTCTGCTCACCAGTTGGTAACTTGATGTATACATGAGTGCAATCTTTGGCACCCAGTACTTCAGGGTAGTAAGCTACATGACAGAAGTGTTGCATATTGCTGGTCCTCTTCTCAGCAGTAAGGGGAAAACATATGTGTTCACTGGCATGTATAAGCATAGCATGCAGGAACTGGTGGAGTATCCTAGATGCTGATGCCTGTGACACCCCCATCATGTCCCCAGTTTTTCTTTGAAAAGTACCTGTAGCTAATATTCTAAGGGCTACACATACCTTAGTTTCAACTGGGATAGGTTCCCCTTGGTTGGCTCTGGCTGTGAGTTGAGGCTGACAGAGCTCACGGAGTTCTTGTAATGTGTCCCTGTTCACCCTGTAGTGCTCTACAATCTCCAGATTGTGTATCACCTGGTAGGTCACCCAGGGCCTAAACACTGTTCTCCTTCTTGGCCTAGGCCTATCATCATCAGCACCAGCAGCATTGACTTTAGCCTCGAGCACATACAGATGTAGAATAGCCATAGCAGCCCCTACCATTATGTCAGTTAAAAGTTCCAAGTCTCTACTCCAAAGCTGTTAAAGTATTGAGGGAAAATCAGACTGTAGGCTGTATGCATACTTTATACATTTATTGATTAAGACTGCCATCTTTTGTTGGCTGCTTTAAATGACATTCATCTGCTTAGGATGTAATTGAGAGGATTTAGAACTCCTGTTGCAGTGTACATTGTTGCGCTCTGTGCTGCGACATGCAGCAGAGGGCAGCTATGCATAATCACACGAAATCACATAAACCATTTAATAATATCATCTCTATTGTCATGATGTGTACAGAACACAGTAATTATGGATGATTGCATTTCATTTGCATGAACGACAATGCCAGCACAGTATGATTAAAAGTTGACATAGCCTGTACTTGAACCCAAGGCTATCTGCACTGTGGTCCAATACCTAACAGTCATCGTCACAGGACTAGAGGTGATTACTGGTACCCAACACCACTTACCCGGTTTGCGCTTTGCTCAGACGTTCTCATTCATGGAAAACACACACCATGTAGGAGCTTACACAGAGTGTACAGCCCTACACTGTCCCTGCTTTTTGTGATCTCACAAATTCACTCACTTTTTACATCATTTACATAATAACCATGCTAACAGCCTGGGATCTACAAGGATAGTAGCCGTGTGAGCTGGGCAATAGCATGGGTGCACCAATTTAAAGTAGGGTTGCCACCTTTTTAAATGCCCAAAGTGGGACATTTTTGGTACAAACATCAGATTTTGCAGGCCAAAACATACTCACGGCCAGTACAAAGGACAGAACTTCCCTTTTTTGCTTAAATAAAAGGTTATTCTTGTAGCATTTTAGTTGCTTATTCTGTTTCTTATAACATTTAGGTGTTTCAGATACAGAATAACTGTTTTATGCAACTATTGCATAAAATATAGGAACTAATTTTGTCCTAAAATCTCAGGATAATTCCCATTTTTACACTTTTTTAGCAGGACACAACTGCCCAAAGAGGGACTGTCCCTCGCAAAGTGGGACAGGTGGTAACCCTAATTTAAAGATACAATTGAGGGTGTTACTGTAATTGTTGTGACAATATAGCATGCCAGACTTTTTAATTACATTTGTTTTATTGTTTTTAAAACATTCTGCACATAGCAGCGCATTGTGCACATTTGTGCTAAAATAAAAATATTAATAAATATAGTCATTTTACACATATTCCTGATCGTTTTGGAAATCCTCAGGCAGTAAATGCCTGTTTTTACCATTTTATGGGCATTCTGTCCACATTTTAGGACTTCTGTATGCCCCTGCTTCCTTGTGTAGGCTACTGTATAGGGAAAGTTTTCATGTATACTTACAACACAGATGCAGAACATACACGGTAGTCTGTAGGGTTGTTGGATCACTCCACCACATTGATTTGCTTCATTAGCATAAAATGCAGCTACTTATGGTGAAATTTGCATTTCGTGAAACTTTCCATTGATGTGCGTGAGTGCGTGCGGTTACATGCCCTTGCACGGAGTTTACTGAATCTAAAATCTGCTGTGGCCATGTTCACATGGTGACATGATGTGTACATGGAAAAATTCACAATGTAAGCTTTATTGAATTTGTACCTGAGACAAAGAACTGTAACACACAACTGAACAGCATGCATTTGTTGCTTGTGGTATTGTGTGGGGTAATATTGAATGTACATGAAATTATTTCTAAAACAAAAACAAAATGTAGAAGAGAAAACATATCTGCTTGTCTAGTACTGATCAGCACAGTGATTTTTGGCTATCTCACTGCTGGAAGAATTGTTAGGCTTGTAAAGATGATATATCTTAGATACACATGAATGCCTGTATGCCACTGTATTCCTAAACTGGTAACCATGGATGGATGTTGCAACACAGTCTTACTGCTGTTGGACTTTGCAAGGCAGTAAAATACTAAAAACTGTCTAACCCTTCTGAAATCTGTCATGAAAATCACATTTGACCTAACTGTAAAAGTTAATTGCTAATGTCTAATCACAGTCACATTTATGTCTGCCTTATAATGTTAAAGCATGTTAAATTAAGAAATTATTATCCTGTTCTTTACGTATCCTTTGAGTTATTTTTCTTCATTAATAAATAATCTGATAATATTGGGCTACACTTCTGACAACAGCAGTAGCTTCTGTCCCAGAACTAGTCAGTGAGCCTTCTTCATTGTTTTAAAATTTAATATTATTATTATTTCATATATAATGAGATTTTCAGAAGGTACAGATTTCATTAAGCTGCATTACACTGTATTCTCATGGTGACTCAGGAACCTCTGACTTACATGCAGGTTCTTGCAAATAAAATTACTACCATCTTAAATTTATTGAATTCCATTTTAGAAATGCTCTGCATGTATTTTGTAGTGTTACCCCTCCTGACAGCACATGTTGATTTAAACTGTAATTCCAAAGAAAGCTGAGTGACAGCAATTTATGCAGGTTTCCCAATGGCCATGTTGAGGGAATGCTCACTGCCAGAAAAGGATCGTCAGCTTCAGTTTATTCTCTAACATTTGTCACACTCGTTTTAATTAAGTTGGGCTTTTCAAGCAAATTCAATCCAGTGCTTCAGAGTAATGTCAGAGACTGGTGCATGTGTCAGAGATAAACCCACTGCAGTGCAGAAAAGACAGGGCTGAAGATATTTATAGTGGAACAATTCAGTGCTGTCTTGCATTGAGACTCATCTCTATGTGCAAAACAGGATTTTGTATTAGAGACATGAAACAATTGGAATTCATACTGGAAATTTATTTTGCATTAAGCTTCTTATCCTACAGAGGGATGGGATTCTGAATATGTACCATGCTATGCAGTGTCCATACTGGCCAGAGCAGTAGTCTGAATGTTATGTACACCTTGACATATAGAAACTGACCATCACACTGCTGCTGCATGCAACATGCCTTATTATAAAAATCTTGTATTTTATTAGGGTTTTAGTATGGCTCTTGAAATCCAAACTTTAAGCTGTCATATTTTTGCCCCATGAAATTGTTCTGTGACATTGCATTGTGTCTATCCCCTCAGCACTACATTTTCCCTAATCTACACTTTTTTTTTAATGATTATGGGTTTCATTGGTAAGCTCTTTGCCACCCAGCTCCAGAGTCAGGGGTTCAGTTCTTACTTTTAAATGTGTATGGAGTCTGCATGATCTCCCTCGGCTTGCACGACTTTATACTGGATACTCTGATTTTCTCCCACACTCAAGAATATGCCACTTGATTTGTTACAGTAAATTGTTTATATCTATATTGTCATTATTGTCATGCAGCCTAGGTGAGGGTTGAAAGCATCCATAGATTAGCATTTTTTTCCTTTTTTTTTCAAGATAACAAATTACAGGCAAAGGATTGAGTACACAAGCAAATAAATAAAAATATAAAATCTCACCCATATCTCTGCATCTTCTGCAATTCTCCCAGAAATGTTTATTTATTTATTTATTGACCGGGAAAGTCCATTGGGTCCAGACTCCATTTTCAGTGTAGGCCCAGGGAGAAAAGCTCCGTTCACAAATCCAGAAATTATACTAGACAATATAATATAGTCAGTAACATTAAAATTTTCAAAATAGATACATCAAGAAAGAATATTTTTACAGTTCTATATCCTATATGATTTTCTATAGATTAGTAAGATAGAGAGCAAAATCAAAACATAAATAAGAACATTTTATCTATAGCAGCATAACACTTTCAAAACAAATGCATCAAGAAAAAGAAGTTATGTCTTACCATAATGTTTCATCTGTATTGTTGAGCCTCGTTCAGTCATTACGCATGGATATCATTTCCGACCTTGGAAACAAGCCGGACATTTTCCAAACTCATGTCAGCTTCAAACACTCGAGCTAAATTCTTACCCACAATCCCCCTCTCCCTGTTACCTCAGATTGAGTTTGCAAGTCAAATAACATAAGAGAACTGGATGGTGAGATCCACTAGAAACCACATGAGGGGGAAGGAGGGAGGGTCATAATGACTGAAATAGGATCAACAATACATTTGGAACGTTATGGTAAGACATAACTTCTTTATCTGATATTGTTAATCCTTGTTCATTCCTTATGCATGTGACAGAGTCCCCAGCTACCTCTATTCCTGGGAGGCTCTTATGGAAGGACATTCCTGAGCACCATAGAACCGAATGATGCTCTTCCCCTGGAGGACAAATCCAATTTGTAATGATTGATGAAGGTATGAGGCATAGCCCAAGTTGCAGCTGCACAGATGTCATGTAAAGAAGCTCTGGCATGGAAGGCAGCAGAAGTTGCCACCAACCTTGTTGAATGAGCTTTCATGGTAGTAGGCAACGAGATATTACGTTGTGTATAAATGAAGGTCACACAGTCCTTCAACCATCTAGCTAATGTGACCTTAATAACAGCAGATCCTAATCTAGGTCCAGAAAAGGCCAAACATAATTGGTCAGATTTATGAAAGGACCTAGTCCTGTTTAAGTAAAAATTGATTTGCCTGTGAATATCTAGGGTATGTAGGCAATACTCTCCTCTGTTTGAATGATTGGGAAAGAAAACTGGCAATTCAATGGCTTGATTAATGGACATTTCAGAGATCACTTTTGGCAGAAATGATGGATTAGTTCTCAGAGACACTCTATCTCTATGAAAAATCAAGTATGGACTCTTGATACATAAAGCTTGAAGCTCAGAAATATGTCTGGCAGAAGTAATGGTGACCAAAAACAAGGTTTTCCATGACAAATGCTTGAGGTCGCAATAAGAGGCTGGTTCGAAAGGTGGCATTGTCAGAGCCTGTAGAACTAATGATAAATCCTGTGGTTGAATAGGTTCTCTAAAAGGTGGCTTCAGATGATTCACACCTTTTATGAAGGTCTTGCACAATTTATGGGACATAAGAGAGGAATCTTGGACACCCTCATGAAAATTAGAAATTGCAGCCAAATGAACTCTAATGGTAGAGGCCGATAGACCCGATTGGAAAAGGTCGGCCAGATAGTCTAGTATTATCGACACTGGTGCTGAGAAGGGATCTACTTGTTTATCTTTCAGCCAACAGGTAAATCTTTTCGACTTGCTCAGATAAGTAATTCTAGTGGAAGACTTATGAGATGCAATGAGAATGTCACATACTGGTAAATAAAGATCATTCTGCCTGGCAATCAAGGGAATTGGAGTAGCCAAGCTGTGAGCTTCAGGCTGTTCAAGTTGGAATGAATCAGGTTCTGTGGATGTGAGATCAACTCCGGGGTTGGAAGGAGAATCCATGGTCGATCTAGTAAGTGAAGCCAAAGGAACGGGAACCAAATCTGTCGAGGCCAATATGGTGCTATGAGGATCACCTTGCTCTTCAACTGACGGGCTTTCTTCAGAAACTGGGGAATGAGGGGAAAGGGTGGGAATGCATAAAAAAGACCCGAGAGCCAATCGTGGACTAGAGCATCCCTGGGTGACTGTCCCGGAGGGGGAATCAGGGCGAAGTAATTGCTGCATTTGTAGTTGGTTGGGGATGCAAAGAGGTCGCAGCAAGGACAGCCCCAGCGGTGGAAGATCTCCGCCGCTGTTAAGGGATTCAGGGACCACTCATGAGGTTGAAGAATGCACCTGCTGAGTCTGTCTGCTATCATGTTGGAACTCCCGGGAATGTGCATTGCTAGAAGAAAACAGTTGGTAGCCACCGCCCATTGCCATATCCTCATGGCCTCTCGACAAAGAGGGTAAGATTTGGTTCCACCTTGCTTATTGATGTACCAGACCACTGCCAAGTTGTCTGATTGAATTGCAGTTGTCCCAGATGGCAGCAGGGGATGGAATGCTTGCAATGCCAGAAGCACCGCCCTCAGCTCTAGAACATTTATATGCAGATGAGCCTCCAGTTCGGACCAAGTGCCTTGGACTGTCTGTCCCTGAGATAGCCCTCCCACCCAATCAGGGAGGCATCTGTGGTCACTGTGACCTTGGGTTGCTGGGGGGGAGAAGGGGCAAGACCATTGTGACAGATAGTGTGTCATTCACCAATTTAAATACTGTTTGCACCTGTGGGTTACTCGAATCATGGCTGAAAGACGATGCTGAAACGGATACCATTTGGTGAGCAGTAGCCATTGTAGAAGCCTCATGTGAAACCTGGCCAGGGAGACACTGGTGATGGAGGCTGCCATGGAACCCAACAGCTGTAGAACCGAGTGAGCCGTGGATTTCTCCCTTGAAAGGATTGGAATCAGTTGTTGTTTTATCCTTAAAATTCTGTGCTCTGGAATAGCAGCTCTGCAGTTCTTTGTGTCCAAGATAACCCCTATGAATTCTGTCAACTGAGATGGGGTGAGATTGGATTTTTGCCAGTTTATGGTTATGCCTAGCCTTTGTGCAGCAAGGAGAGAGTATGCCAGGGCTTCTTCCAGTAGATGTCTGGTGGGGGAGGAAATGAGCCAGTCGTCTAGGTATGGAAACACCTGGAATCCTTGAAGTCGCAATGAGCTGTGACAACTGACATACTCTTTGTGAACACTCTGGGGGCTGTAGAGAGTCAGAAGGGCAGTACTCTGAACTGGTAGTGACTGGCTCCCGCACGGAAGCGCAGAAATCTTCTTGATGGCCTGTCCACTTTTATGTGGTAGTACGCATCTATAAGATCTCTCGAGCACATCCAATCGTCTTTTTCCAAAAGCGGGAGGATAGACTGTATTGTGACCATCTGGAATTTTTGTACTCTCACAAACTTGTTCAATACACTGAGATCCAAAATTGGTCTCTAGTCCCCAGTTTTCTTTGGCACTAAAAATAGTCTTAAGTAGAATCTGGATCCTATCTGGTCTGGAGGGACTATTTGGATGACTCTCTTTCTTAGCAGCTTTTCTATCTCTAGTGCTGCTTCTTCCTTTTGACTGGGTGGAATGTCGGGAAGGTTTTTTGAAGGGACAGGATAAAGATCGAAGGGGATATGATAACCTCTGGTTATAATCCTTTGTACCCAAGAATCGGTGGTGATGGTTAGCCAGGCAGAAGTGTACAAGGAGAAACATCCTCCAACCACCTCCAGAGGAAAGGAGTTGGGCTGCTCTTCAGGAGCGCTGGTAGGATTGGCCAGGAAAAGAATCCCTGGAGCCCTGGTTATGTGGACCCCCTCTGCCCTGAAAGGAGTGTCTTCCCCTGTGAGTTTCCCCCTCTGCCTCTAGGGGAGAGCTCGGCCTGTGTGTCACGGAAAGGACCCTGAGATTTCTTGAACCATATCTTCCCACTCTTTTGGTTTTGGGAGAAAGCACATTGAGGGAAAGAATGATGGACACCTATGGCAGAAAGGGTCTTACCATCCTGTTCACATCTGGCCAGTGTGCTTTTAACTTTGGGTCCAAACAATGAGGAGGCCTCAATGGGACCATTAAGAAAGGAAGCCTTAAAGGGTTCCGCGAAATTGCATAAGCGCATCCAGGCGTGTCATCTCAAGACCGCAGCTGAACCCATTGCTCTAGCTGCTCCTTCTGATGCGTGAGATATCAGTCACATAGAGGAGTTAGATATAGACTCAATGGTGGCCAACTGAGAGGCCACTTTGTCACAGACCTCATCAGACACAGCACCAGCCAAGGTTTCAGAAAGCTCAGAAATGAGATCCCTTTGAAGCCTGGTAAAGTGTGCCATATAATTCAGGGACCTGATAGTAAATGTCGCTGATGCAAAGGTGCACTTCCCTATCCTGTCCAGGCCCCAGGACTCTTTGTTAGGTGGATGGACAGTCTGGCTTTCTTCTTCTGCCAGATCCTTTTTTGTTGCGGCTGCCGCCACCAAAGCATCCACAGGAAGACCTTTTGACCAATGGGGATCCATAGCAGGAGGGGACAAAATCTTATCTGGCCTCTGGGGAATAGCTTCGATGGTGTCAGGAGCCTTCCAAGCATGCTTCACGATAAGCCAAACAAGTTTATCGGCAGGTAAAGTAACCTAGGAGGTAGGGGGCCGGGCACGAAAGGCCTGCAGGAACACAGATTCCTCAGAGGTCGAATTAGAGGACTGTTTCAGGATTTTGAGGATATCACCAAAGGATACCTCAGAGGGTGACCGAGGGGATCCTTCCCCTCATCAAAATATGTGTCTTCAGTGAGGGACTCCTCTGTAGAGTCCATGTGCTTCCTCTTACACAAACTTTTCCGGTGGACTTCCTCAGCGGGAAAAGATGGGGAAGACAGTGGAAAAGGGGTTTCCTGTGGGAATATGTCCTGAGGCCCTTGCACCTGGTGTCCACTCGGTACGACTTGTGAAACCAGTATACTGGAGGAGGGCAGAGGGATAGACAGTGAAGTATCGCCAGCAGCAGCGAAAGCTTTCTCATTCAGTTGGAAGGCTGGTCCACCTGAAGAGGAGTGAATGTCTAGGACAGGGGTCACCCCTCCCCTAAGTGGCTCAGCCTGCCGACCCAGAGTCCCTGGATGGTTGTGGAGCAGCACACTACACGTGTCACAACTGACATTCTGGGTCATAGCAAAACTTTCCTGCCACAAAGGCAACTGCAGTTCCGTAGTGAGATCCATAAAGGGAACCACAGAAGGGGAAGACTGTGCTATATCCATGGACTTCAAAGGCAATGAAGGAGGAGAATAAAAAGGGGTCTTTGGTGATGGGTGATCACCTTCCAAGGAAGGATAGTTCCTGGGGGGGTGGGATACCTTTGGCCAGGAGCACCTGATCCATAAGACACAACACATCATGTTCAGAAAGGCTTCTAGTGGACCTCACAGAGACTGAGGGAGAAACAGGCCTGTCCACCGAAGAGGCAAACTCAGTGCCCATCTCAGCAGTCCACACTGAAAACAATGGTACCAAGAGAGACTGGACTACGGGTGTCTGCAACGAAGAAGTCATTGGTGCCGAGGTCATGGTCTGCACCGACACAGGGATCGGTGCCAAAGTGGTTGTCAGTGCTGAAGCTGGAAAGGGCAAAACTAGAGTCAACAATAAAGGCATCGATTCCGAGTAAGATGTCGGAGCCGACATGGTCAAGGTCTGCACTGACTGAATGGTCAGTACCGATACAGTGGTAATAGTTTGAACCGAGGAGAGCCATGGCCTGAAGTTAAATGCCAAAATATGTATAGTCATACCCTTCGGGAAAAACAAGGTAACCCCAAGCTACCATATAGGGGGCAATCCATTAAGCACAGAAGAGGTAATCAGGGACCTGGGGACCCAGGTTGACAGTGGCCTTTCTTTTGACACTCACATTGCTAAAGTGGTTAGAAAGACCTTCTACATTGCCCACCTGATCATGAAGGGATTCACATCCAGATCAAGTGAGGTCATTGTTCCCCTGTACTCTTCACTTATCAGACCAATGATCGAGTACAATGCCCCATTCGGGATGTATCTCACCCGACACCTGCAGCAATTGCAGAGACCCCAAAAGTTCCTCACCAAAAGGATAAAGGGACTCCAAAATCTGTCATATGCTGCCAAACTGAAGAAACTCCAGCTCTATACAGTCGCATACCGCCTGCTCAGAGGTGACCTGTGCCTGACATACAAGTCCATGTCCAACCCGGAATTAATGGACATGCTCCACCTCAAAAAATCCAAATCTACCAGATCCACTAGAGCAAGCGACTTAAACCTTAGCACGGATATAAATAGGACATGCTGGAGGGATAGATTTGTCACCCAGAGACTCCCTATGCTGTGGAATAAAATCCCAGTCCATGTGAGGCAGAGCACCTCGCTGGCTCTGTTCAAGAGAAATCTTGACCGGTGGATGGGAGATCGTAGGTTTACCCTGGGAATCATCTCTGTGTCACTGCTGGACAGAGGCACAACAAACTAATGGGCACAGTATTTTTTAACATAAGGGGTGGTGTAAGCCACAAAACTTTGGGCTAGGCTTATAAATGCCTTAGGGCAGATAGCCTAGTATAAACCTATGAACCTATGAACCCTTGGTGCCAATATAGTGAAGGCTGCAGGAGAAGATGGAGCCGAGAACACTAATGGAGCCAAAGGCCTCGATGCCGAAGGTCTAGGCACCGAAAGCACTGGGACTGACTGAGTGAGCTGTGGAGCTGAAACTTTAGCCTTTTCAGGTTTTGGTTGGTGGGAGTCCCCAGCCGGGGATGAAGGCAAAGATTTAGCCTTGGTAGGAACATCCAAGATTTTCTTATGGGCTCTAGGAGGGGTTGAGGCCTCTGTTCCAGAAATAGCTTCTGAAAAGGGAGATTTTAGAAGTCCCTTCAGTAACAGCTTGTTTTTCCTTTCCAACAAAGTTCTATTTGAAAAGTTTTCACAAATAGTACAGGGCGGGTTAACAGATAAGTGGGATGCCTCCAAACAATAAATGCACGAAGAGTGTGCATCAGAAGTAGGTAGTTTGTGTCCACAATCAAAACACCATTTAAACCCTGGACTACCTTTCTTATCTGCCATGATAGCTAAATTAGAAAGCAGAAAAGGGTACCAGCAATGGTACAAAATAATACTCGAAGGTATGAGAAAATGGGAAGGATTACCAATGATGGTAAGGGGAGAATACCTTGCGGTAAAAAGGTAGAGAAAAGAGAAGAATAACCTGAAGAAAATATGGTCGCTAGATGTGATAGGGTAAGAGACAATGAAATAGAAACTTTTCTGACAGAAAAGTAATATAAATGGCTATTAAACAACAAATAACTGTACTTATCTCAAGAGAAGCAGCTTGACACGACCAAATGGCAAAACGGCAAATGAAATCTGAGGTAACAGGGAGAAGGGGGTTGTGGGTAAGAGTTTAGCTTGAGAGTTTGAAGCTGACGCAAGCTTGGAAAATGGCCGACTTGGTTCCGAGGTCGGAACCGATACCCATGCGTAAGGAATGAACGAGGATTAACAATATCAGATTATATATTTTTTATTTTTACAGTTCTATGTAGTGTGCAAAACTGTCATTTTTATGTACACAAGATATATATGTCAGCACACATGTTCCATTGTGGCTAGATAATGAGATTACAAGCAAATATATAGTGAAGTTCATATTCTCAAAGAAAAAATAATTGTTTTTGATAGGAGATCTGCTGTTTTATAGTGTTAATCAAAGTTTAAGGTGGTTTGCAGCTTTATAGACAGGGGCATGCTGATTTATTATGCAAAATATGTTTTAAAATGAATGTAAAGTTTTTTAAAGATTCCAGTTGTGTGATTGAGGGAGGTAGGGGATTCCATAGCTTAGATATGGTATGTCAGTACAGGCTTTATCCTGCCCTTTTATTGGGTTTAGAAACCTTTAGGAGTTGTTTGTTAGTGGATCAAAGATTTCTGGTGGGGGCATAGAAGTCCAGGATAGAAAGAAGAGAGGGGCAGTTATCTTTGCTGCATATTAATTTATGAGCTAACGTTAGTTGGATGTAATTAACATAATGGGTGAATTTCAGCCAGTTCAATTCCTTAATAGCTAGAGAATGGTGAGTTTTATATGGTCATTCAGTGGCAAATTTTGCTATTTTGTAGTAGCGTGATTGAAGTTTGTTGCATAGGGATATATGTAGATTAGTGAAAATGGTGCAGCCATAGAGAAGGGATGGAAGTAGGAGGGTGTTTGCCAGTTTTATTTTTGTAGGTTTGTCCATATATGTTTTCTGTCTATAGAGTTTGCCTAATTTAAAGTGTGTTTTTTATTGTGTTTAGAATATGTTGCTCAAAGGATAGTTTGTCATCTATAGTGATGCCTAGTAATTTTGCAGAGTGCACTATTTCAATTTCTGTCTTGTTTTGGGAGTAAATTATGAAGTCATGTGGAGGTGGTTTAGACGAGAACAGTAGTAGTTTGGATGTTTTAGGATTTAGAAGTTGTGCATCATTTAGCCATGTTTCTATGTTTGTAAAGGCAATTGGTGTTATTTTTGGAGGTCAGAGAAATTCTTGGAAGAGAATATAATAGTAAAATCATCAGCATATTGGATGATTGAACTTTGTGCAGAGACTGAGTGGAGATAATTTATGAATGCATCAAATAGCAAGGGTCCCAGAATAGATCCCTGTGGGACACCCATTTTATTGACTATGTATCTTGATTGTTTATTTTGCCATTTAACTGATTGTTGTCTGTTGTTGAGATAGTTAGAGAACTAAGTAAGGGAGTGCTGGGAGCATCCTAGAGTTGCAAGTTGCTGAATTAATTTAGTATGTGATACTGTGTTGAATGCTTTGGACAGGTCTAGTAGAAGTACTGATGTTTGCAGACCATCATACAAAGCCTTATTCACAGCATCAGTAAAGGATAGAAGAGCTATTATAGTACTATGTGCAGGTCAAAAGCCATGTTGGGTGGGGGCAAGAAGATTGTTATCGCAGGGGTGCTTTTGTACATTTTTTTTAGTATTTTAGATAATAAAGAGAGGATGGAGATGAGACAATAGTTAGTTAAGCCATCTGTGGTTCCGCCTTTGTGCAGAGGGGTTATAATGGACTTTTTCCAGATTTGTGGGATTATGTACTCAGACAGATCTATTAATTAGAATAGAGACAGGGTTAACTATAGCTTTGGCACCAAGTTTCAAATATTTGGAGGGGTGGTTGTCAGCAGATAAGGAGCAAGGTTTTAGTTTATTTAGTAACTTGAATACTTGGGAGGTGGTTACGGGTTTTAAGGAGAAAGTAGGAATTATTGGGATGTTGTCTTTTATTTCATTATGGAGTGAAGGGTGTGGATTAGAATCTTTAGGAGTTGAGTTTGTGCTGCTTGTGTTATTGCTGGGGAAATTTTCCATATTGGGTGGAGGTTTGTTAACAAGTTTAGCAATGCTATCTATGAAGTGGGAGTTGAAAAACTGGGCTATTTGTTGAGGGTCTTTGTCTGGAAAGGGTGATGAATTTTGTGGGGTTCCAGGATTAAGTAACTAAAATACTGCAGTCATTATGTCACACATTTTAATTATGATTATTTTCATTTTGACTTCTAAGAAAAAATCATCCACATCACTTCCTTCATTACCATCACCTCATCTGGCATCTAGCTCTTCACCTCTGATTCATCAGACTTGTTCGAATATTTTTCAACTAGGACTTGTTTCCTCATCTGGTTAATCTGATTCATCCTCCCCATGGACATTCTGAATTACTAATTAACAATAACAACATGTTCTATCTTTATTGTAAATATTAGCTGTAATGGGTGGGGGTGAGTATCATAACCACCCACATGTCTTTATGCATGCTTTCATTATACTTGAGAGTTAACGGAGGCACCAATCTTCATTACAAAATAAAACTTGTACAACTGCTCTTTTGTTAAAAAGTACAAGCACATAGTTTACTTTCAGTCTGATTATATTTTACTAATAACTGGATGAATGTGTAAGGATAAGCTGATTACTGTGACTCCATGGTACACTTGAAGCTGTTTAGAAATGATATCCTGTGGCGAATGTTGAATGATTTTGTGGCAGTCATAAATGAGTGACTGCATATATGGTTCCTGTAAGTGCAAATTGCAATGATGCTGGATTAGGTTTTATATGAAGATATTCTGTGGTGTAGTGTTTAGTGGGCATATTGTGGTGATGGGTGGGTTATGGTTTGTGGGTGAGTTGCTATGTGTACTGTTTGTAGTAGAGGGATCACTGCTAGCAGTGATTTCTAGTTTGGAAGAGACTGCTCCCTTCTCTGAAGTGATGCTGCTGTAGAATTAGCACATTTAAGTGGTAAGTTTAAGTTTAACTTCCTTCCCTGCCAAAAAAGCTTGTTTTGTGTTTTTGTTTACATTTTATTTTTTTTTTTGTGTGTCAATGATTTCTTTCCCCATTGTTTGTTTTTCATGATTAGGTTTTTTTTTTTGTTTCCTGGTTTTGAGCTTTTACTTTCACTTATTTGATAGACTATATACATGTGTTTTTGTGTGTGGTGTGCGTGTGTGTGTGTGTGTGTGTGTGTGTGTGTGTGTGTGTGTGTGTGTGTGTGTGTGTGTGTGTGTGTGTGTGTTTGTGTGTGTGTGTGTGTGTGTATGTGTGATACATAGATACTCACATATATATATATATATATATATATATATATATATGTATATATTGTCAGTGCAACAGGTAGCACACTTGCCTTTGGTGCAGAAGGTTGTGGGTGCTATTCCCACATCAAGTGTATGGATTGGTGACACTGCAGTACAGTATAAGTGAGATGCTGTACTCCTGAGTCCTTTGCATGAGATGTGAAATCAAGGCCCCAAATGCCTGAGTTAGTATTAGCTCACCTGGATGTAAAAGATCCCGTGGCACCTATCAAAAAGAGTAGTAGTCCTTTATTTAACACAACATAAAAACATAATTTGCATATTTAAAACATATACATATTTACAAGCACATATATACACATTTCTCTTTTTTCTACTATTTAGCATTTTCGTATGACATCCTCATTGTTATTCTTTCACAAGTGAGCCCCACTCCATATTCTACAACCTCAATCTAATTATTTGCAATATATCTGCCATAACCCATTTCCCATTAAACAAACTTGCATAGGATCATAGGATCATAGGACATTAATAGGCTAATGGCCCTCAGGCCGTTACAAGTCTAGCCAAGTTCTAACCCTTATTCAGCACCTATTGCCCCTGTTCACGCGGGACACAGGTGGAACTCCTGGAGTGAATTTACGGTCACCCATCCAAGCATCCATATTGCATTTGAAGAGGCCCAATGAGGTGCACTGTTTGACATGAAGTGGGAGTCCAAAGGTGTGGTAACCTCTGGGAGACAAACTGTCCCTCTAGCAGGTTTTATTAATGTCACATACCAGGTTAAGGTCTTTAGAGGGAGTAACCCGTGTACTATTTGACTTACGGATGTGCAGCATTTCCAATGACACAGCATCAGAGATTGCCTTGTATGCAAGGCAGAGATCATTTCTCAGTAGTCTGTATGAAACAGAATACAGTGACAGTGATTTCAGGTGATCTCCATACGACAGATGGTGAAGACCTTGAATTTTCCTTGTGAGGAACCTTTGTGGTTTCTCTAATTGTTGCAGGTGCTTAGAAAGGTCCATACCAAAAGGGGTGTTGTTCTCAATTATTGACCTGACGAGGGGAGAGTACAGGGAGGTTATAATTTTTTTTCCTGGAGGCAATGCCCTTACTTATGAAATGTGCAGTATAGAATACACTTCTTTCCACTGTGGAGACATGGTGGTCAATGGTAGCTTTGCCATCAACCTGTGTGCTTAGTTCTCTCACCACTGAGTGTGTACTTGAGGTGTTGCTATTGATGTGGTAGTTAGCAGAACATCACTTTCACCAAAAGGAATGACAATTTTTTTTTGCATTGAGTTTAAGGCCATGACTTTGACACCAATCATTTGTTTGTAAGACCCTCTTGTAGGATGTTGATATCATTTGGAGATTCTATGACCTCTCCCAGTTTGTAGCCATCAGCAAACTTTGTCAGCCACAGACCTTTAGTTTTTGCTTGTAGTTCAGAGAAATAGATTCCAAACAGCAGAGATCCCAGAACTGCGGAACACCTCTGGTTACAGGTCTGCTGCTGAAGGTGGATTCCCCAATTTTGACTATATGAGTTCTATCAATGAGCCAGTTAGCAACCCATCTAATGATATAAGAGCTGATGCCTAGTTGGGTGAGTTGTCAATTATGCCTGAGTTTGGGATAGTATCAAATGTCTTGGCTAAGTCCAGGTAGGCTATATGTGCAGATTTCCCCTCATCCAGGGCCTTAGTGACTACCTTGAAGAGGTCCACCAGGTTTAATAGGCATGATCACACTTTGACAAATCCAAACTGAGTAGGGTCAAGTGTTTGGAGATTACTTATATCTTTCTTGATAAGGTCCATGATGATTCACTCCATGGCCTTGCAGAAATGGCTAGTCAGGCTAATAGGTCTATAGTTCCTGGAGTCAGTTTAAGCACCAGCTTTGTGCAAGGAAATAATGGTGTTTTTTTTTTCCATTCAGCTGGTATGAAGCCGGTGCTTAGAATACCATTGAAAAGAGTGGTTTTCCACTTTTTCTTTTTCTTTTCACTCTACAATCAATGATGTAGGTAATTCATGTTGGAGCCCATGTATGATGTAGCCTGGGATGTTTTCAGGTCCCATAGATGCTGTGTTTTTGGCCTTAGAGAGGGCATTTATGACCTGCTGTTTAGAGATACAAGGTAGGGGACAGGTGGTAGGGATGTCATGGGGTACGTGTGGCAGGGAGAGGGGAGTGAGGTTTTTACAGAACCTGTCGACCAACAGGTTAGCTATATCTACAGGCTCAGAATATGTGGTATCATTAACTACCAGTTCTGCACAAATCTGGGCCTTTCCTTTTAGGTTATGGATGTAACTGAAGAACACCTTATGGTTGTCTTAGTTGAAGAAGCTAGTTTGGATTCATAGTTAGCTTTGGAGAACTTCACAAGGAGTCTTTGCTTATTTAAGCTGAGGAGGGATTGTTTCCAGTTTGGGGCTTGTTCCCTCTTACTCTTAGACAGCAATTTCTTCCTTGAATTGTAAAGCCTGTTAATAGCAGTTGTCCACCATGCAGGTTTGCTTTTCCTTGAGGAGCTTGTTTTGGTCTTGTCAGGTACGGCTGAGTCAATGCAGTTATACAGGTGTTTGTATAAAGCATTGGTGTAGAGCTCGGCATAGTTGCCAGTTCCATCTGAGGGAGGAGGTGCAGTGAAGGTATTTATACCATCCGATAAGAGGTTAAAATGTGCTTTGGAGATGTTTTTGAGTTTAGTTGCTGCTAGGAGGCATTAGGTGCGATAGTTAATTCGATTGAGACTAATTTGTGGTCAGACCTCACAAGGATGGACCTCACAGTGGGGGTGCTACAGTGGTCCCCCAAATTGGTAAGCACCAGATCCAGAGTGATGGCATCCCATGTGGGGGTGTTAACCAGCTGGTCCAGGGCATTGGATTTAACAAAGTCGAGGAACCTTTTGGCAAGTGAGTTTGAGCATGGGTAATTTACCCAGTCAATGAATGGGTAGTTAAAGTCACCAAAAAAACATGTTTTTTAGCTGTATCTTGATAGACTCAAGTAGATCCAAATAGGCAGAAGGGGTGTCCTGGTTCATGGAGGGAATCCTGTAGCTGACAATGACTTGAATAGGTGCCCTACCAACAGTTAGTTGCACCTGAAGTGTCCCCAGGGAATCATACTGCTTAACCAATCTGAAGATGTATTTATCATTAATGAATATTGATAAACTGCCTCCTTTAGTTTTCACGCCTTCAGTTTGAGGTCTAAACTTGTGGAAGGAGGTGTAACCCAGTATGGCTGGGATGCTTTCTACAGCCTTGAACCAGGTCTCTGTGACTGCACAAATGTCTGTGTCTTCCAAGGTGAAGACAGCATCCAATGAGTGCAGTCTCATGTTGAGATGCCTCACATTTAGCAGCATAACCTTGAGGATGTTTTTAGATGGAGTTTTTATGTTGGGAATTTTGTCCTTGAGACACTGCCTAAAAAGGGCAGTATGGGGGGGGGGGGTGCGGGCAAGCACCTTAGCCAGTAGCTGAAATTGAGCATGTCATCCCAGGCTGACAGACAGTGGATCCCCTTATAATGACACCAGAAGCTAAGCCAATTATTGAAGTCAATCATTTTCTGTTTGTATTGAGGCATCTTCCTAGGTGAAGGTAAAATGCTGCTTAAGGGTAGGGACATACCTGCCTGAGACACATAGTCTGAGAACTCAGTCATGTCTCTCGTCATATAGTCCAGAGAGGTACATCTCAAGTCATTCGCACCAACATGGACTATGATGGAGTCATAACACTACCTGTTGTTGAGAGACTTGAGTGAGGTCTATATTAGAAGCATGAAAATGCTTCGAAGCGAATACGGAAACAGGGACACATATTCATAGAATTGAATTTAAGCAATTCAATAAATATGTCATAGGGCAAATAGATGGCTGGCCAACTTCACGGTGTTGCCCTTTCCTTCCCTAAAGTGCAATCCCGGAGTTGGTATATTTAGTTAGGGGGGTGTAGGGGGCAAAGCGTCTCACCTGTTTATGATGTTAAATTATTTTTTTTTAGTCAACAGCCACATAAGTTTTTTCCCTAGGGAAAAATTTGCTTATGTGGCTGTTTGCTATTTTTAGGTTCCATGCATTATGTGCCGACTTTTAGACAGCTGACTGTGACCTTTACCTTATCCAACCTGGTGAGAGGGACATCAGTGTGTCTCATGATGGAATCACCTATGACTAATATGTTTGCTTTTGTGTTTTGCCTAAACGGTTTTGACAGTGAAACACTGCTACATGAGCTATTAAGGGTAATGTGTTCTGCAGAGAAGTATTATGTGTAGCATGCTTGTGTTTGTGTTTGGAAGGTCTCTGATGTTGAGGTATGTTTCTGATGAGGACCTCCGCATATGTACGTATGTGTGATTTGGGTCTGGGTGGAGTAGAAGATGAGGTGTGCATGCTGGCATATGTACTGACTTGTGTGTTAGAGAGCATGGATTCAAGGCTCTTAATATAGCTGCATCGCTCACACATTGTAATTATGTGGACTAGGAGCAGAGGGTTGTCAGTGAACAGAGGCAGTTGCTACACTGTCTCAGGATGCCCATGTTGACCAAGTGGCTGGAGAAACTGTGGGAAATTGTCCGTCCATAATGACAGGTAAATTTATATGATCAGGAAAACAGGTCCCACTTAGGAGTGGCTAGTGGTTGAGAGGTGTGTTGTTACCTGTGAGGCTAGGTTTAGTGTTCCACCTGACAGTAGAACAGGGCTCCAAGAAACCTCTGGAGGACTAGAAGTGAAGTGCTAAGGGAAAATTTAACAAACAAAATGTTTGCATCTATAACCACCAAGCGTAACCACCACTACACGGCAATGCATGATGGAGCGCTCCATGCAAGAAAGTGCAAACTTGGGGTTTAAATAAAACAAGAAAATACCCTTTTTAACTCAATCTAGCCAATAAGAATGCTTTCTCTGAGCTCTAGTACAATCACCCTTGATTAGATTGGACCCAGACAGCACTGTCCTCACAGAAGGGTGCAGAAGGGCCATTCATCAACAATAGTGGCTTAAAGTTGATACTCAGATGTTACAAAACAGACTCAGGAATAGCCAAAAAGTAAAGAAAGATTTCACCCACAAACACCAGTAATCCAAAAAAGGGTGAAAATGGAGACCACACGCCAAATAGCCATCAATCCACTTTATTCACAAGATAAACGCTACTCAATGACACACATTTTCGTCCACTACCCATAGACTTCATCAGATACAATGAATAACAAAACCATCAAGTTCTTATGTATAAGAACTTGATGGTTCTTACGTATAAGAACCATCAAGTTCTTAAACATGTCCCCATTTAACAAACCAATCACATTCAAATACCAGTTAAGTCACTTGTACAATATTGAAAAACCAGGAACCAAAATAAAACACTGAGCACTAAAGTTGACAAACCACAAGAACGTAGAGGTACTGAAGGTGCTGGAAATAGTATATCCAATTCGAAAGTATGAGAGTGGATATAAAATGCAAATAGCGTTTATTAAAAACAAAAGTCACGTTAAACACTAAACAGCGTTTTTCGTTCCAACAGTGTCGGAACTTCCTCAGACAACAACTTCCTTTGTTATAACTTCATTTATATGGATTCACAGCTGTCAGCAAATGGCAATTACGTTTAATGGCCTGTAGTGACCCAGGCCTTAATGAGTATTGTTCGGTTGCATGCATTCTTAAAATTAAAAATTTATCTAGGTGATTTTTATATACATAAATGTACAGACACTGTTTAATTAATAAGTATAAATTAGGAATATATATTCATATATATTTTTTTACTTTTTTACATACATATATTTTTTAATTTTCATATTCTAACACAAATACAAACAAAAATACCTAAGTATTAAGTTAAAATCTATTATATCAATTGTTGTGATTATATTTAGGTATTATGTATGTAGTTAATTTAATCCTAATATGTTTTACATATGTTTTACAATATATACCTGGGGTGGACACATGTCATATTTTAACCAGACTGTTGACATATTTTTAAAGCATATATATGATTCATTTGTTAAGATTACCTGACAGCACTTTATTACTAATGGAACTGTTTAGTTTATTATGCTATTCCGGTATTTTATTGGGATTTCTTTTGGAGCTCTTGTGGAATTCTATACCTTTATGGAAATAACATCACAAATTCTTTTATAATGTACTTGGCCCTTTTAAATACAAAGTGTTCATTTATTTTTAAACAACTAATTGCTGACAGCTGTGAATCCATATAAATGAAGTTGTAACAAAGGAAGTTGTTGTCGGAGGAAGTTCCGACACTGTTGGAACGAAAAACGCTGTTTAGTGTTTAACGTGACTTTTGTTTTTAATAAACGCTATTTGCATTTTATATCCACTCTCATACTTTCGAATTGGATATACTATTTCCAGCACCTTCAGTACCTCTACGTTCTTGTGGTTTGTCAACTTTAGTGCACTTGTACAATATTATTAAAAAGACATAATATATGTATATAAATTTAAAAAAAAAAAACTTAATATTTTCTTAAAGATCAAGCGTTAAGAAACATTTTTAAAAGAATATAAATAGTATGAATATAATATAAAATGTGATGTTCTACAGAATGTATAAAATACAGGTGTGTTAGTCTCTATAAAACCAATGCAATAGCAAAGGCAAGGGTGGGTGTGGTGGAGGTCATCTCCCACGACCCCGGGGCATGACGAGACTCAGGAATAGCAAACTCGGAACTGGGCAGTGCTACATCTGAACTAGTATGGTGTACAGTAAAATGTGACCAAAAATAGTTCAGACAATTCAGACAGTGGAATGCAAATACAAGTTAAAGGTGCAATATTAGAGCAAAAACAGGCAGTTATATAGTTAGTTGGAAGCAACAGATACCTCGGATATTTCAGTATCTCAGGGAAAAGCTGATTTTAGTGCTCAAGTGATGCCAAACAGTCTAGATTCAGCCAGTATGAATCTAGCTTCTCCTATGAAATGCAGAAGTACTAGAAATTCAAAGTGCAGAAAATCACAGTCACAACCATACCTCTCAACCTCTTAGAGTAAGAAACCTGGACCAAGTCATAAATAAAAGTGGGACAAAGGCCTAAAAATAGGGACATTTTTAAAATATTGCTCTTACAAACTTAGAAAGTTGATAGAATAACAGATTTTGCAAAAGCATGAATTTTCTGAAGGATATGAAGTCTGAAACTCAGATGTCTGTTATTATTTTCTAACTTCAGTCTTTAATGATGTACTGCTAATTTGCTCAAAAATCACAATTTTATGAAAAATGGACCAAAAAATATAAGGCCAACATATGGATATTCTGGAAAAATCTGTACAGTTGAGAGATATGCATAACAGCAGAAAACAGTTTAACTAATGCAGCAATGTATGCTATAAAATGTAGAAGTACTAGAAATTCAAAGTGCATAAAATCACAGTCACAACAACAGAAAGCAGTTTAACTAATGCATCAATGTATGGTATAAAATGCAGAAGAATTAGAAATTCAAAGTGCATAAAAGCACAGTCACAACAGCAGAAAACAGTTTAAATAATGCAGCAATTTGCCAGCAATTCCCAGCATAGAAGGATGTAGGCCACACTCTCCTGCCACAAGAGTCTAGACCACAACCCTTCTTAATGTAAAACAACTGGTTTTGGAATACAAGTGCTTAAGCCAGAATGAAGACACTTCAGAATAACAGACACAATAGGCCTTCAACCAGCAATTTCCAGCCAGAAGGGTGTAGGCTATCCTATCCTTCAACAATAGTTAAGACCACACATCCTTCTAATGTAAAGAAACTGGTTTGGAACCTAAGTGCTTACACCAGAATAAAGACACTTAGAATAACAGGCAGAATAAGCCTTCACCCACAGTTCCTAGCTTAGAAGTGTGTAGGCCACGGTTTCCTGCCACAAGACTCTAGACCACAACCCTCCCAATGTAAAGTAACTGGTTTGGAGCCCAAGTGTTTAAACCAGAACTAAGACCCTATCAGAATAACAGACCCAAAGAGCCTTCAACCAGCAATTTATTTAGTCTTTCATTCCAAATAAGCCATATAACATAAATAAGTTCTTATCTACCCTTTTCACATATTCTTTGTTCTTGTTCTTGTAAAATAAATACATAATCATATTGTTTATGTCATTAATATTCTGAACAAATTTTTCTTCACTTAAAATTTTTCAGTTTCACCACTCTTGAATTTCAAGAAAATATACCCTGTTGTGTCTTCCACCCCAGAAAAAAAAACACACTCTTTCAACTTTCTTTTTATATGGTATGTTCCCATTTACTGTTACTTATTTATTACCAGTCTCTATGGGAAACTGACTATTTTAGCACATCACTTTTTCCTTACTTTAGTGGCTTTATTCGCGTCTTCTGGTAAAATTTCTCATGGCATTATATGATACTACTGTTTCACCACATTATTATAACACATCATTTTATCTCTCTATACCATCATCTTTTTATTTTCCATGTTAGTATTTTTTCTTGATCACTTTTAATTTCTTCATTGACATATTATTTTTCTCTTTTTCTTATTCTCATCATCTCTAGGAATATTTTGTACTTATATTTAAACATTCTCACTATTAATTTCTCATTCTCTTCCCTTTACAACTTTAACCCCCTATTACAAGTTTAAAAATGCAGAATAATCACCTGGATTTAATAACCCCAATCCTAGTTCAGCTTCACTCATATACAATGCACCTCTTTTCGCTGGATTCAGTCTTGAACCACATATGGAAGAAAACAATTGCACAATTTACTTTTCATATTTTTCTGGGATCATATAAACATTTGACATATATGATGTTTTTCCCATTAATACAGATTTCACAATATAAACATCTTTTTCCTAAATACTACTCTATATATGCTCTGCAGCATACATATTTCTTTTATTTCTTTTATCAAACCCTCCCATTGTATCATAACTACATAATTTTTCCCAAATGTTATCTCTAGTAAAGACACAATTCACTGAAAAACATGCACACAATTTTACAACATAAACCAAACCTTTACTTTTATCATTATTCAAGGTCATTCCCATTTCCTTTAAATATCCATTCAGACAAAGCAACATTTCTCTTAACCATATTGTGTTCTTAGCAACTACAACTATATTGTCTGCATTTGCCAAAACTACTGGAATCACCACCTCCTTTTGCATCACATATCTATCATCTTTCTTTTTATAAGCTTCTTCTCTCACTGTTGCATTCATTACCAATGCAAACAATATTCCACTCATGGGACACCCTTGCTTATACCATACTTCATGCATGCTTCTTTATTTGATTACCCATTCACTAACACATTCAATTTATTATTTTGATTTTCTGACATAAAACTCTCCTAATTCTATTACCTATTCCATACTTCTCTATAACACCCCACAAAGCCCCTGTCCTAGTATATCAAATCCTTGCTAATATCACCTACCATAAGTTTCACATTCTCCCTTTTACTTACAAGGTCATTCACAATTTCACTCACAACCAATAACAATTCTTGCCATCGCTTCCCTTTTATACCATATATACTTTCTTCGATAATATCCCTTATCCTTCCTTCCACTGTCCTGTATATTCTTCTCATAAAAAATATAATCTATGCAATTTTGTGTAATGGATTTCCAATGTTTTATTTCATCCTTCTCATCTTTATTCCATGTAAATAATATCCCACTACCTAATTTTTCATAACAAATACTTCCTTCAACAATTCATTCAGTACATTTACAAAGTGGATTCAGGCACCTAGGCGGTGCGACATCCACCTGTGAGACAGCTGGATGGGGACACATGGCGGGATGACAAATCAGCTGTAGTGACAAATGACTGTGGACAATTCCCTGTCAGAATTGAGAAAACCCCTACACCCTAACCACAGGTGACACATACAAACCCCCATAGTGATACACTGTGCACCCTCTTAGAAGCCACTATGTGCAACTATCAGTGGAACATGTGGCTGGCATATCATGCCACTTGGGCATGAAAGTGGTACCATGGAACCTGTGTGCTATGGGCAAAGCCTTTATTAAATGAATATGCAATGTGATGTGTGTAGTGCTTGGTGCATACTAAAGTCAAACAGCATCACAATTTGTAGAAATGTGCCACAGCATGGAGGAAATCCTGTATATCACTGTAGTCACACTTATGTTGTAAGATGTGCTTTAGGTGATGCTCCCTTACTACAATAGCCTTCCTACGCGGTGTTACAGGCATCCCCCTCAGAAGAGATTCACGTCGGTTATCAGTCAGGTTCTGCTCCTGCTGCAGAACACACAGAAGGTCGGCTAGCTGTACAGTAGGGCGTCCCAGTAATACCTTCAGCCGTCGATGCCATGCCTCCACCTGGTTGTTAGTCTGCGGGAAGTTCATTTCTGAGACATCTGACACGTTCCAAAACCGCAAAAGGTATGACGATGGCAGTCGTGTCTGTACCGAACAGCGGGATGCATACTTGCGTGGTCGGCCTCGTACATAATGATGATCTAGAAAAACACCAATTGGCTGAGCACATTCCGGTAAGGAAGCCACAATGTCCAGAAATGCAGGGACAGCATCATCCAATGGTAGTAATGCCAACGCTATTAGCTTGAGGATGGCAATTGAGAATGCAGTGTCCGTGCCATAGAGGGCGACAAGGTGATGATGCTGGATCTGACGCCAGATGATCTGTGCAAAATGGAATAGGCATCCCTTCATAATACCCCTAGGGAATGCCTTCTGGCTGGCACATATCACTGCCTTCTCAAAATCGGTCATAATATACTGTGGGGACAAAGTGCATCCCTGATCAGCAGACATACCCTTCAATACTTCCCACAAAGTGGTGTATGCAGACTCCGACTTCCGTGTCATGAGACAGTACACCAGGGGTACAATCCTTGTTGAGGTGGGGGTACCAATACATCCATGTAATGTACATAGCTGCCGACATATATCAGCCCGTGTGGGGAAGGTGCCATCTCCAAGAATAATGTCGGACCTGCACAAATCTGTCATATTCTGTGTAGTAGTAAGTAGAACCAGGGAATCTGTCCCATCCATATCCGACCGTCTATGGAGGAGGAAGCTGCCACTACGGAGTGGATACTGGCTGACATCAATATCCGCAAGTGTTGCTGGAGGTGTAGCCCTGGCTGCCCGTGCCCGCTGCCGTACCCTAGTTATGCTCCACCGAAGTGTTGCACGACAAGGCATCTCCTGTAGGACATTGTCATCTGCTGTGCCTAGGACACTCTGCATTACCAAGCTTGGCAATTCATTACTGGTTACCGCCCTCTGCCGCAGTTCTGCTCGCAGTGTTGCCATGTGGGCCATCGTTGCATCTGGGCCATGCTGGTGTGGCAGTGATTTCAACAGTTCTTCCCCCTCTTCTTGGCGTACAGTGATGGCACGTCCTCTGCATGCCTTTACTCTCCGCTCAATACATGCCCAGTACCGTTTCGGTGGTGCTTCACATTCCAAATGGTAGAGGTACCCATCAACCACCAGTATTGGTTTACCACGTTGGCTGGGCACTGTGGTGTATCTGTTGCCAAGCAGACCGGGGCTACACAGATACATAGATTCCAGCATGGTCGCAGCACTTGTTGATGGCCTCTCAGTATCCATTTCAGCCAGGCTAGCTGGGAATGGGATATACAACCAACCGTGTAGCAAGTCCCTTCCAGATGGTGGGTTACTCGCTGTACAACACCTTGTCCTGTACCGTATGTAGTAGCACTGTCTGCCACAGTGGCTCTGTACAGCTGTGTGCACTCCACCTGTCCCTGTCTTCCTCTCCGCTATGGTGTCACTGTTTGCAGTTAACACAACCCTGGTGTTGCAATATGCTTGTACTCTAGTAGGTGTCTACAAAGCCTAGTTGCAGCACAGATTCTCACTGTACTGCACCAGCCCCCTTTAACTCCCAGTCTTTGCTGCTGGCCAATCAGGGTATTGGGCCCAGTCTCAGTTTCAGTGGCAGAGGTTACATAGGGAGGTACCTGTATGTTGCACCCTTGTCTGCCTACATGGGACTGCGTATGTATGTACACACCTATTGCAGGGACAACTGGATGGGTTTGGTTACACTTGCAGGACATACACTACAATGGTGTGGGTTGTGGGTTAATGCTACTGTTTGTCCTGCTACCGGGTTGGCAGTCCCTGCTTGGCCAGGTTGGCATGTTCCTACCGAACACTGCACCCAGGGGCTCTAAAAGGACAGGTACTGTTTGTTGCAGGCATGCCTCTCATATGTGTTGCCCCTATGCTAAAGCCCCCCTGCTGTGACATGATTCCTGTACGTGGACAAACGGTTGTTTCCTTAGGCTTTACTGTGTGTGGGGTATTGCCTCTAAAACTGTAGTGTATATCCCTTTAAGGTCTTAACCTGACACATGACTTGGTGTTGAATGCACTAGTTCTCCGGCTTAGCTGTGCTGTGTTGTGTTTTCGTACTGTGGATTGTACTTCCTGCTTGTTCGGGACCGTTTGCTGTGTTTTGTGTTCAACAGGGGCTGTGCAGGTAAGTGATACTTTGCTGTTTGTGTTTGCTCCACTTGTGTGGCACTACCGATGTGCCGTTTGCCTTTTCGATTGGATTCCCATTGCCGGCCGTGTACACTGTCACTTGACAGCCTGCGATTACACTTTAGGGGCCGACCGCATTTGTCGGTTTTCCTACCACCGTAGGTTCCCACAGTGGGTCGTTCGTTCGGCAGCACCGCTCTACGGTCTAGCGGTGCTGTGGCCTTCTAGTTCAGCGATGTAGCTCGCGGGTATTTGTCCCGCGATCTACATGCTGAAACCCTTACAAAGTACTGTCTTTACCATTCCATTAATTTCTTGTACATTCCATACCCTATGCCATATGGGCCTGATACTGAATTAAAATTTACCTCCCTAAGTACTTCATCAATTTCACTAATAGTAATTTAACTTTGAAATTATTCCTTAACCTTTTCTATATATTTTATTACTTTCCATTCTCACTTATTTTCCTTCTTTTTATGCATCATAATCATCATCAACCCTCTTTTTTTAATTCTTCATGGGGTTGGGGTGTTGTGTCAAAGGTTGTTGCCATCTCTCTTGATTCAATTCTACTCTCCTACCTTCTTCAAAACTCATGCCTAGCTGTTGCAGGTCTTCTCTCATTCAATCCATCCACATCTTTGCTGGATGCCCTTATTTCTTCTTGCCTTCTTCCTGTCTGTCCCAAATCGTGTTCACTAGATTGTTTTCTGCTTTTCTGCACATGTCCCCGAACCACCATATATATTTTCAACATGCTGTACTACAACATTCTTAAGTTGCTCTTGTGTTCTTTTTACCTCTCCTTTTGTATTTTTCATTTCGCTCATTATACTAATATCCTCCTTTACTATTTTACCCAAATATCCAGATACCTCCTCCCTTGTAAATAATCTCTCTGCCTAAACAGTAATGCTTTAAGTTTTTCATAATTTCTTTTATATATTACTTTTTAGGGTCTGTATTACCAAAGCGAAAAACCCTATTCTCGAATACCTAAACGTCGACACCTATACCGCGAACTGCGAAAATCCCCAACGCACTAAACTGCGAAAAAAAATATCGAGCTGTCATAGTCGGCCAACCCCACCACCCACTACATACTACCTACCCAAAGAAAATAAATAAACCACACACATACACAAACCAAACCCTACTTCTAACCTAAGGTAAAGCACCAAGACCCTACCTCTAACCCTACACTAAACCCCACATACGCAACTAACTATGCACTATCCTTAACCCCTCCCTAACCCTAAGGTCTGTAACTACTGCACACATCACCTACACACATACACCCAAACAAAATAAATAATCCGCATACATACATTTACCAAAACCCTACCTCCAACACTACACTAAACCCCACATATACAACTATCTATGCACTATCCTTAATCCCTCCCTAACCCTAAGGTCCATAACTACTGCACACTTCCCCTACAGACATACACCCAAACAAAATAAACAATACACATACATACACTTAAAATAACCATACTTCTAACACTACACTAAACGTTACATACATTACCTATCTATACACTTACCTTAACTCAAATCCTAGCACTAAAGTCCTATCTATCACACACTTACCTTACGGAGCTATACCACAGACAGGCCAACCAAAACAAATTGACATTTTGGAATTTGCGGTTTTGTACGTTAGGGATTTCCGTACTTCGCGCAATACGGGTCGACGTCTTCGTATTCGCTCATACGGTTTTTCTCGTTCGTAATATAGACCCTACTTTTTACATATCATAATACTCTCTTGTATTATTCACTAAATTCACTAATATATTTCTATACATTTTATTTCCAGGCACAACATTCGTCAGAAAGGTGATGACGGCCTGCTTTTACTCCTCTACTCCATTTCTATCACCCTAACAGACAAAATCTCAGCATTTATAAATTCTCTAGCCAAACTCTCTACTCAGACCCTGTTGATATAAAATGTAGTTCTATCCCTATGCAAATTAGATCTCCTTCTAACCTTTCCAACTTCAAACAACTACTAAAATACTTCTTAAATAAAACTTGGCTCTACTCCTGCACTGCCCCAGGCTCAAATGGTCCCCCCTCCCTTCTACCAGCAGTACACTTTGACTATGTTCAGAAAGAAGGAATTAGTAAAATGCATTTGTTAGACAAATAACAAATATATTTCACCTAGGCTATATGTCTGTTGCAAAGAATATACTCAGTATGTATAATGTCATCTTTATGAACTGCAACTTGTGAATATTTTATTTATTGATAATGTTCTTTTTCAGCTTGTTGAAGCTGTCCAGATACTTGCTTTCTAAGTCCCATATTTTATTTTGACCCTACAATTTTTCTGTTTGTAGCCCTTCTCCACTTGCCAGGAATATTACATCCTCTAACAGAATAACATCCCCATCAGATTTAATACACCGTTCTAATATCCATATCCTTCTTACAGAGTGAGCAATACTGTTTACATTTATTAAAACTACTCAAAACTTGTTGCTTTTACTTCTTTTTACATTTAGGGAAACATTTTTAATTTTTTTCTTATTTTTACTCTTACTTCAATTGAATACTTTTTCCTGGGTTGATGTACAAATAATCCATGAACTTCAGAACCAGATATTTCACTGGCTATAACTTAAAAATATTAATATCAATTGCTTCTCCTGCTTTCTCTTCCTGCATGCAATCTCTTCATCTTCCCCTCCATATTTGTTCTTCCTCTGCAGTTTCTTTCACCTAGTTTGCCCACTCTTCAACCTCTTTTTGTCCTTTCTTGTGTATGATTTCTTCTCTTTCCCTTCTTTTTTATTATTTACTTGTTGCTTGACAATCCATCGAAAAGTGTCCCTTTTTTAACGCAACCTGCATTCAGACACACACCTTCTTGCTGTATGTCCTGTTTCCCCACACTGGTTACATTGTACCTTGTCAGAATCATTAATTAAATGAGAAAAGTCCCCACAAAAGAAACATGATTTAGGCTGGCCAACATATCTTAATGACTCTCTATAACCATCCACAAAAAATAACATTTTGCAAGTGTTTCACAATGTTTTTTTTTTTCACATTTCATAACTGTTTCCAACCTCCACCTTCTGTTCTATTTTCTTTTCTCTCTCTCTCTCTCTTTCACAATATTATCAACAGTTTCACACAGACCCTGCATACATTTTTTAACATTGTCTTCTTCCAGTTCATCAGTTTTAAATTGCAAAGTAAATTTTTTTTAACAATTAAGTTACCACCAGAAAACAAATAATTGTTCAATGGATGCATGTCCTTCTTTTTGTTACACATTTCCAGAAATGTCATCATCAGTCCAATTCCAAATGTTGTCACAAAACGTCTCTGCCACAATATGTCTAAAAGTCCAACTTTCTTGAGCTTTAAAACCCAGAACAGTTATAAAATGATTCCATATATAATATCTGTCTATTACAGTCTCATTTGTTGTTCTTATTCTCTCAGTTGGTCTTCTCTTGTTTTTAAAAACAGTTTTACTTACAATTTGTTGCTGTTCTCATTTTTTGCCTTCTGTCACTGATGCATATGTTTTAGTTCTGCATTATCTGCTGTCACAAAAACCAGACACCTTCTCAGTTTGTTGCTGCTTTCTTATTTTACTTTCTGTCAAAGCTACATAATTTTTGACTGCTGCATTGTCTGCTGTCACATCACATTGTTCCTTTTTTATAGTACCATCCTAAGCACTGCCAAAAAAGTTATCTGCCATCTCACCCCTTGAAACAGCAGAACTGCCACCTGGATCATCCTGCTGTTTCCATGGAGAAGGAAGTAAGTGCGCCTGTTGAAGTGGTGCAGATAACAGGCATCAGGAGGGCTCATAGGTGATGTTCTATGCACCACTACAACAGACTCGCTTGCTTTCTTCTCCATGGAGACAGCTAAACACTAGTCATTTGTAACATCTAGCACACAGGAAACTTTGTTTGCATTCTGAAGCTCTATATTGAACAAATGTTTCTCCAAATTCTCACTTTGCATCTCCAAACTCTCCATAGATTTTCTCTTCTCCTCCATGCTGCTGCTTCCCTTAGTCCTCTTACTTGCTGTTGTAGTAGCTCTCTGGCAGCATCTAGCACATCCAAAGAGTACGGGAAATTTAATGATGCCCTAATAGTATAAAAACCACCCTGAGTCTCCCCACTGAAAAGAGGCTACTACCCTACTTAACCTGGTCAACAAAGGATAAAAAAATAAAATGTAATTTCACTGAAACTCGAATGGTCAAATTCATTTAATAGAAAACCTTCTTCACAAGAAATATATCCTAAAAACATGTTTTTTGCAGGGGGCAACTCTCCTGCACCCCCATGTGAGGGGATTTTCCCCCACACCCTCCTTACTTATATATACTTATTACATGGTCACATAACCATGGAGAAAAGGGGAAAACACTACAGTGAATCAGTGTTGGAGTGTAAACACAGACATCTACACATTTGGAGGTACAACAGGATGCTGACCATCTCAATCCAAACATTCTCTGACAACAAGATGCTGACCATCTCAATCCAAACATTCTCTGTTCGACTCACTTCCTTTATAACCCCTATGATAAGAAATGCCACCATTACATTACTTTCTATATGGTAATATACCTTTCCATGAAGTGAGTTATCAATTAAATGAGTTTCTTCAGTGAAATGGGTTCAGCCATTTGACTTTCAATGAAATGAAGATTCAGTGAAATGACAGGGTCTCATAGAGAGATAGATAAATAGGTAGATAGATGGATGTAGGTGTGTGTGTGTGTGTGTGTGTGTGTGTGTGTGTGTGTGTGTGTGTGTGTGTGTGTGTGTGTGTGTGTGTGTGTGTGTGTGTGTGTGTGTGTGTGTGTGTGTGTGTGTGTGTGTGTGTGTGTGTGTGCGTGCGTGCGTGCGTGTGTGCGTGTGTGCGTGTGTGTGTGTGTGTGTGTGTGTGTGTGTGTGTGTGTGTGTGCGTGTATGATATATTGATACACTTGCACCGGAATATCAGTATGTATTTCCAGTATACCCCTTAATAACAAATAACAAAATTAAAAGACAGTCACCACAAATAATGATGCTATACTTGTTGGGTAACTCATTTTTAAGGACAATATCAATATTTCCTTGCTATTCAGTAGGATCAGAGACACTGATTTCATGGTTATTAATAAAATTACATTTTGTTTTCATGGTTTGATTCTATGAATTATACTTTCTAAGTTCCATTATAATTTTTAGCACATCACCACATAAGCAAAATAATTTTAGATTCTAACCATAAAATGCTAAATAAATCATACTGGGAAATTTGCACACAGTCAGTATAAGGAATTTAGGTTCATAGGTGTATACTAGATTAAAGATCACTGGGGCCTTTATAAGCCTATCCAAGTATCTCAACTGTATCAAACAAGTTTATCTGCTGGCCTTTTAAGTCTAGCCAGGTTTCCCAAATGTATCCCTCAAACTTATGTGCTTTAGAGGTTATTTTAAGATATATATGCAAGCTAAGGCAAGAGACATAGGTGCTAGACTGGGATACTGGGAATGTATTTCCGATTTACCATCCACTGGTACATGTTTCACTTAAATATGGCTCAGGAAGAACTCTGCTTCACTTGGATGGGAAGTCTGTTCCAGAGAAGGGAAATTCGATGAGACACATACCTGTCCCGCTAACATGTCCCATTTATATGACTAACAAAGCTTAAATCCCTAGTCGAGTAATTTTGATGCTATGCATTTTGTGAATATTCAAAGGGTACATCAGAGTGGGATCTAAGGATGCTTTGTATGCCAAGCATAGATTGCCTTTAAACAGTGTGTAGGAAGCAGAGTATAGAGATAGAACTCTGAGGCAATCCCCCAGGACATGTTGTTTATGCCCTGCATTCTAATTGTGAGGGACCTCTGTGGGCATTCCAATTGGTGCATGTGCCAGGTCAGGTGCATACAGAAGTGGCCATTGTTCTCAATGATTAGCCTGATGAGGGCCAGATACAGTGGAACAATGATTTCCTTGGACCTAGATGCTATGCCCTTGCTTATAAGTTGAGCAACATGGAATGATTTTCTAACTTCCTGAGATACATGTCAGTTAAGCATACCCATATCCCTGACTACTGCTCTTAGGGGGTGTATTACTAATGAGGTAATTTCCTAGGGCAGATACCTTCCCAGGGGGTACAGTTATGCATTTCTTGGCATTAAGTCTTAAGCCATGGCTTTGGCACCAGTCATTCATCTGTGTTAGGTTTTCCTGTAGGATGGTAGTGTCTTGGGGGGATTCTATGACTGTTCCAGCTTGCAGTCATCTGAATATTTGGTCAGCCAGATACCCTTGGCATTGGTCTTGACTTCTGAGAAGTCGATGCCAAAAAGGAGCAGATACAGCACACAGCCCTGAGGGATTCCATCTTGATCAGCCAGTTTGTGAAGGTGGTGTCCCCTATCCTAACTTCCTGTTTCCTATATGAGATACAGCTGGTATCCAGCTCATGACATAGGATTGTATTCCTATATCTGTGATTTTGTTTACAATGCCCAAGTGGGTATTGTGACAAACGCCTTAGGCAAGTCAGGGTATGCAGTATGCCCCATTTCAGGCTGAGTAGGCATGATCTGCCTGTGACAAAACCATACTGGGTTGGATCCAGTGTTTCAAGGTTTTTCTATCCCCTTATTAATCATTTCCATGATAATTCCTTCCATGGCTTTGCATATGAAACTAATCAGTAGTGGGATGGCCATTGCAGTTCCCCATTCTCATGATGCAAAGCCTGTCTGGAGGCTATGACTAAACAGTGTTTTCAGTCATTCCACAGGATCATGATTCAGTTATTTAGGAGACATCATTGCAGCCCATTAATGTAGTGTTTTTGGCCATAGGGAGTGCATCTATGACCTGCTCACCAGTGATGTTGGAGGATGATACATTTGATGGTATTTCCTGGAGAGCAGCTAGGGGAGTAAAGGCGGAATAAATTTGAGCTGAACTTGTCAGTCAGCAGATTTGCTATATCTTCAAGCTCCATGTAGGCGGTTTCATTTACAATCAGTTCTGCATACTATTGTGTGATGTCTTTGACATTTCTGGAATACCTGAAGAAAACCTTGCGGTTTTCTTTTGCCTGGGAGCTATTTGTACCTTAAATTTATCTTTAGTAGACTTAATGTATCCCCTTACTTGTTTGTTTAGCTTGATGAGAGTGTTTTTATCAAGCTGGACATAACACTTCATAATCTTTGTTATGACTTTTTTTCTTTGTTGTACAACTTGTTTATCTTTGGATTCCACCAGTTTGGTTTGCTTTTCAAATTAGGCCAGGTCTTATTTCTGGTAGGCATTGATATCTCTGTGCATTTTTGGAATGATTGTACAGGTTTTCTGTGAATAATTCCACCTATGGAGAGTTGATTTCTTTAGTTACCCTGTATGAGCTGCCTGTAATATGAAGACTTTAATCCTTAGGTTTCATAAACGAAGTCTGATTGACAGTAAGAGATATTGAAAGCCATAAAATATACAAATAAAAAAAATTACAAATAGGCTATAATAAGACATCATTCTGTTTTCTAATGTGCATCCATTATCTACACCATTTCTTGTGCTTCCCGTCTGTATTAATAATAAAAAAAAACACAGAAAATGGCTTATCCACTCCTAACACCTTGTATTTCTTATGTCAGCATAACCTCATTAGAATGGTACCAGGAAACCTAGTTGCACAAATCACATTTTTGGCAGCCCAACCTTAAATTAACCTAATGTATGGACTGACTTTTTATCTGAAATTTGATATTCTAGGATTTGTACTTTTGGTTGTAAGCCTAGCTTTTGACAAATGAGTAGGCCCAGGCATCACATGTTAAGAGTAGCTGCAGGACTAGTAACACTTACTCTGTGTTCCTTACAGTTTTTTCATATTTTTGAAGATGCATAATCATTTACAATTCTCATTGGAATTATGGCAAAAACATGCATTTTTAATAGCTGTTAATATTTAAGAGAGGTGCCTAATAAACAATTGTTGATGGATAAAAGGGAGTGAATATAATCAGCATATAGTGCTCAGTATGAAGAATACTGCCCTAGTCACACATAAGATTGTCACCATCTTAATTTAGGGATATTTTGGTTGACAACCATAGCAAGAGCATTTACTGCTCCCCAACTAAATTAACTGTCATGAGATCTGCCTTATGCTCAAACTGGAAATGCCATAAATCTAAAATAAATATGTTTATGGAAGTAGGGGCCACCTCTCTATAACCTCTTAATAGAGGCAGCTAATTTATTAGGGAAATAGATGGCCAATCAAAATAAACTACAACACAAAACTATTTCTGTTCATACTATGGAACACAAAAGACTGTAATCCACTTAAAAAAGAGCTTCACATATTTTTGAAGAAGCCTCAAGTGATCGATACATGAAAAGGAGAGGTGAAAGTTAACTTTAAATAAATGATTGTGAGGATCTCCATCGTTCGAGGCACTCTGACTTTTTGTGCATTGTTACAATGATGATACTTTTTGCTACACTGTAACTTCTTCTTCTTATATATGGTTGATAGCTTTTATAGAGGCACCATGCTGAGAGAATTAAAATGAATCATTGCCATGTAGAAGATCAAAGACTATGTCTTTTTCAGTTCACCAATACTAGTCTTTCCTCTGATGATATGGCATGCTTTAAAATCTGTCTTACCAAATGTCCTTTTATAGTTCATTTCATACCAAATAATCTTTTGTTTTTACTATGCACTATTGCATTTCACAGGTCTCTTCAGTACACCAAATCCTATATTGCCTCTTTCAAAGCAACATTCAATATGCAGATGGCTTTTTACCTCCAAAAGGCTTTGCAAATATTAATGACAAAGGCACAGTATTACAAAAGGACATTACCAGCATAATTTTGGTTCATTATGCATACACTTCTTCTTAATACTGTCAAAATGATCTCAGTGCTCTTTAACAGTCCTCAAAATATACCTTAGCCCCCTCCTCCCTGTCAACAGTTGCAGACCTTTGTGGTACTTCCTTCGCACAAGTAAACTCATTTATGAGTGTGTGTATGTTCGAATTTTCTTACTTACTTGTTTACTTATTTATTTGAAGTTTGTTAACTGTGGTTTAGGTTCATAGGTTCTTAACTAAATGGTAGCAGTAGACACTTTCCAAAGCCAGTTCAGCCCCAGCCTGAACACTAATAACGATATAGTATTTACAACAATTGATAAAATTATCCTACATGGATGTCATCATGATTGATTTAAAGCATGCTTAAGTCATCTGGACATTCATGAATATGCCATTCTTTCCTTCATATAAACATACAGACACAAAAAGCACAATTCTCTCTCAAGTTAACTGTCACCTACAGATTTTCTTGTCTTGTCATACCCAAAGTTGTAAAATCAATCATTAAAAACTTTGTTATTCCTAGACTTGTGTAGTCACGTTCACTACTGGCTCTTAGTTTTCAGTTTTCCTCAATATCACAAAAAGTCCTCAATTGAAACCGCAGATGTATTAACCTGATCAATGCTCTTATTGGTTCTATTACACCTTAACAATCACAGAGTGTCACCTTTCTCCTCTCTTTGACATCATGTAATCTATCACACATTGATTTTTGTCCTTCTCTGGTAGTTAAACTGTCCATCAAGAATGCTTACCTTCTCTTAGATCTGACCCTCACATACTTAGAAGACCTCATTTTATTTCTTCAGAACTGAAAGTCTTCCAGAATGCTATGACTATATACCGCCTTGAAGCTCTTTTCTCCACGTAAAAGTATTCATTGCAAATGCTGCGTCATCAGCAGACCTTATTTTACCATTGGCTAATCATGCATTCAGTCTGTACTTGTAGACTTCCTCAGTTCTTTTCTGCTCCTTCCCCTTTCTCCTTACATCACTCTGTGGTATGATTCCCCCATGTTCAGTATCTCTCTTTTAGTTGCATGCATAGTTTTCTTTCACTGCAGTTTGGAAATGAAATTAATCCACCAATGTTTGCTTTGATTAACTTGTATTTGATATGTAAATATTGCACAGTGCTATTTGGTAGTCTCTAACTCTGTTTTATAAAGACTGAACATTGATGGAAATTGTATTTGTGTTAATACTTGTTAAGACTGTATTGTATGACACAATTGGTTATCACTGAAAAAAACTGTCATGGATTATTCTATTAGTCGAGGCCACAGCTGGTAAGGTTCTACAAACCAGCGCACTTACCACATGAACAAACTGTCCATGTAAAAACTGAATAAGCATGACACAGGTAACATAAATTGAAGGATTTTGTCATTAAACACAGGTTCTTATGACTGCAGAGCTTCCTGAAAAGGAACACTGATGTGTGCGTTATGCAAGACAAGGGTAGTAAAAGTAGATATAGCAAGTTCATCTTTGTTTATTACTTATTAGACAAAACATGATTATAGAACAATGATGGAATATATTGTACTTCCTTACAAAGGGTAACTACATCCAGAAGAGCAAGGTTCAAGAACATTGCCTTCTATATGGAAAAAAGTACTTTCTTATCATTTTATGACTGCATGTCATTATCATAAACAGCCATAAAAATGAACAGCTTATCAACACTGGACAGCAATGAGGCTATATAATGATCCAGGAGAAGATTTAAAGTAAAAACACTGTTGCTGTTCTTTCATATGACTGCCGTGGGCAGCATGCTCCTCTTCTCTGCTCATACTTGAAGTTTTGGACAGCTTTACTCTTCCACTTCACTGTTTTCAGTCAAAATAATGAACATTGTATAACTGAAAACAAGCTAATGTCACTCTTAAGGGAAATTATGTGACCAGTAATACATTTAATCTGGCATAAGTAATTGTTGTTATGAGTACAACTGTAAGATTTGTCCAGAAAGCTCATTAATGATTTTTTACAACTTCACTTCAAATAACAATAAGCCAAGAGGGACATAACACGGCTAATTTTCATTTTTTAAAAAATAAATAAATAAATACTGCACATTTTCTTGGTTATTGTTTTTATGTGTGTTTGCAATACCCCCCCCCCCCCAACCAGGATCTAGTAAACATGATATATTCCTATGCTCCTTTCACACGCCAAAATTGTGTTGTAATTTGCCATAGAAAATAGGTGCATGAGTGCATAAACACACACACACATAACACTATATACACATGCACACACACACACACAATCACACACTCATATATATACATATATATATATATATATATATATATATATATATATATATATATAGTGTATATATATATATATATATATATATATATATATAGTGTATATATATATATATATATATATATATATATGTGCATACATTATACAGATAGATAGTAATAGAGCATTATAAATATAACCTAAATATTAAACTGAATTCAAATTTTCCCTGCAGCAATTAAATGGTTTCAGGCTCTCAAGTGCTTATCTCTTTTAAAATTTGCACTCACAGAAGCATTTTATTACAGTGTGATGCCTTTATGTTTTAAAATGTCATATATTTAAAGAAATATGTTATAAGAAACTTGATCCAAGCTACATCAGACAATATTTAATGTAACTGTGTGGAAAAGGTATATCATCATTATTTAAAAAATGAGAGGTTGAATATTATACATAGACTCAAATGTGACATGATTGTGTAATATTAAATGCTTTACAAGACCTGAAAGTTTTTTCATTACACTGAACATCCATCCTTTCAAGATTTATAAGTGCCTCATTTAACCTACCCCCCCCCCTTTAACTAAGTAGTAGTGGTGTAACAATATCAGTCTTACCTGGGAATTTCCCTCTGTCTGATGTAATGTTATTATCATGTGAGAAATTGTTAAATATCTTATATCCCATACCTTTGGGTGTTTTAATTGGAGATTATACAGTCAACCTCGCTTCACTACAGCATAAGAAGAATTGACTGCCCGCACAATTAAAGGATGAAAATAACTGCCCAAGCAGTTAATATGTGCTCAAACATATAAATATATACCCACATGTCCTCGAACACAGAAGAAAAAAAAATCTCCCATGTTTTGGCCTTTTGGCCACCAATAAACATAGCAACAGCATAATACTCAACATCTAACTGTAAGTGTTAATACAAAGCAAAAAATAATGATTACTAAATAATACTTTATTGGAGATTTTCTCCCTCTGTCTCCATTGAAAAGGAACTTTCCCAAGTAGTACTTTTCTGGTATGCAAATAAATAAATAATTAAATATATCAGGTGAGGGAACAGCTGTCCAGGGGGATAGCAATTAGGGGGTGTAACTGATCGGCATTAAGAAAGTAGACTAGGGACAATTTATTGCTGGGAGTCACCATCGATTAGACTTTGCATTGTCATTTTATTCATTTATTTAAGCAGTTGCTGTAGGTGTGTGGTTGCAGCACTGAAGAGCAGGAAGACTTTCAGAACAAGAAAAGCTGATTTTTTTCTTTTTATTATTTTTTCAAATTATTGGCTGCAGTTTGAGTCAGCAACAATGCAGAGACTGGCCAGGTTGCCAGTATAGCTGGTTACTGTGCTACTACACTCCTGGGGCTTCACAAGAGATAATCCATACTGTATCTGCCGTCACAGCTCAGTGTGTGCTGATTTAACTGTATCAAATGGCATGTTACATTTGTATCAAGCCACTTGTTACAGTTAAACGAGTACTTTTCTTTTGTTTGTTTGTTTGTTTCTTCTTTTTTTGTTTAGGATTTCAACTTTGAGTTGAAGGGGACACCAGTTTGAGGAAATTATATAGGGCATCAGATGAATTAATTATGGTTTTGGGACAATGTACAATAATCAAGGACAGTTTCCTAAATATTACTTTTTCACTTCAAAAATGAAATAAAACAAATTTTGCACCAACATGTCACTTCTGAATAGTACCAACCAAGAAGCACTATTGCTTGGCAATAATGAATATCTATAACCTTCCATATATTACTGGGGCATAAAACATTTCACATATGACAGCCAACAGGGCAAATATATCATGGACCTTCTGCAAATTCAAGGACATTACAGAGGTACAGTTCTGAATGTCTCCCCTGGCAACATAAAAGCTATTAGAATATTCAGCATTTCATGCACTCGGCATGAACGAGGGAATGTCATGTGTTTTGTTACAGAGTAGCATACTTTGACTGGGCATACTACTGTGAGTTACTCCACCTTGTGGGGCACGGTGTTAGTAAGAGATGTATAACACCAGCTGCTAGCCAGTTCTCTATGGCTTCATTCCATCAGCCTCCATTTATCATCAGAGTTCAGCTGTGTATGCTGCCAAACACTGCACATTAGAGAGAGCTGAGATTCCCCAGGAATTACACACATTGCAGCTTGCTGAGAAAGAAGGATCGCTGCCATAACAGATCCGCAGTTGAAATGTGTTCCAGAACAGAGAAATCATACATTCCATGCATGTTGATTAATAGTACAAGTTGCTTGGAATTACCAAACTGACAGAAACTAGAACTACAGATATGATTAGTCATTAAGGTCTATATTTCTAAAACAGAGGACACCTGATGTTATTATATTGGACAATGGTCCACACTAGGAAAGCAAGGAATTTAAACGATTTGTGCATTACTAGAAATTGAAACTTATAATTCCCAGTCCAATCTACTGAGATGAATGGATACAAGTGAAATTTAAACATTAATCTTGATATTAAGGAATGAAATGATAACTTTATTAAAATATCTTTGGAATGTATATAGAACATCTGAATATGACATAAAAGTCCATCACGTGTTTAATAAAGATAATACTTGCAGTGTCTGGAGTGCAATAGGTAGCACACCTACCTTTTCAAGCTGAATGCTGTGGATTTGATTCCCACATGAGGTAAATGGGTTGCTGACACTGCAGTGTGTGTGGGGGGGGGGGTGCAGCACTACTGAGTGTGCCATCCTTTGGGGAGATGTTAAACTGAGGCCTCATCTGCTTGAGATTGTGGTAACACAGGTAGATATAAAAGATCCCATGGCACCTATCAAAAGAGTATGGGCCCTTTATTTATGCAAAGAAAACATAAACACATTATTTACATATTTGTAGAATTTACAAAATTTGCATACTATTTACATATTTACAAAATAAAATTTTCCATTTTTTCTTTTACTTATTACACATTCATACTTATTTTTCTTTTTATATCAAATTTCTATCCTTATTCCTTTTTCCATAGCCACTGTCTAATATTGTTCAATATTACTACCAAAATCCATTTTCCATAAAGCATAATTCCATTTAGCCTTTCATTCTATACAACCCATATATTTTTTATAAATTTGTTTAACATATTTCCCTTCTAAGAAGCAAAAACCACCAAATAATGCATAGTTTTTAGCATAGTCAAAATTTAATATTCACTATTTGTCTAACAGACTTCTTCAGAAACTAAACCGTTTAGTTTCTGAAGAAGTCTGTTGGACTTTTAGTTTCTGAAGAAGTCTGTTGGACGAATAGCAAATATTAAATTTTGACTATGCAAAAAGCTATTTATTGGAGTCCTCCTGGTACATTATTTGGTGTTTTTTGCTTCTTAATTTTGTCTTTGCACCTTTGCCTGGTACTGCTGTGTTTTTTATATTTCCCTTCTATTTTTATAATACCTGTATTTAATCATGTCCATATTTATCTTATCCACTTTTTCAATACCTTTAAAAAATGTTCATTACCCACCCTTTTCAATAATCGTATCACTCTTTTACATTTCAGAAACACGTGTTCAGTAGTTTCATCTTCTTCAACACAATATAAATATATTTTTTTCACTTTTCTTTTTATATGGCATATTCCCTTTTACTGGTAATTTATCTGTTGCTAGTCTCTACAAAAATCTTGGCATTCTATTTTTTATTACATCACTGATATATTATTTTTATAACTTTATTGTTTTTCTTATGTTAACTTTAACCATGGTTTAACAAAAATAATAATGTATCATTGCATTCATGTTCCACATTTTTTCTCCTTTTCTATTTTATTAGTGTTTAGTTTTCACATTTTTTTCTTGCATACATTTCATTTCTTAATTTCTACATTCTTTTTCTTTTTTGCTACATGTTATCTTATCTCATAAGTTTCATACTTATACTTAAGTATTCTAACAACCAAACTTTCTCCTTTTTTATTTATCTGTTTTAACACTTTATATAAATTTAGTGAACAACATAAACCACTGGGTGAATTAACCCTAAACCACCCTTTTTTATTTACATACAAAATTCCTTTTTTCACTGGATTCAGTCTTGAACCCCATATGAATGAAAAAAAATATCTGTAACAATTATTTTTCCAGTATCATTGGTAGCATAAATATACTTTGCTAAATATGCTAGTTTTCTCATTAAAACTGAATTTATCAAATAAACCTTTTTTAAATTAATAATCTGTTTTTTTTCAAAATAAGCAAATTTCTTCTTTACTTTTGTCCATTGCGTGTTATTTGCATTTCTATTACTAAATCTGAAACCTTAAACTGAAATTTCATTCACAGTAAATTGTATTCCTCCTATCTTAAACATATCTCCCATTCTTTTGCTTGTCTCTTTGTTTAAAGTCATCACCATTGCTTCTAAACATTCATTTAAATACCGCAATACTTCCTTTATCCACATCTTGTTTTTTCAGTTATTATAATGTCACCTGCATAAGTTAACAAGACTGGTAATCTTAAATCTTCAGGTGTTACATACTCTACTTTCTTCATTCAACCATTTTTTCACATACACTTGCATTCATAGTTAAAGTAAAGAATATACAACACAGTGGACATACCTGTCTCACACCCCTCTTCATTTTTACCTATTAGCCAGCCATTTACCAAACTTTTTACCTTATTGTTTCTAGATGCAGGCAGACATAGTTTTCTACTTTTCTTACCTATATTTTATTCTTTCATTATCACCCATAAGATTCCATATCCTGTTGTGTCAAATTGTCAAATGCCGTATTAAGATTTGATTCATAAGTTTAGCTTCTTCTCTTCTATTTATTTCTTCCACAGTCTCTCTTATTATTATCCAAGAAACAAGAATGGTAGGACACTGCTGAAATTTCTTCCTTCTTTATTAAAACAGACAAATATTTCCAGAGATGAGCACTTTCGGGTAATGACCCTTCATCAGACAAAGTAGAAACAAACATTCCAACAATTTAAATTATCTAGTAACCAATAGATTTTCAGTAAAAATTGCGCCTTTTTTGCAAGGCGGGCTTTAAAGGTACAGCATCATTTAGTCCTGGATCCCTATGTGCCATCAATTCCAAAATCCATTTAGATTCTAAGGATTCTGTTAACAATTTAACATCTCCCCCTCTGTTTTTTAATCTAACATTAACTATAGCTCTAAATGTAAACATATGTGTAGGATTTTTTTCAATATGCCTGTAAAGGGCATTATATATATCCTTGTTCCTTATGGAGGATAAATGTTGAAGTATTCTCACCTTGAACATATTGTTGGTCTTTCCAACATAGAACCCAGGACATTGTGAACATTCTGCTATATAAACCAGATTACTTGTCCTGCAAGTAGCCCTAGCTTTAAAATTAAAGACCATGCCACTGATGGGATGTGTAAAGGTAGTTTCCTTGTTGATAGTAAAACATGCTTTACAAAAGCCACAGGAAACACTACCTGCTGAGCCTTTAAACGGTTGTGTGGTAGTTAAAGTTGTTTTCCCCACATAACAAATCCTTTAAGTTTTTGTTCCTCCTATAGCCAAAATTGGGTGCGATGCCGACAATATTCCTTAATTTGTTGTCACTTCTTAAGATGTTCCAATTTCTGTTGACTATTCCCCTTATATATTCTATGTTGTTGCTATAGGTAAGGAACAACCTAGGATCTCCCATTTTATATTTATTAGATGTAGGCACCTGTCCTTCTCCTGTCTTACATGTGAGCCATGGTTTAAACTTGCTGGCCCTTTTCCATTTATTGTTATCAACAACTTTGTTTACTAACTCTTCTTTATAGCCCCTATCACAAAACATTTGTTTTAACTCCTTCATTTCTTTCTCATACTGAACATCCTCCAAGCATAACCTGGAAGTCCTGCCTATTTGTCCCTGTATAATATTTGGAAACATATAATGGGGGTGCATGCTGTCAAAGCATAGTAGAGTGTTTTTCCAACACTCCTTTCTCTGTAAATTAGAAGAGAAACCTATGTCATTTCTTGTGATACATGTGTTTGAAGGTCTTCTATGTCATTGGTTACCCAAACCTCAAAGGTCTCACAAGTGCAGTCCTCAGAAACTCCACATGCATATGAACAAGGCAATTCCCATCACAAAATATAAAGCCATGTGATACATGTATCCAGAAAAGCTATTTGGTTGTCTGAGTACTCCAATGTGAATCTAAAGAAGGAGGTAGTGGAATGTAGATATGCCACAAATTTCTCCAATATTCCAAGGCCTCCCTTCCATAGAATAAACACATCATCTACAAAACGAGAATATACAAATATATGCTGCATCCATTCCTGATTACCAAATATAGTGATGTTCTCCCAATACCAAAGGACCAAATTGGCATAAGTATTTGCACAGGGGGTGCCCATGGCTACCTCCTGTGCTTGTCTATATGTCTGCTTGGCTCCTATAAAGGCATTGTTCTCCAACACTAAGACCAACAATGTTCTGACCAAAGCTATTTTATTCTCTTCTTCCCCCATATTTCTCATGACTTCACCTATGGCATGTATACCATACTCATTATTAATTACAGTAAATAGACTTTGGACATCCATAGTCACCATCAATAAATCCCCCTGTGGTTTCATATCATTGACCTCTCCCAGTCTTTTTTTTTTGTGATGGGAATTGTCTTGTTCATATGCATGTGGAGTTTCTGAGGACTGCACTTGTGAGACCTTTGAGGTTTGGGTAACCAATGACATAGAAGATCTTCAAACACTGGACTCAGCACAGTTTGGTTTCTTCAAAGGCAGGCCATATGAACTTGGCAGTGGATAAGGGAAAAACAGTACATACTACCTACCTTGACCTAGCTCAATCATTGGAAACAAACTTACAGAAATAAGCATAAACCCCTATGCAACTTGATGGATAACTATCTAGTTCACAAACAGGACCCAGGAAATTAGGCATGGAGCAACCTTCTCCACAAAGAAGCCAGTCACCAGCAGAGTCTGCCAGAGCTCTATGCTGGGTCTGCTCCTCTTTGGTTAAATACGATCAGCCTCCCGATCCAGGAAACCACTCAAATGAGCAAATAAATTTAATTTAATTCACACAAGAAATAATTAGAAACCATCTTAAAATCGCAAACTATACAGTACATCAAGTGCTTTCATCTCTGACTATTCAGAGACTTTATCAAGATACACTAACAGCCAGGGAATTTCATTTAAATAACACGACCTTTAACCTAATCTACCAATAAAACTAACCAAGTTAATGTCTGATAATACTAATGAGGAGACTTGTTTAGAGGAGGAGGAATATCCCCCTTTGAGGAGATCTGAAAAACTGAGGGACAGATACAACAGAGATGTTCCTTCACAAGGAGTTTACCCCGGGAACAGGGGTTGGGGGGCCACATACCCCACCAGAGGGGGTACCAGAGAGGAGGTTATCATGGTCAGAATTAAGGACTGAAGAAGGTGTTTGTAATAAGTGTACTATTCTCAAAAAACTCTAAAGAGGACTTTAATGTGTTTAATTTTTTTCATCTATGCAAATCAATTTGATTGACTGTGGCTTATCATCTAAAGGCATGACCTTTGTACCTACAAAGGGCTGTGATATGGCTAACACTTTGGTTGATCTGAAACATTATGTGAGGAAGTTGAACTTAAATGGGATCCGTTTCAATATGTTGAATGTGTCAGCAACCCATTACATATTTCTAGTACTTAAAACCCTCCTGTACACCCTACATTACAAATCTTTGAGCGACTGTGTAAAATTGATATTAGAAATGTATCCAGGGATGGATCTACTTCTAATTAAAGAAAGGGTGAGTTGGAAGGAATGGCTAAATTGAGGGCTAATGCTGACATGGGAAATTATTAAACCTGACAAAGGGGGTGGTATTGTTGTGATGAACATGTGATTATAATGCAAGAATGAAGAAATTGTTGGATGGTGACTCGTACAGAAAAATTTCATTGAATGAATTTAATGGAAATAGAAATATTAGGAATGAGCTAAATGACTTATTCATTGAGGAGACTATTTCTATAGATGAGTTTAATTACTTATCTGTATCCCACTCAAGAATTACATCTATTTTCAGATTGCCACAGATGCATAGAAGTCTTTCAAATCCTCCCATGCATCCCATTGTGGATGGCTGGAGATCTATAACTTATCCCCTGGCTAAATTTTTGAACATTAAACTGAAGCTAAGTGAAACTTGCTGTAGTTAATTTTAGTCTTTTGTTAAGTACAAACTTGCAGTTTTAAAAGTTCTGTATTTTCATTTTTTTTCTGTTTCCTAATTGTGTGTTTCTGAATAGTGTGCTGTGTGTCTCTCTGCAGTTAATTTGCTATGGGGGGTGTTGGTATCACTTATTTGTTATCTGATATTTAATAGCCTAGAGGGATTCCTCTGTACTTTAAGTGCTAGCCACAAAGTTTGAGAAATCATTTTATGCTCAACTCCTGAGAGACTTGCTTGGCTACAAACATCTGCATTACAAGCTGAAGCTAAGTGAAACTTGCAGTAGTGAATTTTAATCTTTTGTTAATTGCAAACTTGCAGTTTTAGAAGTACTGTATTTTCATTTTTTTTCTGTTTCCTAATTGTGTGTTTCTGAACAGTGTTATGTGTGTCTCTCTGCAGTTAGTTCCTCTCCCTCCTTCCCTGTTCCTGTGTTGGTATTTGTGTTGGTGGCTCTGGAATTGCCCGCCCCTCCTGTAAGTCTGTATTAGAACACTCCTCCTGGGTCCATCTCATTTGCTCACTTAACCGAGTACAGTTAGATCATATTCTGAGTCTAGTATTCACTCTACTTAATACAGAGAGAAGATTTGAGAAGGCCATCCCATTTAGGTTCTTCCTTCCTCCCTTCTTGCACTAAAAAAAAAAGAATTTTTCCACTTTATTCATTTGCTTTTACTGTATTTTTGTTTCCTCCTACTTTATTTTGCTTTTCTTAAAAGTACTCAATTTTATTTATTTTGCTGCATTTATTACTGCTTGGTTGTAGCCTGATTAAATTGTAACTGTTATTCTAAGTCTTTTGTTTAAGCACTTGGTCTTCATACAGGCTGTTTTACATTAAGAAGGTTTGTGGTCTGCACTGTTATGGCAGGACAGGTAGCTTACATCCTTCTAAGCTGGTAATTGTTGATTGAAGGCCCAGTGTCTGCTATGCTAAAAGTGTATTGGTTCCGGCTTAAGCACTTGGGCTTCAGGCCAGTTATTCTACATTAAGAAGGTTTGTGGTCTGCACTCTTGAGGAAGGAGAGGCTGGATTCTGCCCTTCTGAGCTGGAAGTTCTGGTCACAGTCTTTTATTGTGACTGCTTATTTGAAGTGTTTCTTTCTGAAATTGGTGTGCCTTGTTGCTGTAGCATAGACCAGATTCAGGACTGCTGAATCTTGCTTTGTTTGTATAACTTGAGCACTGATCCAGGCCATCTTTTTTGGAGAAGGTTCTCCTGCACCCTAGTAAGCAGGGGTGTGCAGTTCGAACTTCTCTGATTGAAGACTGCTGGAACAGGGCTCAGTTTTGAGCTTTTTTCTGGTTAATTGGGTAACTTGTTTAAGTCAGTTTGTTCGTTTTCTATTGTGTTTTATATATATATATATATATATATATATATATATATATATATATATATATATAAAACAATTGCACTTTATTCATCTGCTTTCACTGTATTTGTGTTTATTCCTACTTTATTACTGGGGACATTGACTACAACTCTGATCTGCGATATATAACAATAAGTATCCTTTCTGTGTTTTTAAACTGTTTTTTTGAGTGTATCTGCTTTATTTTCTGAAAAAAAAACAAAAGCAAAAACAAAAAATATATATCTGCTTGCTTCCCGCCTTTTTAAGTTAGTATAGTCCAGTTTTCAGGTTAGTGCTGAATTCAGGGATGTGTTACAAATCTCTGTGTTTGCCCATACCTTACTTGGATATAAGGAAGTTTCTCTGTTCACCTGTGAGAAAGGGGAGCTTTGAGCAGCCTATCTGTCCCTGGAGGAGTGGTTTCAGCCCATAAATTAGTAGTTTATTGGCCATTTTGGGCTAATTTCTATCTGTTTCATTTCCCTGCTATAAATACCATATTTGCCCATGTTTGTGCGCTGGGCAGCACCGGTTAGCAAGGGTAAAACTATTCCCGGCTCCACAAAGTCTCCTCTTCAATTTTTCCCTTGGAACTAGACAAACTTTCAACTTAAGCACTCAAGTCATTCATTTCTCAGCCCGGCACTAGCTCAAAACTTATAGCAAGCACTCTCCACATGCTACATGCCCATAGAATGGTGCACAGCAACAGTTATTCTGCTCCACAAAGGAGGGGCCACAATTGACCCTGGTAACTATCGCCCCATAAGCCTGACTAGCCTGGTCTGCAAGGCTATGGAGTGCATCATCATGGAACTCATTAACAAAGACATTGGGAACCTCCAAACACTTGACCCGATCACGTTCGGCTTTGTTAAGGGCTGATCATGCCTTCGACTTCTTCGAAACAGTCACCAAGGCCACAGATGAGGGGACGATGGTTCACACAGCCTACCTTGACCTCGCCAAGGCTTTTGACACCATTCCCCACTCGGGAATTATAGAAAAACTCACCAGCCTGAACATAAACCCCTATGTCACCAGATGGGTTGCCAACTGGCTTACAGACAGAACTCATATGGTAAGAATAGCGGGCTCCAGGTCTGACTCTAAACCAATGGTATCCCACAAGACTCGGTCCTGGGACCCCTACTGTTCGGCATATACTTCTCAGAAGTACAGGCAAACACAGGAGGACTATGGCTAGCCAAGTTCGCCAATGACTGCAAACTGGGAGCCATAACTGACTCTCTGGCTGACATGGACATTCTCCAAAAAGGCCTTACTGAGACGGACACCTGGTGTCAAAGTCATGGTCTCAAGCTAAATGCCAAAAAATGCATAGTCATCCTGTATGGGAAAAACAAAACACCCATGAATTGCCACATAGGTGGCAGCCCCCTTAATACAGAAGAGGTAATAAGAGATCTGGGCCACAGGTAGATAGTAATCTCTCCTTTGCCAATCATATTGCCAAAGTAGTTAGGAAATCCTTCTATGTAGCCCATCTAATTACTAAAGGGTTCGCATCTAGAAATAAAGAGGTTATAGTGCCCCTCTACTCGTCAGTCATCAGACCCATCATAGAGTACAATGCCTCGTTTGGGATATACCTCACAAGACACTTCCAACAGCTGGAAAGACCACAAATGTACCTCACCAAGAGGATTACTGGCCTTAAACATACGTCCTATGCAGCCCAACTGGAGAAACTCCAGCTGTACTCAGTGGCATATCGCTTACTCAGAGGTAATCTCTGCCTGACTTATAAAGCCATGTCCAACTCAGAATTGATGGACATGCTCCACCTAAAGAATTCCAAGTCACTGTGAGCCACTCACTCTAGTGAGCTAAACCTCACCACAACAATAAATAGAACATACTGGAGGGATAGATTCCTGTCACAGAGACTCCCCATGCTTTGGAACAAAATTCCTAACTACATTAGGCAGAGCCCCTCACTAACACTCTTCAAGAGAAAATACACCCCTGGGATCACTTCATTGGCTCTTCTTGACAGAGGCTCAGTTAATTAATCAATGGGGCGGCGAAAGCTGACACACACTGGCTGGCTTATAAATGCCCTCTGGCAGATAGCCTAGTACCTACCTATGAACCTATGAACCTATAAACCCTAGCACTAGGCCCTCTTTACTGTACAGAAGGACAATGCTCTCTATTCAACCTTATCAGCCATCCAGTAAAACAGTTCACTGTACCTATCCAGGCATGTCCAAAAGGGCAGTTTCAGGTGTACTCTCCTGTCCAACTGGTGAATCTGGGCATTTTAAGGCAATGTTACAACTGTCTCATGTACACAGACAACCCTCTCCTCCTACCACCAAACACTAATACATGCGAGAGATGCAGTTATACAGCCAAATTAGAGGCTAAGCTCTCTCAACCCAAGACTGGATCAGACAGTCAAGAGAAGAAGGGAAGTACTGGCATCACACCACCAGTCTCACATAGACCCATTAAACCAGCACCGGCAAAAAACACACATAAACACATGAAAACATACTCGGAGGCTCTAAATAAAAATCTGCAAAACCAACAGAGACCTCCAAAGCAAACATCCAAGCAACCTCCACCCCCCTCAACACAAACCATGAAACACATACTTCACAAAACTAGTGTGCCATGCAATCACAGCCCTTAAGGCAAAATAACATACCTAACATACTAGTAATAGGTGACTCTATAGTCAGGCACACTGACGTCCCACTCATTAGGCTGAATAAAGAGAAGGTTACTGTTAGCTGCCTGTCGAGTGCCAGGATCCGCCACATAGCACAAGCACTCAGGTCACTCCAGAACAAGTAAAAATATGACTCTGTCATTGTCCATGTTGGTGTGATTGACCTGAGCTGTACCTCCCTGGACTACATGAAGAGAGACATGGAAGAGTTCTCTGATCACGTAGCCCAGGCCGGTATGACCCTGACCCTGAGTAGCATCCTTCCCTCACCTAGAATGATACCACGGTATAAAGAAAAAATTCTCAATTTCAACAATTGGCTAAGTTTCTGGTGTCATTCAAAGGGGATCCAGTTTCTGTCCACCTGGGATGACATGTTCGACAAAGCCACGCTGCTTCGCTAGAGATGGCTTGCACCTGTCAGCCTTAGGCTTTCAAGTACTGGCCAAGGCTCTTGCCACCCCCATAGTACCTTTTTTAGGCAAGGCTCAAAAGACAAACCCACCTCCGTAAATAGCACAAGTAACAAAAAACTGAGGGTAATGCTACTCAATGCCAGAAGTCTAAACCTCAAAATGCATACACTCGAGGCACTCCTCAGTATGGAGAAAATAGATATATGTGCAGTAACAGAAACCTGGTTTAAGGCTCCAGAGAGCACCCCAGCACTATCAGGCTACAACTCATACCATACATTTTGGCCACAGAACCCAAACTGAAATACAAAAGGCGGGGGAGTATCCATATTCATCAAGGATGTCCACACCTCCGGGTTAGTGGCACAGCACAATGCTTCAGAGATCATCCACGTGCAACTAACAATGGGCAAAACTGCAATTCAAATTGTAGCTTGCTACAGATCACCCAGCATGTCCCAGGACCCCCATTCCGTGTTTCTGGAAACACTGGGAAACATAAAGGTCCCATCGAACACCCTAATATTGGGTGATTTCAATTACCCAAACATTAACTGGGAGAACTACTCAAGCATTAACTCCCTTGCGCAACTTTTCCTAGAATTTATACACTCAAATGCCCTGGTTCAACTGGTCAACACTCCCACCAGAGGTGACAACATATTGGACCTGGTCATCACCAACATGGGTGACCAGTGTTCCATACCAGAGGTCAACCACTCGCTGGTTAGATCTGACCATAAACAAATCACTTTGGATATCCATATTCCGCCCCCACACCCGGACAAGAAAACCACTGTAAAAAACTTTTCAAAAGCAAACTTCACGTTACTTAAGACAGAGGTGGAAAGTTTCAAAGCCCCCATGCTGAAGGATTACACTGTCCAAGCTGCAAAATCCTTTACTAATGCATTCTACGGCAGCTACAAGAATGCATGGATCATGTCATCCCAAGCAAAACCAAAACTCACTCCTCCAAGAAAAGGAAACCAGTCTGGTGGACTCCTGCCATAAACAAGTTATACAACAGAAGGAGAAAACTAGTACAGAAAAGAGTAAAATCCCAAGAAGGGAAGACATTCCTGATCAGTATCAGCAAGAAACTGTGATCCCTCATAAAATAATCCAAGGTGAGCTTTGAAAGAAAAATTGCCAAGGACTCCAAAGATAACCACAAGGCATTCTTTAGCTATGTCAAGAATCTAAGTGGCAATGCTCAGATCTGCTCGGAGTTAGTGCAGAATGGCACAAAATACACTGAACTGACTGATATCACCAACATCCTGGCAGACTGGTTCAGTGCAAACTTCACCCCCCTCTCACCCCCAAAAGGGCCCATAACCATACCAGAAGAATGTAGAGTCACTGAAATCATAGCCACTCAGGTTAAAACAGCCCTCTCCAAAGCCAAAGACACAGCATCAATGGGACCAGACGGTGTCCCAGGCTGTGTCCTACACGAGCTCAAAGACAAACTAACCCCTCACCTAAACACACTGTTCAAACTCAGCCTCTCCACAGGCTACATACCCATAGAGTGGCATATAGCAACAGTTATTCCCCTCCACAAAGGTGGAGTCACAACAGATCCCAGGAACTATTGCTCTATAAGCCTGACTAGCTTGGTCTGCAAGGCTATGGAGTGCATCATCATGGAACGCATTAACAGAGACATTGGGAACCTCCAAACACTGGACCTTACCCAGTTTGACTTTGTTAAGGGCAGATCATGCCTCCTAAACCTGGTGGACTTCTTTGAGACAGTTACCAAGGCTATAGATGAGGGAAAGGTGGTTCACACAGCCTACCTAGACCTCGCTAAGGCCTTTGACACCATTCCCCATTCTGGTATTATAGACAAGCTCACCAGCTTGAACATAAACCCCTACGTCACAAGATGGATTGCCAACTGGCTCACTGACAAAACCCACATGGTGAGAGTTGCGGGAGCTAGGTCCAACTTTAAACCGATTACGAGTGGAGTTCCCCAGGGCTCAGTCCTACGACCCCTCCTGTTCAGCATATACTTCTCAGAGGTACAGGCAAGCACAGGAGGACTATGGCTGACCAAGTTTGCAGACGACTGCAAACTGGGGGCTATAATTGACTCTCCGGCTGACACAGACATCCTCCAAAAGGGTCTCACTGAGATGGATACCTGGTGTCAAAATCATGGCCTCAAGCTAAATGCCAAAAAGTGGATAGTCATCCCCTTTGGAAAAAACAAAGTACCCACAAACTACCACATAAGTGGTAGTCCCCTAAATACGGAAGACGTAATAAGGGATCTGGGGACCCAAGTAGATAGTAATCTCACCTTTGATAATCACATTGCCAAAGTGGTTAGAAAATCCTTCTACGTGGCCCACCAAATCACAAAATGGTTCACATACAAATCAAAAGAGGTCATTGTGCCCCTCTACTCATCACTCATCAGACCTATCATAGAGTACAGCACCCCATTTGGGATGTACCTTACAAGACACCTGCAACAGCTGCAAAGACCACAGACGTACCTCACCAAGAGGATCACTGGCTTCAAACAGATGCCCTATGTAGCTCGACTGAAGAAACTCCAGTTGTACTCGGTTGCATACTGCCTACTCAGAGGTGATCTCTGCCTGACATACAAGGCCATGTCCAACCCAGAATTGATGGACATGCTCCACCTAAAGAAAACCTTACCTGCTCAAGCCACATGCTCTAGGGATCTAAACCTCACCACAACAATAAATAAGACGTGATGGAGGGATAAATTCCTGTCCCAGAGACTGACTCCATGCTTTGGAAAAAGATCCCAATCTACATTAGGCAGAGCTCCTCAATAACACTCTTCAAAAGAAACCTTGACGAGTTGATGGGAAACAGAAAGTTTACCTCAGGGATCACTTCACTGGCTCTTTGGACAGAGGCACATGGAACTAATCTAAGGGGGTGGCAAAAGCCAACACATTCTGTCTAGGCTTATAAATGCCTTTGGGCAGATAGCCTAGTACCAACCTATGAACCTATGAAACCATTATTGATTAATGAAGCAAATATGTGTAGAGACTCTTGGGATTTTTTAAACAGGATCAATAATCTTGAATTTTTGGAGACAGATTTGTTCATCACAATTGATGTAAAAGACCTTTATACCATGATACCCCATAATGTAGGACTGGAATGGGTTTGTAAATATTTGGTGGATAAGGGCATTCCTCAGCCATCTGTAAATTTATATGATTGATAGTCTGATATGGTTCTGAAAAATAATTGTATTTTTTTTTTATAAGGAGTTGTTGCTTCAAATGGGGGGGGGGGGTGGCCATGGGTTCACCCTGTGGTGGCTTATTTGCAAATATTGTTATGTTGCAGTGGGAGAAATTGTTTCTATGCAATTCACCATTTTATTCCCACTGCAAAATGTATGTTCGCTTTTTGGATGATATTTTTTATTTTTTGGGATGGCCCTTCAGATAAGGTAACAGATTTCTTGGTTTATATTAACAACTCGACTTCCTTTTTAAAATTTACTCACAATGTTAGCCAAAAGGAGATCTCATACTTAGATGAGAGACTAATCAAGGATGATGGTTCACAAATGTTTACATCAGAAATTTTCTGTAAGGAAACTTATTCCAACAACTTTAACATTTTATTAGCTTCCATCCCTATAAACAGAAAAAAATCAGTTGTAAAGGGTCAGTTTGTGAGAGCAGCCTGCATGGTTCCCTATTTGATGCATTCTTAATTGAATGTGATGTGATGTATTGAAAAGTGTGTTTTTGTAGAGGGGTTATCCATTCGGGTTAGTTAACGAAGTAATGTTGGAAGTTATTTATAAGAGAGAAAGGGGTCACTTTAAGGCCAGCTGGTCCAAAAACCACAGTTTATTGGTGAACAGCCTTCAGGATAGGAATGTGGTTGATCCCCAGCTAAGTTATGTGAATTCAAATTCTAATGGGGTGTTTGGGGTATAGAATGATGTAAGGCATGCTAATTTCTAGTCCGCCTTTATTACCACATATAATGTGGCTAGTAGACAAATTGCTGATATTTTACAGAATTGGGTGATTGAGTCCTCATGTAATGACATAAGGCAATGTATTAGTGAGAAGCCTATTATCATGTATAGGAAAGGTCATTGCTTTAAAAATATTTTAGAGGCCTGGGGTAGAGGGCTCCAGGTGGGGGTCTATGAGGAAATGTGGTGCTTGTAAGTACTGTGTTTACATAATGGACAGGATATCATTTAACATCAATGGGTTGGTGGTATGACTTGATAGGAAGTGTTCATGGCAGACAGATAAAGTGGTTTATTGTGCCCTTTGTACGGCAAGTTTTGGCTTCTATATAGGGAAGACTGAGCAAAAGCTAAATTGCCATATTTACAAGCACTTAAGCGACATTAGGCAAATGAGGTATACTAATGCTTTGGTAAAACATTGTAATGTTTTTGCAGGGCACTCATTCAAGTTTATGATTATTGAACCCTTACAGATGGACCTACAACTTGAAAAACAGGAGGCCTTATACCAGTTGAAAACTAATGCCATGCAATGGCTTGGCATCAATGACTCCTTGTCTATAGCATGCTTTCTGAAATTAAAGGCACTTGAAAAGTAAAAATTGTTTCTTAATATTTTTAAAGGTGAACATATATATATATATATATACATATATATATATATATATATATATATATATATATATTTATTTATTTATTTATTAAAGTATTTGTAAAGGTGAATATATTCACTTACTTAGAGGATTGATGTATATATAGTTATATACCATTTTTTATATTTATATATACATTATTTTATGTTTGGGATTCTTGGAGAGATATCCTAATGTATCATGAAATGGATATGATGGGTGTTACACACCCTTCATTTTTATTATTTTTTTTTATAATTTTTAATGGTTTTGATGAATTTATTGTGAAAGTAATGTATTTAAATTTTTTTACTAAAGTAAGATTGATGGAGTGTAACAGATGCAGGTATTTAGATTTGATGTGCCTTGAAATATTTGATCTTATTTGTGCTTATTTTGATAATGGTTCACTGCATTTTAACCGTATTTCACTTTTAGCTGTCCTGATTAGCATGTTTAATAGCTTGGTTAGTTTTATCGGTGGATTAGGTTAGAGGCTGTGTTATTTAAATTAAATTCCCTGGCTGTTAGTATATCTTGATAAAGTCTCTGAATAGTCAGAGACAAAAGCATTTGATGTACTGTATAATTTGTGATTTTAAGACCATTTTTAATTATTTTTTGTGTGAATTAAATTTAATTTATTTGCTCATTTGAGTGGTTTCCTGGATCTGGAGACTGATTGTATTTGATTAGTTTGGTGATTTTTTTATTTTGCTCCTCTTTGGTATCTATTTTTCAGAAGCCAATGCCAATGTTAAGGGCTTCTGGCTAAATTTGCAGATGATTGCAAGCTAGGAGCAATCATAGACAATCTCCAAGATACTGAAATCTTACTGGAAGGTTTAACACAGACAACTGACTGGTGTCAAGGCCACAGCTTAAAACTCAATGTCAAGAAATGCGTAATAGTACCTTTTGGAACGTCATCCACCCAAGGGAACCATCTCATTGATAAAACATCGCTAAAAATAGACACAAGTAGTGAGGGATTTGGTGACTCATGTAGATAGTAACCTAACTTTCAACCAACATGTGCCTCAGATAGTAAGAAAATCATTCTATGTCAGACCTTACAAACAAGTGCATGGCATCAAGGTCCAGGAAAGACACTGTGCCACTGTACTCAGCCATCACTAGACCAATCATTGAGTATAATGTCCCTTTCAGTATGTAACTGACCAGGTACATGCCACAGCTGGAATATCTACATAAGTTCCTCACAAACAGAATACAAGGAATAAATACAATAAGTTGGAGGTTAGTGGGGGATAAAGCTGTAACTGAATTTGCCTACTAACAGGTTTGCTATATTGGCAGGCTCAGTGAATGTGACACCATTAACCACTAGCTGTGGGCTGCCATTGAGGTTTCTGACACAGCTGTAGAAGGCCTTATGATTATCTTTCACCTGGGAGGCTATCTTAACTACAGAGTTGGCCTTGTTTGATCTAATTAGCCCTCTTAGTTGTGTATTTACTTTGATGAGAGAGATTCTATCTTTATAGGAATTCTTGCCATAATTTTTTTCTTTTGTTGTATATTCTGTTTATTTTTGGGATGCCACCAGGGCAGTTTACTTCTAGGGATAGAACTGGGCTTACTTCTGCTAGGTACAGCAGCCTCTATGCAGCCCTTGACATGGTTTACAGACTTTCTGGCAGCAATTCAGCATAGGCTACTGGGTTCTCTGGGTTTGGAGGGGCATTAAATTTTGACAGTCCATCACTTAATAAAAAGTAAATTGCCTTGGAATAGTTCCTAACTGTTATATGTTCGAAAGGGACTATGGACTTTAATTTGATTTCAAAGGAGACAGCTTTGTGGTCAAACCTTTCCAAATACCATGGTTGCCAAAATAAAAGTTCCAAAGAGTCAGCTCTTCTTTATTGGAAATCCTAAATAGATCAACAACTGAAAAATATGACAACAGTGAAGGTTGACTAATTAGCATTTAGAACAAAAACATCTCCCAAATAATGAATACAGGAAGCCAGAAAACCCAATAGCTTAATGCCATTGATGGTTGGCAACTTTGAAAAACAGGTTTGACAGTTATATGTCAATGCACTTGATGACAGAGGTAACAAAATCTGAAGATGGCAAGTGAATGTCACCTGAAATAGCAAAAATGACAGGATCGCAGCAGCAGCTCCAACTCAGGTCTATATTATATCATCAAACGCTTAAAAAAGTGAACGATGAATAATCAACCCCATGTAAGCGAAAACTTACAATCTCGAAAGCTCAGAACAGCGATTTTTTTCCAAAGGAAAAAAAAATCTCTGTTCCAAAAAAAAAAAAAGAAAAAAAAATTGAAATAATACATAAAGTTGGGGGCTTCGCCTCCTGCACCCCCGCCTACTTAAATATACCAACTCCAAGATCGCACTACAGTGCCAAAAATGGCAAAGTAATGGCTATTTTGCCTTTTCGTTGTTTTAAGTTTGACCAAGACAGATTCGATAGAATACGTCTTTGGTCATCTAATAGGAACCCTCCAACTCTATATTGTCTCCTGCTCGTTTTTCAAAAACTCAGCATAGCTTGGAGTCCTAGCCTGCATTTCAGAAGTGTTTTACTTGCATCCAATGTTATCCAGGCAAAGTTAATTACCTTTGATTGCTAAATCACACCTTATTTTCAGTTATCACTACTATTTCCTGCTTTTCTACCCGCGGTGGTGGTACTGCAGTAGCATTGTCACCTCACAGTAAGACGCTGTCCGGTTCGATTCTCAGCTAGAGCGTCTTCTGCATGGGGACATGCATGAATGGGCGTACCTTCATTGAAGGTTGGGCGTCAGGGCTGGTAACTCGGCATGTAAAAATCAACTACTAATCATTAGAGGACCGGAGTTCCGCTGTGGCGACCCCTAACCGGGAAAAGCCAAAAGACACAACAACAACAACTACTATTTCCTGCTTTTATGTGGGCATTTCACTGATGTTTTTCTTTTGTAAAAAAGTCTCTCTTCTTCTCATTGTTACTGCTGTAAGACTGTCTTGAAATGGCCTTCAGTAAGAGATTTCCAGCTAGATGATGAATCCTTGTTTATATGACCTTCACTGTTGTCATCCTCTTCAGTTGTTGGTGTATTTAGGGTTTCTGATGAAGAGCTGACTGTTTGGGACTTTTATTTCGACAACCATGGTACCTTAGGAGACATGATCATCCTTTAATGCTTGCCTTGGTAACATTGACTTTGTTAGATATTTTCAGAAATATTTCATAGACAAGTGCATGTTAACAGAAATGGTGTTACTCTACCAAGTTTCAAAGTTTATAAGAGAAATACTTAAAAGACACACACACACACACACACACACACACACACACACACACACACACACACACACACGCACACAGAGCAATCGAGAGATGGATTCTAAACAGTTAAAAGTGACCCCAATTGACTAAGTTTTGTATTTACTTTTATCAGTTGCTTAATTCCAGTTTTCATTATCATCTCAGTGAACATCTATTTCGATTTCTGTTTTATATGTTAGAGCTCATCTGTTAAATTTGCACTTCATTTCTGTTGGTAATTATTTAAATGTTTGCAGCATTTTCACTCTAATCTCTTTAACATCTGTGCTTTCTTTCATGAGCAAAAAGTACTCCATGCATGAAAAAATTTAATTATAAAGTGCCCCTAAAGTAAACAATTTCACTTTAACACTTCTGTTTCATCTTACTCTAAAACTACCAACACCATAAACACTTTAAATATGTAATTTAAATACTCAGCTAGTTTCACCTGAACTCTGCTAAATTATAAACAAGTAGGTCTAGCAAATCGAGTCAAAGTATACTTTAAATTAACTGTATAAATTCAAACACATTTACTGAACTATAAGTGCCTGCTGTGAGTGGCAGCTCTATTCCATTCCTTCTCAGACCTCTTCGGATAGAGAAATCACTGAGCGTAGTGCTATACCATAGTTCCTTCTAGGCCGCAGATATAATAGATTTTGTACATACTGTTATCTTTGCATGACTGAATGCATCACATTGCAGTGCAGTGTAGATATTGCATATCATTTAAACGCATATACCAACATACTGCCACAGGCAAACTAGATTCAGGATTATTAAATGCATATGCATTTTGCTCATTATTTCTGTATTCATCTGTTTAACTGATGCTGAAAGTCCATTTTATATTTTCCGTTTCAGTTTTTCATGAATACTTAAAACCATAGTTTAGAACAGGGGTCTGCAACCTGTGGCTCTGGAGCCACATACGGCTCTTCCACCCCTCTGCAGTGGCTCCCTGTAGCTTTGAGCAATTCCTTGGCAGCATTAGCATCTCTTGAAAGGTCTCTGTACCTTTCCACCATACCTCTGAAACTCTTACCACAAAAAATCTGGACATAGCCACAAGTAAAGGGGGAAAAGGAAAAAAATAGGGTCAAATTTTAAGTATTTCTCTTATAAACTTTGAAACTTGGTAGAATAACACCATTTCTGTCAACATGCACTTTCCACACAGACACACACACACACACACACACACACACACACACACACACACACACACACACACACACACACACACACACACACACAGCGATCAAGCAATCCCAATAAAAACCTTAACAAAGGAACAAAAATAGGGACGGATTTTAAATATTGCTCTTATAAACTTAGTTCTTTTATATACAGTATAATAACTATATATAAAACTTAATATGCCGTGTTGTCTTCATTTTACAGTTCAAATATGTTTTGTGGCTCCAGATGAATTTTATTTGGTAGGAGAAGGGACAAAATGGCTCTTTTGATAGTGAAGGTTGCAGATCCCTGGTTTAGAATATAGATTGCAAAGTGTTCTGTTGATGAGTAAATATTTTTATAACAATCCAGCAAAGACTGTCACTTCACACAGGGGAATTTGCAGTCTAAGCAAACATAGTTAGTCTTTACAGAGTCAAAATGTACAGATTAATTTATCTCTTCTTGAATACCATCCTTCATTGCTTGCTCTTCTAGCAAAGGCAAACTAGATTCAGGATTATTAAATGCATATGCATTTTGCTCTCTCTCTCTCCGTCTCTCTCTCTGTCAAGCAGCAAGGTGAGGGGGTTGTTTCCACATTTTCCCACCGAGCCTAAATACCCACTGAAATCCTACTGGAACAAAAGGCTGGAGGCTTAGTAGACCTACATGCAATAATACTCTTTTGCATTAATGTTTTAATTTTTGCATCTCAAACCAATTTTCTTTTATTGCGGTAACTCATTCCATTTAGATTTGACTTTCTAGATGAAAAGTAAGAATGGGTTTAAATAAGACTAGATTTCTATAATAAAGAACTATTGAAAATAAAGTCTCTTTTTAAAGAATTGTCAAATGATTATTCCAAAAGTTCATCCAATCATTAGTCGTCATACTGTCTGTATCATCTACCAGGGAACATTGTTTCATAGATACGTCTGCATTATATCAGCTAACAGCATTTGAAGACATGACAAGAGTGTGAAAACCTTTAAGTAAAACTTGGCAGTGTTTCCAGATGGTTAAATTTAACTTCTTTTCATCCTAATATTTATACAAGTACAGATTAACACTATCTTTTTTTTCTTTTTTTTTTTGGTATTTTAGCAAGGTATTGTTAATTTTCTTTTATGAAGCTATAATTTAATGACATGGCAGTTAGTTAAATGGAAGGATTATTTATATTTCTGAAATAATTCAAACTGGTTCTGTTGAAAAATCATTTTATAAAAATTGTTTTCATAGATACATGTTCTTATGACAAGAAAGTACTGGTAATGACATTTTGGTAGAAAAGTTCCAAACTATTGTCTCCCTTTCTTACTGTTAATTAGCTGGAAAATATCATATGCCTGCCTCTCAAATTTTTTGCTCAGAAATAAGGGAGGGACAGAGGGCCAAAAGGAGGAACAAGTTTTAAATGCTGCTCTATTTCACTTAAAAAGTTAATAGAAGAATAGGTATTACATCGACAAACATTTTCTGAATAATAAGAAGCATGTCTGTAATGTCTGGCATTATTGACTGGCTATAATTCACACTGATTTGCAAGAAAACTAAAATTGTTTTTGGGAGGCAGGACAAAATTGAAAGACATTCTACTATTTTGCCCTGCCTCCCAAAAATAATTTTGAGTTGAACGGTATGTATATGGCTTGTTAGTAATAATCTTTACATGGGCATATTCTCTGTAATAAGTGTTTTTGTTACAAATTCTTGTTTAGTTAGAAATGCTGGTATTGTCTATGTCTTTTTTGTTGGTACTCAGGATACCAGATATCCTTATGTTTACCAACTCCAGTCTGGCAGGAGCTTCCCTTGTGCTGCTGGAGGGAGAATTTATTCTTCTTTTCGACTTCCTCTTGTTATGTATCAGAGGGAGATTCATAGAATAAATATACCCATTTATTCTTTGTCAGTCCAGGTGACATGGAGCAAACAGTAGTATGCCAGCATGCTGCATGGTGACAGTTAGAAGCAGCTGTGCATCATACAGCAGCAAAACACTTTATTTTATATTCTCTGATTATTTGTAGTCTGGAGGAATGTCAGCGTAGTAACATCAGGTGTCTGCCTCTAACAGAGGGAGAGATTTATATCAGCAGCATTAAACTCTCAGCCTCTGAGTATTCTATGTGTTGTTATTTATCTTTCGGCTTTTCCCGTTAGAAGTCGCCACAGCGGAACTCCGGTCCGCTAATGATTGGCAGTTGTTTTTTATGGTGTTGAGTTGCCAGCCCGATGCCCAACCTTCAACGAAGGCACACCCATTCAATGCATGTCCTTTGAACGTCCACTCAACCGCGGGGAGGACATGCAGACTCCACACAGAAGGCACTCCCAACCCAAGCCGTGAATCAAATGGGAGAACCTCTTGCTGTGAGGGAACAACGCTACCTCTGTACCACCAATATGCTGAGTCTTCTATGTGTAATCCAGCTAATTAACTGAACTTCCAAAGGCAATATGTAGAGCTTTGTGACAATACATACTACTTGCATTTCTAAATTCACAAACAATGATAGAATGAGATGTTTCAGCAGATTCATTTTATGTGTGGGAGCCAAAAGACAAATGCAACCTGTGCTGCCCTTTTAATAACATCAGTGACTTTGTAAAGCCATCAAAAATCATCTCAACATTTTATCACACAGACTGAAGAAAATTTTAAAAGTACATAGTTTTGCACCACACATTTCTATATGTTATCAGTTGCATACTTCAATAAATGACAGTTCTCCAAAGTGTGAAGTAACAACTTGATTCAGCTGTATGTTTCAAAGTGTATATTGTTAACTGTTGTAACTATTTGGACTAATGCAAAAGAGTTCTTTCAAATGGATGTCAGTTCTAAAATAAAGGCTGATACTGCCGCCTCTTACATCTCAACGTAAGTTAAAGAAAGTAAAAGGAATATACCTTCCTTTGTAAATTATTCAATATCAAAAATCTCAGTAATGTTTTCAAACAGGGATGTTTTAATTTACTTTATATGCTAAAGGATCATACCCAGTGATAACGTAGCAATTTATCATTTGTTATCTGGATTTGTGAGATGGTCCACAAAGACAAGCATAAACATAGTTATATAATTTAGAGTAGTATGGGAAAAAAACTAAAGTGCCTGAAGAAAAGTCTTGCAGAAATGAGGAACTTAAGCAAAACAGAAAGTGACAGGAGTTCAAGCCAGATCCCACATCCCAGTGAAGGATAGATCTCACCCATATGCCATCATGCTAGTGAAGTATTTGAGACACCAACCATTTAGTATGGAAATGGAAACACATTTCTCTATATTTAGTAGACAGATAATCAAAAATAAATAAATCTGCATTGTCATACTAACTTATGAATTAAAAGTTCAAATGATTTTATTTATTTATTGTATTTATTTATTTATTCATTCATTCTTTTAGAGTACTGGTACCTCTCTGTTAAGCATAATGCAGTATTATGTTAATGCATTTCAAAGTGGGAGGAGAGGGTATAAGAATACAGTAATTCATTGTTTGTATGTTTAACTGCTGACAAACATAATTACTTCATAAAGACTCTACCTTAGGAGATTATATATACCGTGTTTATTCCCAGTGGGTTGAAAAACACTCTATGTTTTGTCACGCTTGACAATCTTATACTTAATCCAGGACACCTCCCTAATGGTAACAGTTACAGTTCATTATGCCAGAGTCAAGTATGATCCACGATTTTTCAATAGCACTTGCAACATACACTGCAGCAAAAGTGGTGAAGACAATGAGCAGTGGACTTACCACTAGCAAACTACATTTCCTTGTAAGGAACATGTGATTAGCAGTATTCAGCACAACCGTTGTGTCACAAGTTAAGGATACAACTTATGTCTCTTGTCAAGGTATACAGTAGTGATCCGTAGAACACATATTTCACTAAAACAGATTATAATCAGATTATAGATCATTCATATAAAGATAATGCTTTCTGAACTGTTTTCTAGTGTGACATCATGGTGACATATAAGCTGCAGGTTTACGCTGCACATGCATGTTCACTAATATGTCTTTTGGATAACAGTCTGGAGAATAATAGCAGCACAGCCTTATTTATCTATAACAGTTTTACATTCTCCCTCCTCCATCTGATGTTTGGTAACAACCTCTCACATCAGTTCATACTAGTTTGTTCTCATTCACTCACCAGCTAATTTCTCTTATGAGAAGAGGAGAGGAGCAAGGGTTGGTGGGCATTATGTTAAGTCCACCATTACGCTACAATTGGAGAAGGATTTTTCTAAATTTTGTACTTCTAGTCCCCTACCAATGTGCTCAGTATGAAGTGACATCACATATACATGATACTGTTACATCCTTATATCAACTTACGCTTGTCCATTAGTGACTTCAGTTATTTTTTGTCTTTATATGACTGGAGTCAATACGGCAAAATTATTTTATCCTTCAAATAAAAGCAGAGAACAGCAAGTTAAACCTGTCACTCTAGCTAGTCATCTGGTAAAGAAAATGCTAATTAATCCTGGGTTGCAAACATATCAAGTAATAATATTCTCCATCTAAATTCAGATTTTTAAAAGAGATGTACAGTGTATATAAAAATTGTACACACCCCTGTTAAAATGCCAGGTTTTTGTGATATAAAAAAAATGCGACCACCATAAATCATTTCAAAACTTTTCCCACCTTTAATGTGACCTATAACCTGTACAATTCAATTGAAAAACAAATCTGTTACGGGAATAAAATACAAAAAATAAAAAAAAAACATAGAACAAGCTGGTTGCATAAGTGTGCACACCCTTAAACTAATACTTTGTTGAAGTACCTTCTTATTTAATTACAGCATTCAGTCCTCTTGAGTACACATCTGCCATCAACTAAAGAGACTCTGATTAACCCCAAATAAGGTTCAGCTGACCTAGTAGGATTTTCCTGACATGTACTCAGTTGCCTGCTACAGCAAAAGCCATGGTTCACAGAGAGCTTACAAAGCATCAAAAGGATCTCATTGTTGAAAGGTATCAGTTAGGAGAAGGGTACCAAAAAATTACCACAGCATTGGATATACCATGGAACACAGTGAAGACAGTCATCAAAAAGTGGAGAAAATATGGGACAACAGTGACACTGCAAAGAACTAGACACCCCTCCAAAACTGATGAAAAGACAAGACAAAAACTAGTCATGGAGGCTGCCAACAGACCTACAGCAACACTGAAGGAGCTGCAGGAATTTCTGGCAAGTACTGGTTGTGTACTACATGTGGCAACAATCTCCCGTATTCTCCATATGTCTGGGCTATGGGGTAGGGTTGCAAGATGGAAGCCTTTTCTTACACAGAAAAATATCCAGGCCTGACTAAAATTTAAAAACAATACATCAAGTCTTCCAAAAGCATGTGGCAAAATGTGTTATGGTCTGATGAGACCAAGGCTAAACTTTTTGGCCACAATTCCAAAAGGTACTTTTAGCTCAAAAGCAACACTTTGCATCACCAAAAGAACACCATCACCTTGGCGAAGCATGGTGGTGGCAATTACATGCTTTGGGGTTGCTTTTCCTCAGCTGGAACTGGGGCTTTAGTCAAGGTGGAGGGAATTACGAACAGTTCCAAATACCAGTCCCTTTTGGCCCAAAACCTTCAGGCATCTGCTAGAAAGCTGAAGATGAAGAGGAATTTCATCTTTCAGCACAACAATGACCCCAAGCATACATCCAAATCAACAAAAGAATGGCTTCACCAGAAGAAAATTAAAGTTTTGGAATTGCCCAGCCAGAGCCCAGACCTAAATCCAATAGAAAATTTGTTGGGTGACCTGAAAAGGGCTATGCACAAGAGATGCTCTCGCAATCTGACAGATTTAGAGCACTTTTGCAAGGAAGAGTGGGCAAATATTGCCAAGTCAAGATGTGCCATGCTGATAGACTCCAACCCAAGAAGTCTGAATATTGTAATTAAATCAAAAGGTGCTTCAACAAAGTATTAGTTTAAGAGTGTGCACACTTATGCAACCAGCTTATTGTATGTTTTTTACTTTTTATATTTTCCCCTAACAGATTTGTTTGTTTTTCAATTGAATTGTACAAGTTATAGGTCACATTAAAGGTAGGAAAAGTTTTGAAATGATTTATTGTGGTCTCATTTTTTATATCACAAAAACTTGGCATTTCACCAGGGATGTGTACATTTTATATATCAACTGTACTTATTACTATTTACCAGTTATCGTTATTATCTAAAACATATTACATGAAGTACTATTTTCACCTTAGACCCATTTCTGTAATCCAGTTTTGTAGATGTCAATGTGTAGAGTTGTCATAATCTGTTTGACTGAATATCAAAAGCAATACTTTAGTGCAGAGAACTGTATTTCTACAATACTTATTAACAGGCTGCCCAAAGCTTGAAACTTCTTGTTTACTGTCAAATATGCATTTCATTATAATATTCCTTGTGTAATACACAGAGTATAACCCACAAATTATGTAAAATTCAACAATAACAATGTTCTCCTTGACTGAAATTTGCATACTGTCATACAATTTTCACCCTTTGCCAACTCTTCATTAGTCTCACTCGTGGAAACTATACAGTTAATTGGAAACTAATATTTTGCTGGGCTTATCTAACCTACAGGGTTCCTTATTTGAAGAAGGAGCAACCTTTGAAATCTTCATATGAATATTCCCTGAAAAGGTATCAGATTGTTTTTCAATAATTTAAATATCAGGGATATCATACAATCTATCATTCCTCTAACCTATTATGTTTTTTAATTGGAAATCCAGTGCTGGTTTTAAAGTGGTAGTAGCAACCATGCATGTTAAATCATTTTCTGAATACTAATACATGGACACATTGGTAACATTTAACAGAGCTCTATACAAACCTTTTTTTCTTGATGATATACTAAAAGGTTTATGTAACTTGATGTGGCACTTACAGTTGCAATAATCTGAAAAATGAAGGGTTGACATCATTAAGGTAACCACAATGTATACACAAGGGCGTATATTTCACTGTACCTTTCTCTGATTCAGCAACCACCCTTACGCAGTGCTGCATGGTCCTCCAACACAACTTGCAACATTGTGAAGGGCTGCCCCCACACCTTGCTGAATGTTAATGAGACATTCTGGGGAAGAGGTATATGCTAATTAGTTCTGTGCTCTCTCTCTCTCTCTCTCTCTCTCTCTCTCTAGCTCTCTCTCCCTGGGACCACCTCCTGGAAGACATCTTAACAGCTGAGCAATTCAAAAATGCACTTGGCACTGTTGATCAGCACAGCCATCACCACCACGTTGTGTTAGTACCAGTATTCAGCTGTCAACATGTGGTGGGGGAACCACTAGACACCATGGCTGACTTTCAAAGGACATAGTGGCATTAACAGCAACATGAGGACCAGAGATGGAGAGATACACTATACATTAGAAAATATTCATTAAAGTATACTAAGGCATAGAACATCATAATGGGGATCTGGGAAAAAACAGACACCAGAGCTGGTACTGTAAATTGCCGTAATGGCACAGACCATTATATGAGGATCAGGGGGTGGTAACTATGAGGAATACATTTTAAAGTGCTATAATGGCACCAAAGGTGGTACAGAGGTCAGTGGTGAGGGGATCCACCAGGCACCAGGCATAAAATGAAGTGTCATAATAGTACAGACATCATAAGGGGGATTGAAGGGTGAGGGGAACAACTGGACCACCAGGGAGTGATCTTAGGTTGGGAGAATCTACTGGACTCCCGGGATAAAATGAAGTGCTGTAATACCATAGATACCATAAGGGTGATTTGGGGTGAGGAGAACCACTAGACCACCAGGGATGACTCTTTAAAGTGCTGTAATGACACTGATATTGTAATGAAGATTAGGGGTGTGGAGATACACTAGACCAAAAGAGCCTAATAAATGTGTGCCATAATGGCATTAAAGTATTACAGAGGTTGGGGGAAACCACTGGAGGGTAGATGGGGTAGGAACAGGTACAGGGACTGTGGTATGTGTGTTTTCATGTTTGTGTACTTGTGTGTGTCAGAGAGTTACAAGTGGCATAATGCCACTGCATACATGAGAAGCAGAATGCCGATATGCACATAGCAGCAACAACTTCAATTCAAGAAACATGCAAATCAGCTGATAATGAGGTCTTGTCCCTTTGCAACTATCATATTTCTGAAATGCAAATTGGCACATCATGGGAGGAGGTCCTTTTTAGCAAAACTCATACAGCTCATGATAGGAACATTAATGAATATCTTTACAAGTTTTAACAGAGTATAAAAAGACCGGTATAACATTCTTTTCTTCTGATGTATTGCCAAACCAGCATTTGGTGGAGTGTACAAAAAATAGGAGAAGCAGTGCAATGTCTAATTTTTGTAGTATCTTTATCTGCTTATCAGGTGCAGAATATTAATCTCACAGAGGTGACAATTATTTAAGCAAGCTCTCTTAGATATATATCAAAAGCTTTTGCCAGGTTTTTCTAGATAATATTGGAACAGAAAATAAATTGTCAGAATTTGACTTTGGCTTGAATTGAGGTTCTGTGGAGCCCTGTGTTAATGACCCTTAATCACTTCATCACCAATGGTGCCTTACTCTTGGAGGAATAAGACGAGGCCCTGAGTGGTGATGCTTTAATAAAAGTGTGATAGGGGCGTCTTGCACTTTTATTATTATCATTATTTCTAGTAGTACTAGTATTTGGTTAAGGAACCTGGTTATCTTAAACTTAACCTTTCTGTGTCAATAACATACTTTGGGATAAAAATGTCTTCAATACATTTACGTTAGGTCTGGTTCTGTTGTCTTCAACATATTCACCAGCCACTATGTATTTCTTGATGAGAGTACTGCATGCCTGTTGTCCAAGACGATCAGCTAGTGTAAAAACATCTCAATCAAGTTTTTACAGTTAGCATTCAACTAGTCCACTTTCAAAAGTAATGATTTTATTCTTCTCCTGTGGCTACAAAGAATATATTTAAGTACAGCAGAAGTTATATTTTAGCATGTTTATTTTCCTTTTCCTCTGCTTATGCATAGGCCTGAATCTAGTCATGCTATAAATTGCAGATGGACTAGTAATTCAAAGTGCATAAAATCACAGTTACAACAGCAAAAAATAAATAAACAAACAAACAAACAAGTAAATAAATAAAACAGTTTAAATAAAGCAGCAGTTCAGTAGAATACTGTTCTCAAAGTGCAATGTAGGCTTTAAAAATACTTATTTTTTCAGCTGGTTTTAATGTTCAAATGAAACCAGTCTAGATTCAGTCTAGATTCAGTAGCCTGAATCTAGCCATGCTATAAAATGCAGACGGACTAGAAATTCAAAGTGCAGAAAATCACAGTCACAACAGCAAAATCTGCTCATTCTGAAGGTTCAGAGACAGTCTACTTGCAGAAACTGGAAATGACCTTCATATTCTGACCAGGTTGTTCCAAGTTCAACTTTACTTAACAGGCTTAAAATGTTTTCTGCTCCAGTAAATGAAGCTGTATTGCCCCGACGATTCCAGCACACATGTGGCTTTCCATCAAGGAGCTAGTCTAGTTTCAGACAAGTATAAAAAGATGCAATCATTTTATTAAGGGGATACAACCTCTGTGTCTTTCAACGTCTTTGTTCCTGATTCCTTCATTTATTCTGATGATGCCAGGGAGAGATTTACAGATGGTATTAGTTCCTGTGTAGTTTCACCCTACAGAGCTTTAGTAAGTTCACAAGGTGAGATAGACTATGCAGACCTTGAAAAGAGTAGTTGTAGTTTATAACTGCTTAATCAGGAGGCCCAATACAGTAAACGTCCCTGTTAATTATCATTTTCCTGGACCATCGTCTGTGGTTACAAATACTGATTGTGTGGGAAAGAGTTCTGCACGTGTTAATATTCTTCTTACCAGAGCACTAGATTTGAATCAGAGTCCTTACTATCTAGATGAGCTCTGTAAACTTTAATGTCATGATACTGCTGTCTTTTGGTGATGCTGTACATCCTGATAATGCGGACTTTTGGTGATGCTGTACATCCTGATAGTGCTGTCTTTTGGTAATGCTGTACATCCTGATAGTGGTGTTTTTTGGTGATGCTGTACATCCTAATAGTTCTGTCTTTTGGTGATGCTGTACATCCTGATAGTGCTGTCTTTTGGTGATGCTGTACATCCTGATAGTACTGTCTTTTGGTGATGCTGTACATCCTGATAGTGCTGTCTTTTGGTGATGCTGTACATCCTGATAGTGCTGTCTTTTGGTGATGCTGTGCATCCTGATAGTGCTATCTTTTGGTGATGTTGTACATCCTGGTAGTGCTGTGTTTTGGTGAGGCTGTGCATCCTGATAGTGCTGTCTTTTGGTGATGCTGTATATCCTGATAGTGCTGTCATTTGGTGATGCTGTGCATCCTGATAGTGCTGTCTTTTGGTGATGCTGTACATCCTGACAGTGCAGTCTTTTGGTGATTCTGTATGTCCTGATAGTGCTGTCTTTTGGTGATGCTGTACATCCTGATAGTGCTGTCTTTTGGTGATTCTGTATGTCCTGATAGTGCTGTTTTGGTGATGCTGTGCATCCTGACAGTGCTGTCTTTTGGTGATGCTGTGCATCCTGATAGTGCTGTCTTTTGGTGATGCTGTACATCCTGATAGTGCTGTCTTTTGGTGATGCTGTACATCCTGATAGTGCTGTCTTCAGGTGATGCTGTACATCCTGATAGTGCTGTCTTTTGGTGATGCTGTACATCCTGATAGTGCTGTGTTTTGGTGAGGCTGTGCATCCTGATAGTGCTGTCTTTCGGTGATGCTGTATTGCCTGAAAATGCTGTCTTTTGGTGATGTTGTGAATCCTGATAGTGCTGTCTTTTGCTGATGCTGTACATCCTGATAGTGCTGTCTTTTGGTGATTCTGTATATCCTAATAGTGCTATTTTTTTGGTGATGCTGAGCATCCTGATAGTGCTGTCTTTTGGTGATTCTGTATGTCCTGATAGTGTTGTCTTTTGCTGGTGCTGTGGATCATGCTAGTGCTGTCTTTTGGTAATGCTGTGCATCCTGATAGTGCTGTCTTTTTGTGATGCTGTATGTCCTGATAGTGCTGTCTTTTGGTGATGCTGTACATCCTGATAGTACTGTCTTTTGCTGATGCTGTACATCCTAATAGTGCTGTCTTTTGTTGATGCTGTAAATTGTGATAGTGCTCTTTTGGTGATGCTGTATATCCTGATAGTGTTGTTTTTTGGTAATGCTGTACATCCTGATAGTGCGGCCTTTTGGTGATGCAGCACGTCCTGATAGTGATGTCTTTTGGTGATGCTGTACATCCTGATAGTGCTGTCATTTGATGATGCTGTACATCCTGATAGTGCTGTCTTTTGGGGATGCTGTACATCCTGATAGTACTGTCTTTTGGTGATGCTGTACATCCTGATAGTGCAGTCTTTTGGTGATGCTGTGCATCCTGATAGTGCTGTGTTTTGGTTATGGTGTATATCCTGATAGTGCTGTCTTTTGATGATGCTGTGCATCCTGATAGTGCTGTCTTTTGCTGATGCTGTACATCCTGATAGTGCTGTCTTTTGGTGATTCTGTATGTCCTGATAGTGCTGTCTTTTGGTGATGCTGTACATCCTGATAGTGCTGTCTTTTGGTGATTCTGTATGTCCTGATAGTGCTGTTTTTGGTGATGCTGTGCATCCTGACAGTGCTGTCTTTTGGTGATGCTGTGCATTCTGAAAGTGCTGTCTTTTGGTGATGCTGTACATCCTGATAGTGCTGTCTTTTGGTGATGCTGTACATCCTGATAGTGCTGTCTTTTGGTGATGCTGTACGTCCTGATAGTGCTGTCTTTTGGTGATACTTTACGTACTGATAGTGCTGTCTTCTGGTGATTCTATATATCCTGATATTGCTGTCTTTTGATGATGCTGTACATCCTGACAGTGCTGTGTTTTGTTGAGGCTGTGCATCCTGTTAGTGCTGTCTTTTGGTGATGCTGTATATACTGCTAGTGCTGTCTTTAGGTGATGCTGTACATCCAGGTAGTGCTGTATTTTGGTGATCCTGTACGTCCTGAGAGTGCTGTCTTTTGGTGATGCTGTACATCCTGATAGTGCTGTCTTTTAGTGAGGCTGTGCATCCTGATAGTGATGTCTTTTGGTGATGCTGTATATCCTGATAGTGCTGTCTTTTGGTGATGCTGTGCATCCTGATAGTGCTGTCTTTAGGTGATGCTGTACATCCTGATAGTGCTGTCTTCTGATGATGCTGTACATCCTGATAGTGCAGACTTTTGGTGATGCTGTGCATCCTGATAGTGCTGTCTTTTGGTGATGCTGTATGTGCTGATAGTGCTGTCTTCTGGTGATGCTGTACATCCTCATAGTGCTGTCTTTTGGTGATGCTGTACATCCTGACAGTGCAGTATTTTGGTGAGGCTGAGCATACTGATAGTGCTGGCTTTTGGAGATGCTGTATATACTGATAGTGCTGTCTTTGGGTGATGCTATGCATCCTGCTTGTGCTGTCTTTTGCTGATGCTGTGCATCCTGATAGTGTCTTCTCTTGGTGATTCTGAATGTCCTGATAGTGCTGTCTTTTGGTGATGCTGTACATCCCGATAGTGCTGTCTTTTGGTGATTCTGTATGTCTTAATAGTGCTGTTCTTTGGTAATGCTGTGCATCCTGATAGTGCTGTCTTTTGATGATGCTGCGCATCCTAAAAGGGCTATCTTTTGGTGATTCTGTATGTCCTGATAGTGCTGTCTTTTGGTGGTGCTGTGGATCATGATAGTGCTGTCTTTTGGTGATGCAGTGCATCCTTAAAGTGCTGTCTTTTTGTGATGCTGTATGTCCTGATAGTGCTGTCTTTTGGTGATGCTGTACATCCTGATATTGTTGTTTTTTGCTGATGCTGTACATCCTAATAGTACTGTCTTTTGGTGATGCTGTACATCCAGATAGTGCTGTATTTTGGTAATGCTGTACATAGTGATATTGCTGTCTTTTGGTGATGCTGTACACCCTGATAGTGCTGTATTTTGGTGAGGCTGTATGTCCTAATATTGCTGTCTTTTGATGATGCTGTACATCCTGATAGTGCTGTCTGTTGTTGATGCTGTACGTCCTGATAGTGCTGTCTGTTTGTGATGCTGTACATCTTGATAGTGCTGTCTTTTGGTGACATTGTACATCCTGATAGTGCTGTCTTTTGGTGATGCTCTACATCCTGATAGTGCTGTCTTTTGGTGAGGCTGTGCATCCTGATAGTGCTGTCTTTTGGTGAAGCGGTATATCCTGATAGTGCTGTCTGTTTGTGATGCTGTACATCCTGATAGTGCTGTCTGTTGTTGATGCTGTACGTCCTGATAGTGCTGTCTGTTTGTGATGCTGTACATCCTGATAGTGCTGTCTTTTGGTGACGCTGTACATCCTGATAGTGCTGTCTTTTGGTGATGCTCTACATCCTGACAGTGCTGTCTTTTGGTGAGGCTGTGCATCCTGATAGTGCTGTCTTTTGGTGAAGCGGTATATCCTGATAGTGCTGTCTGTTTGTGATGCTGTACATCCTGATAGTGTTGTCTTTTGGTGACGTTGTTCATCCTGATAGTGCTGGGTTTTGGTGATGCTCTACATCCTGATAGTGCTGTCTTTTGGTGAGGCTGTGCATCCTGATAGTGCTGTCTTTTGGTGAAGCGGTATATCCTGATAGTGCTGTCTTTTGGTGATGCTGTACATCCTGATAGTGCTGCCTTTTGGTGATTCTGTATGTCCTGATAGTGCTGTCTTTTGGTGATGCTGTGCATCCTGATAGTGCTGTCTTTTGGTGATGCTGTATATCCTGATAGTGCTGTCTTTTGCTGATGCTGTGCATCCTGATAGTGCTGTCTTTTGGTGATGCTGTGCATCCTGATAGTGCTGTCTTTTGGTGATTCTGTATGTCCTGATAGTGCTGTTTGATGCTGTGCATCCTGATAGTGATGGCTTTTTGTGATGCTGTACATCCTGATAGTGCTGTCATTTGATGATGCTGTTCATCCTGATAGTGCTGTCTTTTTCTGATGCTGTACATCCTGATGGTGCTGTATTTTGGTGATGTTGTACATCCTTATAGAGCTGTCTTTTGGTGATGCTGTACATCCTGATAGTGCTGTCTTTTAGTGATACTGTAGTTCCTGATAGTGCTGCCTTTTGGTGATGCTGTATGTCTTGATATTGCTGTCTTTTGGTGATGCTGTATATCCTGAGAGCGCTGTGTTTTGGTGATGCAGTACATCCTGATAGTGCTGTGTTTTGGTGATGCTGTACATCCTGATAGTGCTGTCTTCTGGTGATGCTGTACATCCTGATAGTGCTGTCTTTTGGTGATGCTGTACATCCTGATAGTGCTGTCTTCTGGTGATGCTTTACATCCTGATAGTGCTGTCTTTTGCTGATGCTGTACATCCTGATAGTGCTGTCTTTTGATGATTCAGTATGTCCTAATAGTGCTGTTTTTTGGTGATGCTGTGCATCCTGATAGTGCTGTCTTTTGGTGATGCTGTACATCCTGATAGTGCTGCCTTTTGGTGATTCTGTATGTCCTGATAGTGCTGTCTTTTGCTGGTGCTGTGGATCATGATAGTGCTGTCTTTTGGTGATGCTGTGCATCCTGATAGTGCTGTATTTTTGTGATGCTGTATGTCCTGATAGTGCTGTCTTTTTGTGATGCTATACTTCCTGATAGTGCTGTCTTTTGCTTATGCTGTACATCATAATAGTGCAGTATTTTGTTGATACTGTACATCCTGAAAGTCCTGTCTTTTGGTGATGCTGTACATCCTGATAGTGTTGTTTTTTGGTGATGCTGTACATCCTGATAGTGTGGCCTTTTGGTGATGCTGTGCATTCTGATAGTGATGTCTTTTGATGATGCTGTACATGCTGATAGTGCTGTCTTTTGGTGATGCTGTACATCCTGATAGTGCTGTCTTTTGGTGATGCTGTACATCCTAATAGTGCTGTCTTTTGGTGATGCTGTACATCCTGATAGTGATGTCTTTTGTTGATGCTCTACATCCGGATAGTGCTGTCTTTTGGTGATGCTGTACATCCTGATATTGCTGTCTTTTGGTGATGCTGTATGCCCTGATAGTGCTGTCTTTTGGTGATGCTGTATGTCCTGATAATGCTGTCTTTTGGTGATGCTGTACATCCTGATAGTGCTGTCTTTTGGTGATGCTGTACGTCCTGATAGTGCTGTCTGTTGGTGATGCTGTACATCCTGATAGTGCTGTCTTTTGGTGATGTTGTACATCCTGATAGTGCTGTCTTTTGGTGATGCTCTACATCCTGATAGTGCTGTCTTTTGGTGATGCTCTACATCCCGATACTGTTTATTTATTTTTATTTATTTATTTTTATTTTACATTTGTTGACCGGGATAGTCCGACTGGATATATGTCCATTTTCAGCAGAGGCCCGGGGAGAAAAGCTCCACAGTAAAAACAGAGATTAATACATTGTAATAAAACAAAGACAGCAAAATAAAACAAAAAAACAACTTTATCTTCTATATTAGTAGATGCAACAAAGGAGATGCAGTACAGTGTGGTTGGACTCTCATATACAATATCAGGGATAAAAAATATAAACACAGATTCCAGCATACCAATTCTCCTTCTAGACTAATCACTTTGGTTAAGAGGAGAGAGAAACAAGAAAGAAAGAGGGGATGCTTCTAGGAAGGGATCTATACCTGTCTGAGAAAGGGTTAGTCAGGACTTGAGCATTGGCAGAGCCAATGTGACTTTAGATGGTGATTTAATCTTTTTTTGAAGAGGCTTAGAGAGGAAATGCAGGAAAGGCTGGGGGGGAGGGAGTTCCTGATTTTACCAATGGCATTGGTAAAAGGTGAGTCACCCCCTACATTGTTGGCTTTGACTGTTTGAACTAGTATCTTATTTGAAGAGCGCAGACTACTGAGATTATTGTAGGGTCTAATTAAATTTTTCAGCCCTGGAGTTTTGTCAGGTTGGTTCAGGATTTTATATGCTTCAATAAGTTGGGTCTTCTGTAGTAGGTTTGTGAATTCAATCCAACCTAGGTTTCTTAGGTTAATACAGTGGTGTGTTCTGTAAGTCATTCCTGTTGCAAATCTAGCAATCTGATTATAGCAACGCGATAGTTTATTTAGTTCAGCTGTGTTAAGATTGGTGAGCATAGGGGAGGCATACAGGAGGGTGGAGAGAAGATGAGAGTGGGCCATGGTCACTTTTGCTATTGGAGTTAGAAAAGATTTAATCTGGTATAGTGACCCGAGTTTTTTATTAATGGCTTTAATGGTCTGATTGATATGGATATCAAATCTAAGTTTGTTGTCTATGGTGACTCCTAATAATTTAGTATAGGAGTCTGGGTAGATGATTGTCCCATTTTTGGATTGGATAGAAAAGGATAGGGGGTGTTATCTTTTGAGTTGGATGGAAAAGTAGTAATTTGGTTTTGTTAGGATTCAGGATCAATTTTCGTCCTAATAGCCAATTCTCTACTAACATGAAACATGATTGGGTTTTGGTTAGTAGGTTGACAGGAGATGTATCAGCACAGACTAATGTCGAGTCGTCTGCATATTGAATACAGGTTGCTTCAGGGATGGCTTTATACAGGTCATTTATGAAGATAGTAAAAAGAAGAGGACCCAGGATAGATCCTTGAGGTACTCCTATGGATGCTGTACATCCTGATAGTGCTGTCTTTTGGTGAGGCTGTGCATCCTGATAGTGCTGTCTTTTGGTGAAGCGGTATATCCAGATAGTGCTGTCTTTTGCTGATGCTGTGCATCCTGATAGTGATGTCTTTTGCTGATGCTGTATGTCCTGATAGTCCTGTCGTTTGTTGATTCTGTATGTCCTGATAGTGCTGTCTTTTGGTGATGCTGTACATCCTGATAGTGCTGCCTTTTGGTGATTCTGTATGTCCTAATAGTGCTGTGTATTGGTGATGCTGTGCATCCTGATAGTGCTGTCTTTTGGTGATGCTGTGCATCCTGATAGTGCTGTCTTTTGATGATTCTGTATGTCTTGATAGTGCTGTCTTTTCATGATGCTGTGCATCATGATAGTGCTGTCTTTTGGTGATGTGCATCCTGATAGTGCTTTCTTTTGGTGATGCTTTACGTCCTGATAGTGCGGTCTTTTGGTGAGTCTTTACATCCTGATAGTGCTACCTTTTGCTGATGCTGTACATCCTGATAGTGCTGTCTTTTGGTGAGTCTTTACGTCCTGATATTGATGCCTTTTACTGATGCTGTACATCCCGATAGTGCTGTCTTTTGGTGATTCTGTATGTCTTAATAGTGCTGTTCTTTGGTAATGCTGTGCATCCTGATAGTGCTGTCTTTTGATGATGCTGCACATCCTAACAGTGCTGTCTTTTGGTGATTCTGTATGTCCTGATAGTGCTGTCTTTTGGTGGTGCTGTGGATCATGATAGTGCTGTCTTTTGGTGATGCTCTGCATCCTTAAAGTGATGTCTTTTTGTGATGCTGTATGTCCTGATAGTGCTGTCTTTTGGTGATGCTGTACATCCTGACATTGCTGTTTTTTGCTGATGCTGTATATTCTAATAGTACTGTCTTTTGGTGATGCTGTACATCCTGATAGTGCTGTCTGTTGTTGATGCTGTACGTCCTGATAGTGCTGTCTGTTTGTGATGCTGTACATCTTGATAGTGCTGTCTTTTGGTGACATTGTACATCCTGATAGTGCTGTCTTTTGGTGATGCTGAATGTCCTGATAGTGCTGTCTTTTGGTGATGCTGTACATCCTGATAGTGCTGTCTGTTGTTGATGCTGTACATCCTGATAGTGCTGTCTGTTTGTGATACTGTACATCTTGATAGTGCTGTCTTTTGGTGACATTGTACATCCTGATAGTGCTGGGTTTTGGTGATGCTCTACATCCTGATAGTGCTGTCTTTTGGTGAGGCTGTGCATCCTGATAGTGATGTCTTTTGGTGAAGCGGTATATCCTGATAGTGCTGTCTTTTGGTGATGCTGTACATCCTGATAGTGCTGCCTTTTGGTGATTCTGTATGTCCTGATAGTGCTGTGTTTTGGTGATGCTGTGCATCCTGATAGTGCTGTCTTTTGTTGATGCTGTATATCCTGATAGTGCTGTCTTTTGTGCATCCTGATAGTGCTGTCTTTTGGTGATGCTGTGCATCCTGATAGTGCTGTCTTTTGGTGATTCTGTATGTCCTGATAGTGCTATTTATGGTGATGCTGTGCATCCTGAAAGTGCTGTCTTTTTGTGATGCTGTACATCCTGATAGTGCTGTCTTTTGGTGATGCTGTGCATCCTGATAGTGCTGTGTTTTGCTGATGCTGTACATCCTGATAGTGCTGTATTTTGGTGATGCTGTACATCCTTATATTGCTGTCTTTTGGTGATGCTGTACATCCTGATAGTGCTGTCTTTTGGTGATGCTGTAGATCCTGATAGTGCTGCCTTTTGGTGATGCTGTATGTCTTGATATTGCTGTCTTTTGGTGATGCTGTATATCCTGAGAGCGCTGTGTTTTGGTGATGCAGTACATCCTGATAGTGCTGTGTTTTGGTGATGCTGTACATCCTGATAGTGCTGTCTTCTGGTGATGCTGTACGTCCTGATAGTGCTGTCTTTTGGTGATGCTATACATCCTGATAGTGCTGTCTTCTGGTGATGCTGTACATCCTGATAGTGCTGTCTTTTGCTGATGCTGTACATCCTGATAGTGCTGTCTTTTGGTGATTCTGTATGTCCTGATAGTGCTGTCTTTTGGTGATGCTGTACATCCTGATAGTGCTGTCTTTTGATGATTCAGTATGTCCTAATAGTGCTGTTTTTTGGTGATGCTGTGCATCCTGATAGTGCTGTCTTTTGGTGATGCTGTACATCCTGATAGTGCTGCCTTTTGGTGATTCTGTATGTCCTGATAGTGCTGTGTTTTGGTGATGCTGTGCATCCTGATAGTGCTGTCTTTTGTTGATGCTGTATATCCTGATAGTGCTGTCTTTTGTGCATCCTGATAGTGCTGTCTTTTGGTGATGCTGTGCATCCTGATAGTGCTGTCTTTTGGTGATTCTGTATGTCCTGATAGTGCTGTTTGATGCTGTGCATCCTGATAGTGATGGCTTTTTGTGATGCTGTACATCCTGATAGTGCTGTCTTTTGATGATGCTGTTCATCCTGATAGTGCTGTCTTTTGCTGATGTCTGTACATCCTGATAGTGCTGTATTTTGGTGATGTTGTACATCCTTATTGAGCTGTCTTTTGGTGATGCTGTACATCCTGATAGTGCTGTCTTTTGGTGATGCTGTACGTCCTGATAGTGCTGTCTTTTGGTGATGCTGTACATCCTGATAGTGCTGTCTTTTGGTGATGCTGTACATCCTGATAGTGCTGTCTTTTGCTGATGCTGTGCATCCTGATAGTGCTGTCTTTTGGTGATGCTGTGCATCCTGATAGTGCTGTCTTTTGGTGATTCTGTATGTCCTGATAGTGCTGTCTTTTGCTGGTGCTGTGGATCATGATAGTGCTGTCTTTTGGTGATGCTGTGCATCCTGATAGTGCTGTATTTTTGTGATGCTGTATGTCCTGATAGTGCTGTCTTTTTGTGATGCTATATTTCCTGATAGTGCTGTCTTTTGCTTATGCTGTACATCATAATAGTGCAGTATTTTGTTGATACTGTACATCCTGAAAGTCCTGTCTTTTGGTGATGCTGTACATCCTGATAGTGTTGTTTTTTGGTGATGCTGTACATCCTGATAGTGTGGCCTTTTGGTGATGCTGCACATCCTGATAGTGATGTCTTTTGGTGATGCTGTACATCCTGATAGTGCTGTCTTTTGATGATGCTGTACATGCTGATAATGCTGTCTTTTGGTGATGCTGTACATCCTGATAGTGCTGTCTTTTGGTGATGCTGTACATCCTGATAGTGCTGTCTTTTGGTGATGCTGTACATCCTGATAGTGCTGTCTTTTGCTGATGCTGTGCATCCTGATAGTGATGTCTTTTGCTGATGCTGTATGTCCTGATAGTCCTGTCATTTGTTGATTCTGTATGTCCTGATAGTGCTGTCTTTTGGTGATGCTGTACATCCTGATAGTGCTGCCTTTTGGTGATTCTGTATGTCCTAATAGTGCTGTGTTTTGGTGATGCTGTGCATCCTGATAGTGCTGTCTTTTGGTGATGCTGTGCATCCTGATAGTGCTGTCTTTTGATGATTCTGTATGTCTTGATAGTGCTGTCTTTTGGTGATGCTGTGCATTCTGATAGTGCTGTCATTTGGTGATGTTGTGCATCCTGATATTGCTGTCTTTTGGTGATGCTGTATATCCTGATAGTGCGGTCTTTTGGTGAGTCTTTACGTCCTGATAGTGCTGCCTTTTGCTGATGCTGTACATCCTGATAGTGCGGTCTTTTGGTGAGTCTTTACGTCCTGATATTGATGCCTTTTACTGATGCTGTACATCCTGATAGTGCTGTCTTTTGGTGATGCTGTGCATCCTGATAGTGCTGTCTTTTGGTGATACTATACATCCTGATAGTGCTATCTTTGGTGATGCTGTACATCCTGATAGTGCTATCTATGATGATGCCGTACATCCTGATAGTGCTGTATTTTGGTAATGCTTTTCATCCTGATAGTGCTGTCTTTTGGGGATGCTGAATGTCCTGATAGTGCTGTTTTTTTGTGATGCTGTGCATCCTGACAGTGATGTCTTTTTGTGATGCTGTGCATTCTGAAAGTGCTGTCTTTTGGTGATGCTGTACATCCTGATAGTGTTGTCTTTTGGTGATGCTGTACATCCTGATAGTGCTGTCCTTTGGTGATGCTGTACATCCTGATAGTTCTGTCTTTTGGTGAGGCTGTGCATCCTGATAGTGCTGTCTTTTGGTGATGCTGTATATCCTGATAGTGCTGTCTTTGGGTGATTCTGTGCATCCTGATAGTGCCATCTTTTTTTGATGCTGTACATCCTGATAGTGCTGTCTTTTGGTGATTCAGTATGTCCTGATAATGCTGTCTTTTGGTGAGGCTGTACATCCTGATAGTGGTGTGTTTTGGTGATTCTGGATGTCCTGATAGTGCTGTTTTTTGGTGATGCTGTGCATGCTGACAGTGCTGTCATTTGGTGATGCTGTGCATCCTGATAGTGCTGTCTTTTGGTGATGTTGTACATCCTGATAGTGCTGTCTTTTGGTGATGCTGTACATCCTGATAGTGCTGTCATTTGGTGATTCTGTATGTCCTGATAGTGCTGTATTTGGGTGGTGCTGTGGATCATGATAGTGCAGTCTTTGGTGATGCTGTACATCCGGAGAGTGCTGTTTTTGGTGAAGCTGTACGTGCTAATAGTGCTGTCTTCTGGTGATGCTGTACATCCTAATAGTGCTGTCTTTTGGTGATGCTGTACATCCTGACAGTGCTGTTTCTGGTGAGGTTGTGCATCCTGATAGTGCTGTCTTTTGGTGATGCTGTAAATACTGATAGTGCTGTCTTTTGGTGATGCTGTACATCCTGATAGTACTGTCTTTTGGTGATTCTGTATGTCTTAATAGTGCTGTTCTTTGGTGATGCTGTGCATCCTGATAGTGCTGTCATTTGGTGATTCTGTATGTCCTGATAGTGCTGTATTTTGGTGGTGCTGTGGATCATGATAGTGCTGTCTTTTGGTGATGCTGTGCAACATGATAGTGCTGTCTTTTTGTGATGCTGTATGTCCTGATAGTGCTGTCTTTTGGTGATGCTGAACATCCTGATATTACTGTTTTTTTGCTGATGCTGTACATCCTAATAGTAGTGTCTTTTGGTTATGCTGTACATCCTGATAGTGCTGTGTTTTGGTGATGCTGTACATACTGATAGTGCTGTCTTTTGGTGATGCTGTACATCCTGATAGTGCTGTCTTTTTGTGATGCTGTGCATTCTGATAGTGCTGTCTTTTGGTGATGCTGTACATCCTGATAGTGCTGTCTTTTGGTGATGCTGTACATCCTGATAGTGCTGTCCTTTGGTGATGCTGTACATCCTGATAATTCTGTCTTTTGGTGAGGCTGTGCATCCTGATAGTGCTGTCTTTTGGTGATGCTGTATATCCTGATAGTGCTGTCTTTGGGTGATGCTGTGCATCCTGATAGTGCCATCTTTTTTTGATGCTGTACATACTGGTAGTGCTGTCTTTTGGTGATTCAGTATGTCCTGATAATGCTGTCTTTTGGTGAGGCTGTACATCCTGATAGTGCTGTGTTTTGGTGATTCTGGATGTCCTGATAGTGCTGTTTTTTGGTGATGCTGTGCATGCTGACAGTGCTGTCGTTTGGTGATGCTGTGCATCCTGATAGTGCTGTCTTTTGGTGATGTTGTACATCCTGATAGTGCTGTCTTTTGGTGATGCTGTACATCCTGATAGTGCTGTCATTTGGTGATTCTGTATGTCCTGATAGTGCTGTATTTTGGTGGTGCTGTGGATCATGATAGTGCAGTCTTTGGTGATGCTGTACATCCGGATAGTGCTGTTTTTGGTGAAGCTGTACGTGCTAATAGTGCTGTCTTCTGGTGATGCTGTACATCCTGACAGTGCTGTTTCTGGTGAGGTTGTGCATCCTGATAGTGCTGTCTTTTGGTGATGCTGTAAATACTGATAGTGCTGTCTTTTGGTGATGCTGTACATCCTGATAGTACTGTCTTTTGGTGATTTTGTATGTCTTAATAGTGCTGTTTTTTGGTGATGCTGTGCATCCTGATAGTGCTGTCATTTGGTGATTCTGTATGTCCTGATAGTGCTGTATTTTGGTGGTGCTGTGGATCATGATAGTGCTGTCTTTTGGTGATGCTGTGCAACATGATAGTGCTGTCTTTTTGTGATGCTGTATGTCCTGATAGTGCTGTCTTTTGGTGATGCTGAACATCCTGATATTACTGTTTTTTTGCTGATGCTGTACATCCTAATAGTAGTGTCTTTTGGTTATGCTGTACATCCTGATAGTGCTGTGTTTTGGTGATGCTGTACATACTGATAGTGCTGTCTTTTGGTGATGCTGTACATCCTGATAGTGCTGTCTTTTGATGATGCTGTACATGCTGATAGTGCTGTCTTTTGGTGATGCTGTACATCCTGATAGTGCTGTCTTTTAGTGACGCTGTACATCCTAATAGTGCTGTCTTTTGGTGATGCTGTACATCCTGATAGTGATGTCTTTTGTTGATGCTCTACATCCGGATAGTGCTGTCCTTTGGTGATGCTGTACATCCTGATATTGCTGTCTTTTGGTGATGCTGTACACCCTGATAGTGCTGTATTTTGGTGAGGCTGTATGTCCTAATAGTGCTGTCTTTTGATGATGCTGTACATCCTGATAGTGCTGTCTTTTGGTGACATTGTACATCCTGATAGTGCTGTCTTTTGGTGATGCTCTACATCCTGATAGTGCTGTCTTTTGGTGAGGCTGTGCATCCTGATAGTGCTGTCTTTTGGTGAAGCGGTATATCCTGATAGTGCTGTCTGTTTGTGATGCTGTACATCCTGATAGTGTTGTCTTTTGGTGACGTTCATCCTGATAGTGCTGGGTTTTGGTGATGCTCTACATCCTGATAGTGCTGTCTTTTGGTGAGGCTGTGCATCCTGATAGTGCTGTCTTTTGGTGATTCTGTATGTCCTGATAGTGCTGTTTGATGCTGTGCATCCTGATAGTGATGGCTTTTTGTGATGCTGTACATCCTGATAGTGCTGTCTTTTGATGATGCTGTTCATCCTGATAGTGCTGTCTTTTGCTGATGCTGTACATCCTGATAGTGCTGTATTTTGGTGATGTTGTACATCCTTATTGAGCTGTCTTTTGGTGATGCTGTACATCCTGATAGTGCTGTCTTTTGGTGATGCTGTAGTTCCTGATAGTGCTGCCTTTTGGTGATGCTGTATGTCTTGATATTGCTGTCTTTTGGTGATGCTGTATATCCTGAGAGCGCTGTGTTTTGGTGATGCAGTACATCCTGATAGTGCTGTGTTTTGGTGATGCTGTACATCCTGATAGTGCTGTCTTCTGGTGATGCTGTATGTCCTGATAGTGCTGTCTTTTAGTGATGCTATACATCCTGATAGTGCTGTCTTCTGGTGATGCTGTACATCCTGATAGTGCTGTCTTTTGCTGATGCTGTACATCCTGATAGTGCTGTCTTTTGGTGATTCTGTATGTCCTGATAGTGCTGTCTTTTGGTGATGCTGTACATCCTGATAGTGCTGTCTTTTGGTGAGGTTGTGCATCCTGATAGTGATGTCTTTTGGTGAAGCGGTATATCCTGATAGTGCTGTCTTTTGGTGATGCTGTACATCCTGATAGTGCTGCCTTTTGGTGATTCTGTATGTCCTGATAGTGCTGTGTTTTGGTGATGCTGTGCATCCTGATAGTGCTGTCTTTTGTTGATGCTGTATATCCTGATAGTGCTGTCTTTTGTGCATCCTGATAGTGCTGTCTTTTGGTGATGCTGTGTATCCTGAGAGTGCTGTCTTTTGGTGATTCTGTATGTCCTGATAGTGCTGTTTGATGCTGTGCATCCTGATAGTGATGGCTTTTTGTGATGCTGTACATCCTGATAGTGCTGTCTTTTGATGATGCTGTTCATCCTGATAGTGCTGTCTTTTGCTGATGCTGTACATCCTGATAGTGCTGTATTTTGGTGATGTTGTACATCCTTATTGAGCTGTCTTTTGGTGATGCTGTACATCCTGATAGTGCTGTCTTTTGGTGATGCTGTAGTTCCTGATAGTGCTGCCTTTTGGTGATGCTGTATGTCTTGATATTGCTGTCTTTTGGTGATGCTGTATATCCTGAGAGCGCTGTGTTTTGGTGATGCAGTACATCCTGATAGTGCTGTGTTTTGGTGATGCTGTACATCCTGATAGTGCTGTCTTCTGGTGATGCTGTATGTCCTGATAGTGCTGTCTTGTAGTGATGATATACATCCTGATAGTGCTGTCTTTTGGTGATGCTGTACATCCTGATAGTGCTGTCTTTGGTGATGCTGTACATCCTGATAGTGCTGTCTTTTGGTGATTCTGTATGTCCTGATAGTGCTGTCTTTTGGTGATGCTGTACATCCTGATAGTGCTGTCTTTTGGTGAGGCTGTGCATCCTGATAGTGCTGTCTTTTGGTGAAGTGGTATATCCTGATAGTGCTGTCTTTTGGTGATGCTGTACATCCTGATAGTGCTGCCTTTTGGTGATTCTGTATGTCCTGATAGTGCTGTCTTTTGGTGATGCTGTGCATCCTGATAGTGCTGTCTTTTGGTGATTCTGTATGTCCTGATAGTGCTTTTTGATGCTGTGCATCCTGATAGTGATGGCTTTTTGTGATGCTGTACATCCTGATAGTGCTGTCTTTTGATGATGCTGTTCATCCTGATAGTGCTGTCTTTTGCTGATGTCTGTACATCCTGATAGTGCTGTATTTTGGTGATGTTGTACATCCTTATTGAGCTGTCTTTTGGTGATGCTGTACATCCTGATAGTGCTGTCTTTTGGGGATGCTGTAGTTCCTGATAGTGCTGGCTTTTGGTGATGCTGTATGTCTTGATATTGCTGTCTTTTGGTGATGCTGTATATCCTGAGAGCGCTGTGTTTTGGTGATGCAGTACATCCTGATAGTGCTGTGTTTTGGTGATGCTGTACATCCTGATAGTGCTGTCTTCTGGTGATGCTGTACGCCCTGATAGTTCTGTCTTCTGGTGATGCTGTACATCCTGATAGTGCTGTCTTTTGGTGATGCTGTGCATCCTGATAGTGCTGTCTTTTGGTGATGCTGTACATCCTGATAGTGCTGTCTTCTGGTGATGCTGTACATCCTGATAGTGCTGTCTTTTGGTGATGCTGTACATCCTGATAGTGCTGTGTTTTGGTGAGGCTGTGCATCCTGATAGTGCTGTCTTTTGGTGATGCTGTATATCCTGAAAGTGCTGTCTTTTGGTGATGCTGTGCATCCTGATAGTGCTGTCTTTTGGTGATGCTGTGCATCCTGATAGTGCTGTCTTTTGGTGATTCTGTATGTCCTGATAGTGCTGTCTTTTGGTGATGCTGTACATCCTGATAGTGCTGTCTTTTGGTGATTCTGTATGTCCTAATAGTGCTGTTTTTTGGTGATGCTGTGCATCCTGATAGTGCTGTCTTTTGGTGATGCTGTGCATCCTGATAGTGCTGTCTTTTGGTGATTCTGTATGTCCTGATAGTGCTGTCTTTTGCTGGTGCTGTGGATCATGATAGTGCTGTCTTTTGGTGATGCTGTGCATCCTGATAGTGCTGTCTTTTTGTGATGCTGTATGTCCTGATAGTGCTGTCTTTTGGTGATGCTGTACATCCTGATAGTGCTGTCTTTTGCTGATGCTGTACATCCTAATAGTGCTGTCTTTTGGTGATGCTGTACATCCTGATAGTGCTGTCTTTTGGTGATGCTGTACATCCTGATATTGCTGTCTTTTGGTGATGCTGTACGCCCTGATAGTGCTGTATTTTGGTGATGCTGTATGTCCTGATAGTGCTGTCTTTTGGTGATGCTGTACATCCTGATAGTGCTGTCTTTTGTTGATGCTGTACATCCTGATAGTGCTGTCTGTTTGTGATGCTGTATATCCTGATAGTGCTGTCTTTTGGTGATGCTGTACATCCTGATAGTGCTGTCTTTTGGTGATGCTGTACATCCTGATAGTGCTGTCTTTTGGTGAGGCTGTGCATCCTGGTAGTGCTGTCTTTTGGTGATGCTGTATATCCTGATAGTGCTGTCTTTTGGTGATGCTGTACATCCTGATAGTGCTGTCTTTTGCTGATGCTGTATGTCCTGATAGTGCTGTCTTTTGATGATGCTGTACATCCTGATAGTGCTGTCTTTTGGTGATGCTGTACATCCTGATAGTGCTGTCTTTTGGTGATGTTGTACATCCTGATAGTGCTGTCTTTTGGTGATGCTGTGCATCCTGATAGTGCTGTCTTTTGGTGAAGCGGTATATCCTGATAGTGCTGTCTGTTTGTGATGCTGTACATCCTGATAGTGCTGTCTTTTGGTGACGTTATACATCCTGATAGTGCTGGGTTTTGGTGATGCTCTACATCCTGATAGTGCTGTCTTTTGGTGAGGCTGTGCATCCTGATAGTGCTGTCTTTTGGTGAAGTGGTATATCCTGATAGTGCTGTCTTTTGGTGATGCTGTACATCCTGATAGTGCTGTCTTTTGGTGATTCTGTATGTCCTGATAGTGCTGTTTGATGCTGTGCATCCTGATAGTGATGGCTTTTTGTGATGCTGTACATCCTGATAGTGCTGTCATTTGATGATGCTTTTCATCCTGATAGTGCTGTCTTTTGCTGATGCTGTACATCCTGATAGTGCTGTATTTTAGTGATGCTGTACATCCTTTTAGTGCTGTCTTTTGGTGATGCTGTACATCCTGATAGTGCTGTCTTGGTGATGCTTTAGACCCTGATAGTGCTGCCTTTTGGTGATGCTGTATGTCCTGATATTGCTGTCTTTTGGTGATGCTGTACATCCTGATAGCGCTGTCTTTTGGTGATGCAGTACATCCTGATAGTGCTGTGTTTTGGTGATGCTGTACATCCTGATAGTGCTGTCTTCTGGTGATGCTGTACATCCTGATAGTGCTGTCTTTTGGTGATGCTGTACATCCTGATAGTGCTGTCTTCTGGTGATGCTGTACATCCTGATAGTGCTGTCTTTTGCTGATGCTGTACATCCTGATAGTGCTGTCTTTTGATGATTCAGTATGTCCTAATAGTGCTGTTTTTTGGTGATGCTGTGCATCCTGATAGTGCTGTCTTTTGGTGATGCTGTACATCCTGATAGTGCTGCCTTTTGGTGATTCTGTATGTCCTGATAGTGCTGTCTTTTGCTGGTGCAATGGATCATGATAGTGCTGTCTTTTGCTGATGCTGTGCATCCTGATAGTGCTGTATTTTTGTGATGCTGTATGTCCTGATAGTGCTGTCTTTTTGTGATGCTATACTTCCTGATAGTGCTGTCTTTTGCTTATGCTGTACATCATAATAGTGCAGTATTTTGTTGATGTTGTACATCCTGAAAGTCCTGTCTTTTGGTGATGCTGTACATCCTGATAGTGTTGTATTTTTGGTGATGCTGTACATCCTGATAGTGTAGCCTTTTGCTGATGCTGAACATCCTGATAGTGCTGTCTTTTGGTGATGCTGGGCATCCTGATAGTGCTGTCTTTTGATGATGCTGTACATCCTGATTGTGCTGTGTTTGGTGATGCTGTACATCCTAATAGTGCTGTCTTTTGGTGATGCCGTACATCCTGATAGTGATGTCTTTTGTTGATGCTCTACATCCGGATAGTGCTGTCTTTTGGTGATGCTGTACATCCTGATAGTGCTGTCTTTTGGTGATGCTGTATGCCCTGATAGTGCTGTCTTTTGCTGATGCTGTATGTCCTGATAATGCTGTCTTTTGGTGATGCTGTACATCCTGATAGTGCTGTCTTTTGGTGATGCTGTACATCCTGATAGTGCTGTCTGTTGGTGATGCTGTACATCCTGATAGTGCTGCCTTTTGGTGATGTTGTACATCCTGATAGTGCTGTCTTTTGGTGATGCTCTACATCCTGATAGTGCTGTCTTTTGGTGATGCTGTACATCCTGATACTGTTTATTTATTTTTATTTATTTATTTATTTTTATTTTACATTTGTTGACCGGGATAGTCCGACTGGATATATGTCCATTTTCAGCAGAGGACCAGGGAGAAAAGCTCCACAGTAAAAACAGAGATTAATACATTGTAATAAAACAAAGACAGCAAAATAAAACAAAAAAACAACTTTATCTTCTATATTAGTAGATGCAACAAAGGAGATGCAGTACAGTGTGGTTGGACTCTCATATACAATATCAGGGATAAAAAAATATAAACACAGATTCCAGCATACCAATTCTCCTTCTAGACTAATCACTTTGGTTAAGAGGAGAGAGAAACAAGAAAGAAAGAGGGGATGCTTCTAGGAAGGGATCTATACCTGTCTGAGAAAGGGTTAGTCAGGACTTGAGCATTGGCAGAGCCAATGTGACTTTAGATGGTGATTTAATCTTTTTTTGAAGAGGCTTAGAGAGGAAATGCAGGAAAGGCTGGGGGGGAGGGAGTTCCTGATTTTACCAATGGCATTGGTAAAAAGTGAGTCACCCCCTACATTGTTGGCTTTGACTGTTTGAACTATTATCTTATTTGAAGAGCGCAGACTACTGAGATTATTGTAGGGTCTAATTAAATTTTTCAGCCCTGGAGTTTTGTCAGGTTGGTTCAGGATTTTATATGCTTCAATAAGTTGGGTCTTCTGTAGTAGGTTTGTGAATTCAATCCAACCTAGGTTTCTTAGGTTAATACAGTGGTGTGTTCTGTAAGTCATTCCTGTTGCAAATCTAGCAATCTGATTATAGCAACGCGATAGTTTATTTAGTTCAGCTGTGTTAAGATTGGTGAGCATAGGGAGGCATACAGGAGGGTGGAGAGAAGATGAGAGTGGGCCATGGTCACTTTTGCTATTGGAGTTAGAAAAGATTTAATCTGGTATAGTGACCCGAGTTTTTTATTAATGGCTTTAATGGTCTGATTGATATGGATATCAAATCTAAGTTTGTTGTCTATGGTGACTCCTAATAATTTAGTATAGGAGTCTGGGTAGATGATTGTCCCATTTTTGGATTGGATAGAAAAGGATAGGGGGTGTTATCTTTTGAGTTGGATGGAAAAGTAGTAATTTGGTTTTGTTAGGATTCAGGATCAATTTTCGTCCTAATAGCCAATTCTCTACTAACATGAAACATGATTGGGTTTTGGTTAGTAGGTTGACAGGAGATGTATCAGCACAGACTAATGTCGAGTCGTCTGCATATTGAATACAGGTTGCTTCAGGGATGGCTTTATACAGGTCATTTATGAAGATAGTAAAAAGAAGAGGACCCAGGATAGATCCTTGAGGTACTCCTATGGATGCTGTACATCCTGATAGTGCTGTCTTAGGCTGTGCATCCTGATAGTGCTGTCTTTTGGTGAAGCGGTATATCCAGATAGTGCTGTCATTTGCTGATGCTGTGCATCCTGATAGTGATGTCTTTTGCTGACGCTGTATGTCCTGATAGTCCTGTCGTTTGTTGATTCTGTATGTCCTGATAGTGCTGTCTTTTGGTGATGCTGTACATCCTGATAGTGCTGCCTTTTGGTGATTCTGTATGACCTAATAGTGCTGTGTATTGGTGATGCTGTGCATCCTGATAGTGCTGTCTTTTGGTGATGCTGTGTTTTCCCGGTTTTTTTTTGAAGCTGTGTTGTATTTTTT
>NC_056729.1:507016779-507043238 GCF_019279795.1 Protopterus annectens
GGTGTGCTTTTTATTTTAAATTGATAGTGCTGTCTTTTGGTGGTGCTGTGCATCCTGATATTGCTGTCTTTTGGTGATGCTGTACATCCTGATAGTGCTGTCTTTTGGTGATGCTGTACATCCTGATAGTGCTGTCTTTTGGTGATGCTGTACATCCTGATAGTGCTGTCTTTTGGTAATGCTGTACATCCTGATAGTGCTGTCTTTTGGTGATGCTGTACATCCTGATAGTGCTGTCTTTTGGTGATGCTGTACATCCTGATAGTGCTGTCTTTTGGTGATGCTGTACATCCTGATAGTGCTGTCTTTTGGTGATGCTGTACATCCTGATAGTGCTGTCTTTTGGTGATGCTGTACATCCTGATAGTGCTGTCTTTTGGTGATGCTGTACATCCTGATAGTGCTGTCTTTTGGTGATGCTGTACATCCTGATAGTGCTGTCTTTTGGTGATGCTGTACATCCTGATAGTGCTGTCTTTTGGTGATGCTGTGCATCCTGATAGTGCTGTCTTTTGGTGATGCTGTACATCCTGATAGTGCTGTCTTTTGGTGATGCTGTACATCCTGATAGTGCTGTCTTTTGGTGATGCTGTACATCCTGATAGTGCTGTCTTTTGGTGATGCTGTACATCCTGATAGTGCTGTCTTTTGGTGATGCTGTACATCCTGATAGTGCTGTCTTTTGGTGATGCTGTACATCCTGATAGTGCTGTCTTTTGGTGATGCTGTACATCCTGATAGTGCTGTCTTTTGGTGATGCTGTACATCCTGATAGTGCTGTCTTTTGGTGATGCTGTACATCCTGATAGTGCTGTCTTTTGGTGATGCTGTGCATCCTGATAGTGCTGTCTTTTGGTGATGCTGTACATCCTGATAGTGCTGTCTTTTGGTGATGCTGTATATCCTGATAGTGCTGTCTTTTGGTGATGCTGTACATCCTGATAGTGCTGTCTTTTGGTGATGCTGTACATCCTGATAGTGCTGTCTTTTGGTGATGCTGTACATCCTGATAGTGCTGTCTTTTGGTGATGCTGTACATCCTGATAGTGCTGTCTTTTGGTGATGCTGTACATCCTGATAGTGCTGTCTTTTGGTGATGCTGTACATCCTGATAGTGCTGTCTTTTGGTGATGCTGTACATCCTGATAGTGCTGTCTTTTGGTGATGCTGTAGATCCTGATAGTGCTGTTGTTTGGTGATGCTGTACATCCTGATAGTGCTGTCTTTTGGTGATGCTGTACATCCTAATAGTGCTGTCTTTTGGTGATGCTGTACATCCTGATAGTGCTGTCTTTTGGTGATGCTGTACATCCTGATAGTGCTGTCTTTTGGTGATGCTGTACATCCTGATAGTGCTGTCTTTTGGTGATGCTGTACATCCTGATAGTGCTGTCTTTTGGTGATGCTGTACATCCTGATAGTGCTGTCTTTTGGTGATGCTGTACATCCTGATAGTGCTGTCTTTTGGTGATGCTGTACATCCTGATAGTGCTGTCTTTTGGTGATGCTGTACATCCTGATAGTGCTGTCTTTTGGTGATGCTGTATGTCCTGATAGTGCTGTCTTTTGGTGATGCTGTACATCCTGATAGTGCTGTCTTTTGGTGATGCTGTACATCCTGATAGTGCTGTCTTTTGGTGATGCTGTACATCCTGATAGTGCTGTCTTTTGGTGATGCTGTACATCCTGATAGTGCTGTCTTTTGGTGATGCTGTACATCCTGATAGTGCTGTCTTTTGGTGATGCTGTACATCCTGATAGTGCTGTCTTTTGGTGATGCTGTACATCCTGATAGTGCTGTCTTTTGGTGATGCTGTACATCCTGATAGTGCTGTCTTTTGGTGATGCTGTACATCCTGATAGTGCTGTCTTTTGGTGATGCTGTACATCCTGATAGTGCTGTCTTTTGGTGATGCTGTACATCCTGATAGTGCTGTCTTTTGGTGATTCTGTATGTCCTGATAGTGCTGTCTTTTGGTGATGCTGTACATCCTGATAGTGCTGTCTTTTGGTGATGCTGTGCATCATGATAGTGCTGTCTTTTGGTGATGTGCATCCTGATAGTGCTTTCTTTTGGTGATGCTGTACGTCCTGATTGTGCTGTGTTTGGTGATGCTGTACATCCTAATAGTGCTGTCTTTTGGTGATGCCGTACATCCTGATAGTACTGTCTTTTGGTGATGCTGTACATCCTGATAGTGCTGTCTTTTGGTGATGCTGTACATCCTGATAGTGCTGTCTTTTGGTGATGCTGTACATCCTGATAGTGCTATCTATGGTGATGCTGTACATCCTGATAGTGCTGTCTTTTGGTGATGCTGTACATCCTGATAGTGCTGTGTTTTGGTGATGCTGTACATCCTGATAGTGCTGTCTTTTGGTGATGCTGTACATCCTGATAGTGCTTTCTTTTGGTGATGCTGTACATCCTGATAGTGCTGTCTTTTGGTGATGCTGTACATCCTGATAGTGCTGTCTTTTGGTGATGCTGTACATCCTGATAGTGCTGTCTTTTGGTGATGCTGTACATCCTGATAGTGCTGTCTTTTGGTGATGCTGTACATCCTGATAGTGCTGTCTTTTGGTGATGCTGTACATCCTGATAGTGCTGTCTTTTGGTGATGCTGTACATCCTGATAGTGCTGTCTTTTGGTGATGCTGTACATCCTGATAGTGCTGTCTTTTGGTGATGCTGTGCATCCTGATAGTGCTGTCTTTTGGTGATGCTGTACATCCTGATAGTGCTGTCTTTTGGTGATGCTGTACATCCTGATAGTGCTGTCTTTTGCTGATGCTGTGGATCCTGATAGTGCTGTCTTTTGGTGATGCTGTACATCCTGATAATGCTGTTTTTTGCTGATGCTGTACATCCTAATAGTGTTGTTTTTTGGTCATGCTGTACATCCTGATAGTGCGGCCTTTTGGTGATGCTGTACATCCTGATAGTGCTGTCTTTTGGTGATGCTGTACATCCTGATAGTGCTGTCTTTTGGTGATGCTGTACATCCTGATAGTGCTGTCTTTTGGTGATGCTGTACATCCTGATAGTGCTGTCTTTTGGTGATGCTGTACATCCTGATAGTGCTGTTTTTTGGTGATGCTGTACATCCTGATAGTGCTGTCTTTTTGTGATGCTGTACATCCTGATAGTGCTGTCTTTTGGTGATGCTGTGCATCCTGATAGTGCTGTCTTTTGGTGATGCTGTACATCCTGATAGTGCTGTCTTTTGGTGATGCTGTACATCCTGATAGTGCTGTCTTTTGGTGATGCTGTACATCCTGATAGTGCTGTCTTTTGGTGATGCTGTACATCCTGATAGTGCTGTCTTTTGGTGATGCTGTACATCCTGATAGTGCTGTCTTTTGGTGATGCTGTACATCCTGATAGTGCTGTCTTTTGGTGATGCCGTACATCCTGATAGTACTGTCTTTGGTGTTGCTGTACATCCTGATAGTGCTGTCTTTTGGTGATGCTGTACATCCTGATAGTGCTGTCTTTTTGGTGATGCTGTACATCCTGATAGTGCTGTCTTTTGGTGATGCTGTACATCCTGATAGTGCTGTCTTTTGGTGATGCTGTACATCCTGATAGTGCTGTCTTTTGGTGATGCTGTATGTCCTGATAGTGCTGTCTTTTGGTGATGCTGTACATCCTGATAGTGCTGTCTTTTGGTGATGCTGTACATCCTGATAGTGCTGTCTTTTGGTGATGCTGTACATCCTGATAGTGCTGTCTTTTGGTGATGCTGTACATCCTGATAGTGCTGTCTTTTGGTGATGCTGTACATCCTGATAGTGCTGTCTTTTGGTGATGCTGTACATCCTGATAGTGCTGTCTTTTGGTGATGCTGTGCATCCTGATAGTGCTGTCTTTTGGTGATGCTGTACATCCTGATAGTGCTGTCTTTTGGTGATGCTGTACATCCTGATAGTGCTGTCTTTTGGTGATGCTGTACATCCTGATAGTGCTGTCTTTTGGTGATGCTGTACATCCTGATAGTGCTGTCTTTGGTGATGCTGTACATCCTGATAGTGCTGTCTTTTGGTGATGCTGTACATCCTGATAGTGCTGTCTTTTGGTGATGCTGTATGTCCTGATAGTGCTGTCTTTTGGTGATGCTGTACATCCTGATAGTGCTGTCTTTTGGTGATGCTGTACATCCTGATAGTGCTGTCTTTTGGTGATGCTGTACATCCTGATAGTGCTGTCTTTTGGTGATGCTGTACATCCTGATAGTGCTGTCTTTTGGTGATGCTGTACATCCTGATAGTGCTGTCTTTTGGTGATGCTGTACATCCTTATAGTGCTGTCTTTTGGTGATGCTGTACATCCTGATAGTGCTGTCTTTTGGTGATGCTGTATATCCTGATAGTGCTGTCTTTTGGTGATGTTGTACATGCTGATAGTGCTGTCTTTTGGTGATGCTGTACATCCTGATAGTGCTGTCTTTTGGTGATGCTGTACATCCTGATAGTGCTGCCTTTTGGTGATGCTGTATGTCCTGACATTGCTGTCTTTTGGTGATACTGTACATCCTGATAGTAATGTCTTTTGGTGATGCTGTACATCCTGATAGTGCTGTCTTTTGGTGATGCTGTACTTCCTGATAGTGCTGTGTTTTGTTGATGCTGTACATCCTGATAGTGCTGTCTTTTGGTGATGCTGTACATCCTGATAGTGCTGTCTTTTGGTGATGCTGTACATCCTGATAGTGCTGTCTTTTGGTGATGCTGTACATCCTGATAGTGCTGTCTTTTGGTGATGCTGTACATCCTGATAGTGCTGTCTTTTGGTGATGCTGTACATCCTGATAGTGCTGTCTTTTGGTGATGCTGTACATCCTGATAGTGCTGTCTTTTGGTGATGCTGTACATCATAATAGTGCTGTCTTTTGGTGATGCTGTACGTCCTGATAGTGCTGTCTTTTGGTGATGCTGTACATCTGGATAGTGCTGTCTTTTGCTGATGCTATACATCCTGATATTGCTGACTTTGGGTAATGCTGTACATCCTGATAGTGCTGTCTTTTGGTGATGCTGTACATCCTGATAGTGCTGTCTTTTGGTGATGCTGTACATCCTGATAGTGCTGTCTTTTGGTGATGCTGTACATCCTGATAGTGCTGTCTTTTGGTGATGCTGTACATCCTGATAGTGCTGTCTTTTGGTGATGCTGTACATCCTGATAGTGCTGTCTTTTCATGATGCTGTGCATCATGATAGTGCTGTCTTTTGGTGATGTGCATCCTGATAGTGCTTTCTTTTGGTGATGCTGTACATCCTGATAGTGCTGTCTTTTGGTGATGCTGTACATCCTGATAGTGCTGTCTTTTGGTGATGCTGTACATCCTGATAGTGCTGTCTTTTGGTGATGCTGTAGATCCTGATAGTGCTGTCTTTTTGTGATGCTGTACATCCTGATAGTGCTGTCTTTTGGTGATGCTGTACATCCTGATAGTGCTGTCTTTTGGTGATGCTGTACATCCTGATAGTGCTGTCTTTTGGTGATGCTGTACATCCTGATAGTGCTGTCTTTTGGTGATGCTGTACATCCTGATAGTGCTGTCTTTTGGTGATGCTGTACATCCTGATAGTGCTGTCTTTTGGTGATGCTGTACATCCTGATAGTGCTGTCTTTTGGTGATGCTGTACATCCTGATAGTGCTGTCTTTTGGTGATGCTGTACATCCTGATAGTGCTGTCTTTTGGTGATGCTGTACATCCTGATAGTGCTGTCTTTTGGTGATGCTGTGCATCCTGATAGTGCTGTCTTTTGGTGATGCTGTACATCCTGATAGTGCTGTCTTTTGGTGATGCTGTATGTCCTGATAGTGCTGTCTTTTGGTGATGCTGTACATCCTGATAGTGCTGTCTTTTGGTGATGCTGTACATCCTGATAGTGCTGTCTTTTGGTGATGCTGTACATCCTGATAGTGCTGTCTTTTGGTGATGCTGTACATCCTGATAGTGCTGTCTTTTGGTGATGCTGTACATCCTGATAGTGCTGTCTTTTGGTGATGCTGTACATCCTGATAGTGCTGTCTTTTGGTGATGCTGTACATCCTGATAGTGCTGTCTTTTGGTGATGCTGTACATCCTGATAGTGCTGTCTTTTGGTGATGCTGTACATCCTGATAGTGCTGTCTTTTGGTGATGCTGTACATCCTGATAGTGCTGTCTTTTGGTGATGCTGTACATCCTGATAGTGCTGTCTTTTGGTGATGCTGTACATCCTGATAGTGCTGTCTTTTGGTGATGCTGTACATCCTGATAGTGCTGTCTTTTGGTGATGCTGTAAATCCTGATAGTGCTGTCTTTTGGTGATGCTGTACATCCTGAAAGTGCTGTCTTTTGGTGATGCTGTAGATCCTGATAGTGCTCTCTTTTGGTGATGCTGTACATCCTGATAGTGCTGTCTTTTGGTGATGCTGTACATCCTGATAGTGCTGTCTTTTGGTGATGCTGTACATCCTGATAGTGCTGTCTTTTGGTGATGCTGTACATCCTGATAGTGCTGTCTTTTGGTGATGCTGTACATCCTGATAGTGCTGTCTTTTGGTGATGCTGTACATCCTGATAGTGCTGTCTTTTGGTGATGCTGTACATCCTGATAGTGCTGTCTTTTGGTGATGCTGTACATCCTGATAGTGCTGTCTTTTGGTGATGCTGTATATCCTGATAGTGCTGTCTTTTGGTGATGCTGTACATCCTGATAGTGCTGTCTTTTGGTGATGCTGTACATCCTGATAGTGCTGTCTTTTGGTGATGCTGTACATCCTGATAGTGCTGTCTTTTGGTGATGCTGTACATCCTGATAGTGCTGTCTTTTGGTGATTCTGTATGTCCTGATAGTGCTGTCTTTTGGTGATGCTGTACATCCTGATAGTGCTGTCTTTTGGTGATGCTGTACATCCTGATAGTGCTGTCTTTTGGTGATGCTGTACATCCTGATAGTGCTGTCTTTTGGTGATGCTGTACATCCTGATAGTGCTGTCTTTTGGTGATGCTGTACATCCTGATAGTGCTGTCTTTTGGTGATGCTGTACATCCTGATAGTGCTGTCTTTTGGTGATGCTGTACATCCTGATAGTGCTGTCTTTTGGTGATGCTGTACATCCTGATAGTGCTGTCTTTTGGTGATGCTGTACATCCTGATAGTGCTGTCTTTTGGTGATGCTGTACATCCTGATAGTGCTATATTTTGGTGGTGCTGTACATCCTGATAGTGCTGTCTTTTGGTGATGCTGTACATCCTGATAGTGCTGTCTTTTGGTGATGCTGTACATCCTGATAGTGCTGTCTTTTGGTGATGCTGTACATCCTGATAGTGCTGTCTTTTGGTGATGCTGTACATCCTGATAGTGCTGTCTTTTGGTGATGCTGTACATCCTGATAGTGCTGTCTTTTGGTGATGCTGTACATCCTGATAGTGCTGTCTTTTGGTGATGCTGTATGTCCTGATAGTGCTGTCTTTTGGTGATGCTGTACATCCTGATAGTGCTGTCTTTTGGTGATGCTGTACATCCTGATAGTGCTGTCTTTTGGTGATGCTGTACATCCTGATAGTGCTGTCTTTTGGTGATGCTGTACATCCTGATAGTGCTGTCTTTTGGTGATGCTGTACATCCTGATAGTGCTGTCTTTTGGTGATGCTGTACATCCTGATAGTGCTGTCTTTTGGTGATGCTGTACATCCTGATAGTGCTGTCTTTTGGTGATGCTGTGCATCCTGATAGTGCTGTCTTTTGGTGATGCTGTACATCCTGATAGTGCTGTCTTTTGGTGATGCTGTACATCCTGATAGTGCTGTCTTTTGGTGATGCTGTACATCCTGATAGTGCTGTCTTTTGGTGAGTCTTTACATCCTGATAGTGCTGCCTTTTGCTGATGCTGTACATCCTGATAGTGCTGTCTTTTGGTGATGCTGTGCATCCTGATAGTGCTGTCTTTTGGTGATGCTGTACATCCTGATAGTGCTGTCTTTTGGTGATGCTGTACATCCTGATAGTGCTGTCTTTTGGTGATGCTGTACATCCTGATAGTGCTGTCTTTTGGTGATGCTGTACATCCTGATAGTGCTGTCTTTTGGTGATGCTGTACATCCTGATAGTGCTGTCTTTTGGTGATGCTGTACATCCTGATAGTGCTGTCTTTTGGTGATGCTGTACATCCTGATAGTGCTGTCTTTTGGTGATGCTGTACATCCTGATAGTGCTGTCTTTTGGTGATGCTGTGCATCCTGATAGTGCTGTCTTTTTGTGATGCTGTATGTCCTGATAGTGCTGTCTTTTGGTGATGCTGTACATCCTGATAGTGCTGTCTTTTGGTGATGCTGTGCATCCTGATAGTGCTGTCTTTTGCTGATGTCCTGATAGTGCTGTCTTTTGTTGATGCTGTACATCCTGATAGTGCTGTCTTTTGGTGATGCTGTACATCCTGATAGTGCTGTCTTTGGTGATGCTGTACATCCTGATAGTGCTGTCTTTTGGTGATGCTGTACATCCTGATAGTGCTGTCTTTTGGTGATGCTGTGCATCCTGATAGTGCTGTCTTTTGGTGATGCTGTACATCCTGATAGTGCTGTCTTTTGGTGATGCTGTACATCCTGATAGTGCTGTCTTTTGGTGATGCTGTACATCCTGATAGTGCTGTCTTTTGGTGATGCTGTACATCCTGATAGTGCTGTCTTTTGGTGATGCTGTACATCCTGATAGTGCTGTCTTTTGGTGATGCTGTACATCCTGATAGTGCTGTCTTTTGGTGATGCTGTACATCCTGATAGTGCTGTCTTTTGGTGATGCTGTACATCCTGATAGTGTTGTCTTTTGGTGATGCTGTACGTCCTGATAGTGCTGTCTTTTGGTGATGCTGTACATCCGGATTGTGCAGTCTTTTGGTGATGCTGTACATCTTGATATTGCTGTCTTTTGCTGATGCTGTAAGTGCTGATAGTGCTGTCTTTTGGTGATGCTGTATGTATTGATAGTGCTGTCTTTTGGTGGTGCTGTGCATCCTGATAGTGCTGTCTTTTGGTGATGCTGTACATCCTGATAGTGCTGCCTTTTGGTGATGCTGTATGTCCTGATAGTGCTGTCTTTTGGTGATGCTGTACATCCTGATAGTGCTGTCTTTTGGTGATGCTGTACATCCTGATAGTGCTGTCTTTTGGTGATGCTGTACATCCTGATAGTGCTGTCTTTTGGTGATGCTGTACATCCTGATAGTGCTGTCTTTTGGTGATGCTGTACATCCTGATAGTGCTGTCTTTTGGTGATGCTGTACATCCTGATAGTGCTGTCTTTTGGTGATGCTGTACATCCTGATAGTGCTGTCTTTTGGTGATGCTGTATGTCCTGATAGTGCTGTCTTTTGGTGATGCTGTGCATCCTGATAGTGCTGTCTTTTGGTGATGCTGTACATCCTGATAGTGCTGTCTTTTGGTGATGCTGTACATCCTGATAGTGCTGTCTTTTGGTGATGCTGTACATCCTGATAGTGCTGTCCTTTGGTGATGCTGTACATCCTGATAGTGCTGTCTTTTGGTGATGCTGTACATCCTGATAGTGCTGTCTTTTGGTGATGCTGTACATCCTGATACTGCTGTCTTTTGGGGATGCTGTACATCCTGATAGTGCTGTCTTTTGGTGATGCTGTACATCCTGAGAGCTCTGTCTTTTGGTGATGCTGTACATCCTGATAGTGCTGTCTTTTGGTGATGCTGTACATCCTGATAGTGCTGTCTTTTGGTGATGCTGTACATCCTGATAGTGCTGTCTTTTGGTGATGCAGCACATCCTGATAGTGATGTCTTTTGGTGATGCTGTACATCCTGATAGTGCTGTCTTTTGGTGATGCTGTGCATCCTGATAGTGCTGTCTTTTGGTGATGCTGTACATCCTGATAGTGCTGTCTTTTGGTGATGCTGTGCATCCTGATAGTGCTGTCTTTTGGTGATGCTGTACATCCTAATAGTGCTGCCTTTTGGTGATGCCGTACATCCTGATAGTACTGTCTTTGGTGTTGCTGTACATCCTGATAGTGCTGTCTTTTGGTGATGCTGTACATCCTGATAGTGCTGTCTTTTGGTGATGCTGTACATCCTGATAGTGCTGTCTTTTGGTGATGCTGTACATCCTGATAGTGCTGTCTTTTGGTGATGCTGTACATCCTGATAGTGCTTTCTTTTGGTGATGCTGTTCATCCTGATAGTTCTGTCTTCTGGTGATGCTGTACACCCTGATAGTTCTGTCTTCTGGTGATGCTGTACATCCTGATAGTGCTGTCTTTTGGTGATGCTGTACATCCTGATAGTGCTGTCTTTTGGTGATGCTGTGCATCCTGATAGTGCTGTCTTTTGGTGATGCTGTACATCCTGATAGTGCTGTCTGCTGGTGTTGCTGTACATCCTGATAGTGCTGTCTTTTGGTGATGCTGTACATCCTGATAACACTGTCTTTTGATGATGCTATACATCCTGATCGTGCTGTCTTTGGTGATGCTGTACATCTTGATAGTGGTAGGTATGGTGATGCTGTACATCCTGATAGTGCTGTCTTTTGGTGATGCTGTACATCCTGATAGTGCTGTCTTTTGGTGATGCTGTACATCCTGATAGTGCTGTCTTTGGTGATGCTGTACATCCTGATAGTGCTGTCTTTTGGTGATGCTGTACATCCTGATAGTGCTGTCTTTTGGTGATGCTGTATATCCTGATATTGCTGTCTTTTGGTGATGCTGTACATCCTGATAGTGCTGTCTTTGTGTGATGCTGTGCTTCCTGATAGTGCTGTCTTTTGGTGATGCTGTACATCCTGATAGTGCTGTCTTTTACTGATGCTGTACATCCTGATAGTGCTGTCTTTTGGTGATGCTGTGCATCCTGATAGTGCTGTCTTTTGGTGATGCTGTGCATCCTGATAGTGCTGTCTTTTGGTGATGCTGTACATCCTGATAGTGCTGTCTTTTGGTGATGCTGTACATCCTGATAGTGCTGTCTTTTGGTGATGCTGTACATCCTGATAGTGCTGTCTTTTGGTGATGCTGTACATCCTGATAGTGCTGTCTTTTGGTGATGCTGTACATCCTGATAGTGCTGTCTTTTGGTGATGCTGTACATCCTGATAGTGCTGTCTTTTGGTGATGCTGTACATCCTGATAGTGCTGTCTTTTGGTGATGTTGTAAATCCTGATAGTGCTGTCTTTTGGTGATGCTGTACATCCTGATAGTGCTGTCTTTTGGTGATGCTGTACATCCTGATAGTGCTGTCTTTTGGTGATGCTGTACATCCTGATAGTGCTGTCTTTTGGTGATGCTGTACATCCTGATAGTGCTGTCTTTTGGTGATGCTGTACATCCTGATAGTGTTGCTTTTGGTAATGCTGCACATCCTGATATTGCTATCTTTTGGTGATGCTGTACATCCTGATAGTGCTGTCTTTTGGTGATGCTGTACATCCTGATAGTGCTGTCTTTGGTGATGCTGTACATCCTGATAGTGCTATCTATGGTGATGCTGTACATCCTGATAGTGCTGTCTTTTGGTGATGCTGTACATCCTGATAGTGCTGTCTTTTGGTGATGCTGTACATCCTGATAGTGCTTTCTTTTGGTGATGCTGTTCATCCTGATAGTGCTGTCTTTTGGTGATGCTGTACATCCTGATAGTGCTGTCTTTTGGTGATGCTGTACATCCTGATAGTGCTGTCTTTTGGTGATGCTGTGCATCCTGATAGTGCTGTCTTTTGGTGATGCTGTACATCCTGATAGTGCTGTCTTTTGGTGATGCTGTACATCCTGATAGTGCTGTGTTTTGGTGATGCTGTACATCCTGATAGTGCTGTCTTTTGGTGATGCTGTACATCCTGATAGTGCTGTCTTTTGGTGATGCTGTACATCCTGATAGTGCTGTCTTTTGCTGGTGCTGTGGATCATGATAGTGCTGTCTTTTGGTGATGCTGTACATCCTGATAATGCTGTTTTTTGCTGATGCTGTACATCCTAATAGTGTTGTTTTTTGGTCATGCTGTACATCCTGATAGTGCTGTCTTTTGGTGATGCTGTACATCCTGATAGTGCTGTCTTTTGGTGAAGCTGTACATCCTGATAGTGCTGTCATTTGATGATGCTGTACATCCTGATAGTGCTGTCTTTTGGTAATGCTGTACATCCTGATAGTACTGTCTTTTGGTGATGCTGTACATCCTGATAGTGCTGTCTTTTGGTGATGCTGTGCATCCTGATAGTGCTGTCTTTTGGTGATGCTGTACATCCTGATAGTGCTGTCTTTTGGTGATGCTGTACATCCTGATAGTGCTGTCTTTTGGTGATGCTGTACATCCTGATAGTGCTGTCTTTTGGTGATGCTGTACATCCTGATAGTGCTGTCTTTTGGTGATGCTGTACATCCTGATAGTGCTGTCTTTTGGTGATGCTGTGCATCCTGATAGTGCTGTCTTTTGGTGATGCTGTACATCCTGATAGTGCTGTCTTTTGGTGATGCTGTACATCCTGATAGTGCTGTCTTTTGGTGATGCTGTACATCCTGATAGTGCTGTCTTTTGGTGATGCTGTACATCCTGATAGTGCTGTCTTTTGGTGATGCTGTACATCCTGATAGTGCTGTCTTTTGGTGATGCTGTACATCCTGATAGTGCTGTCTTTTGGTGATGCTGTATGTCCTGATAGTGCTGTCTTTTGGTGATGCTGTACATCCTGATAGTGCTGTCTTTTGGTGATGCTGTACATCCTGATAGTGCTGTCTTTTGGTGATGCTGTACATCCTGATAGTGCTGTCTTTTGGTGATGCTGTACATCCTGATAGTGCTGTCTTTTGGTGATGCTGTACATCCTGATAGTGCTGTCTTTTGGTGATGCTGTACATCCTGATAGTGCTGTCTTTTGGTGATGCTGTACATCCTGATAGTGCTGTCTTTTGGTGATGCTGTACATCCTGATAGTGCTGTCTTTTGGTGATGCTGTACATCCTGATAGTGCTGTCTTTTGGTGATGCTGTACATCCTGATAGTGCTGTCTTTGGTGATGCTGTACATCCTGATAGTGCTGTCTTTTGGTGATGCTGTACATCCTGATAGTGCTGTCTTTTGGTGATGCTGTACATCCTGATAGTGCTGTCTTTTGGTGATGCTGTATATCCTGATAGTGCTGTCTTTTGGTGATGCTGTGCATCCTGATAGTGCTGTCTTTTGGTGATTCTGTATGTCCTGATAGTGCTGTCTTTTGGTGATGCTGTACATCCTGATAGTGCTGTCTTTTGGTGATGCTGTACATCCTGATAGTGCTGTCTTTTGGTGATGCTGTACATCCTGATAGTGCTGTCTTTTGGTGATGCTGTACATCCTGATAGTGCTGTCTTTTGGTGATGCTGTACATCCTGATAGTGCTGTCTTTTGGTGATGCTGTACATCCTGATAGTGCTGTCTTTTGGTGATGCTGTACATCCTGATAGTGCTGTCTTTTGGTGATGCTGTACATCCTGATAGTGCTGTCTTTTGGTGATGCTGTACATCCTGATAGTGCTGTCTTTTGTTGATGCTGTACATCCTGATAGTGCTGTCTTTTGGTGATGATGTACATCCTGATAGTGTTGTTTTTTTGGTGATGTTGTACATCCTGATAGTCCGGCCTTTTGGTGATGCTGCACATCCTGATAGTGCTGTCTTTTGGTGATGCTGTACATCCTGATAGTGCTGTCTTTTGGTGATGCTGTACATCCTGATAGTGCTGTCTTTTGGTGATGCTGTACATCCTGATAGTGCTGTCTTTTGGTGATTCTGTATGTCCTGATAGTGCTGTCTTTTGGTGATGCTGTACATCCTGATAGTGCTGTCTTTTGGTGATGCTGTACATCCTGATAGTGCTGTCTTTTGGTGATGCTGTACATCCTGATAGTGCTGTCTTTTGGTGATGCTGTACATCCTGATAGTGCTGTCTTTTGGTGATGCTGTGCATCCTGATAGTGCTGTCTTTTTTTGGTGATGTGCATCCTGATAGTGCTGTCTTTTGGTGATGCTGTATATCCTGATAGTGCTGTCTTTTGGTGATGCTGTGCATCCTGATAGTGCTGTCTTTTGGTGATGCTGTACATCCTGATAGTGCTGTCTTTTGGTGATGCTGTACATCCTGATAGTGCTGTCTTTTGGTGATGCTGTACATCCTTATAGTGCTGTCTTCTGGTGATGCTGTACATCCTGATAGTGCTGTCTTTTGGTGATGCTGTACATTCTGATAGTGCTGTCTTTTGGTGATGCTGTACATCCTGATAGTGCTGTCTTTTGGTGATGCTGTACATCCTGATAGTGCTGTCATTTGATGATGCTGTACATCCTGATAGTGCTGTCTTTTGGGGATGCTGTACATCCTGATAGTACTGTCTTTTGGTGATGCTGTACATCATAATAGTGCTGTCTTTTGGTGATGCTGTACGTCCTGATAGTGCTGTCTTTTGGTGATGCTGTACATCCTGATAGTGCTGTCTTTTGGTGATGCTGTACATCCTGATAGTGCTGTCTTTTGGTGATGCTGTACATCCTGATAGTGCTGTCTTTTGGTGATGCTGTACATCCTGATAGTGCTGTCTTTTGGTGATGCTGTACATCCTGATAGTGCTGTCTTTTGGTGATGCTGTACATCCTGATAGTGCTGTCTTTTGGTGATGCTGTGCATCCTGATAGTGCTGTCTTTTGGTGATGCTGTGCATCCTGATAGTGCTGTCTTTTGGTGATTCTGTATGTCCTGATAGTGCTGTCTTTTGGTGATGCTGTACATCCTGATAGTGCTGTCTTTTGGTGATGCTGTACATCCTGATAGTGCTGTCTTTTGGTGATGCTGTACATCCTGATAGTGCTGTCTTTTGGTGATGCTGTACATCCTGATAGTGCTGTCTTTTGGTGATGCTGTACATCCTGATAGTGCTGTCTTTTGGTGATGCTGTACATCCTGATAGTGCTGTCTTTTGGTGATGCTGTACATCCTGATAGTGCTGTCTTTTGGTGATGCTGTACATCCTGATAGTGCTGTCTTTTGGTGATGCTGTACATCCTGATAGTGCTGTCTTTTGGTGATGCTGTGCATCCTGATAGTGCTGTCTTTTGGTGATTCTGTATGTCCTGATAGTGCTGTCTTTTGGTGATGCTGTGCATCCTGATAGTGCTGTCTTTTGGTGATGCTGTACATCCTGATAGTGCTGTCTTTTGGTGATGCTGTACATCCTGATAGTGCTGTCTTTTGGTGATGCTGTACATCCTGATAGTGCTGTCTTTTGGTGATGCTGTACATCCTGATAGTGCTGTCTTTTGGTGATGCTGTACATCCTGATAGTGCTGTCTTTTGGTGATGCTGTACATCCTGATAGTGCTGTCTTTTGGTGATGCTGTACATCCTGATAGTGCTGTCTTTTGGTGATGCTGTACATCCTGATAGTGCTGTCTTTTGGTGATGCTGTACATCCTGATAGTGCTGTCTTTTGGTGATGCTGTACATCCTGATAGTGCTGTCTTTTGGTGATGCTGTACATCCTGATAGTGCTGTCTTTTGGTGATGCTGTACATCCTGATAGTGCTGTCTTTTGGTGATGCTGTACATCCTGATAGTGCTGTCTTTTGGTGATGCTGTACATCCTGATAGTGCTGTCTTTTGGTGATGCTGTACATCCTGATAGTGCTGTCTTTTGGTGATGCTGTACATCCTGATAGTGCTGTCTTTTGGTGATGCTGTACATCCTGATAGTGCTGTCTTTTGGTGATGCTGTACATCCTGATAGTGCTGTCTTTTGGTGATGCTGTACATCCTGATACTGCTGTCTTTTGGTGATGCTGTGCATCCTGATTGTGCCGTCTTTTTCAGATGCTGTACATCCTGATAGTGCTGTCTTTTGGTGATGCTGCACATCCTGATAGTGCTGTCTTTTGGTGATGCTGTACATCCTGATAGTGCTGTCTTTTGGTGATGCTGTACATCCTGATAGTGCTGTCTTTTGGTGATGCTGTACATCCTGATAGTGCTGTCTTTTGGTGATGCTGTACATCCTGATAGTGCTGTCTTTTGGTGATGCTGTACATCCTGATAGTGCTGTCTTTTGGTGATGCTGTACATCCTGATAGTGCTGTCTTTTGGTGATGCTGTACATCCTGATAGTGCTGTCTTTTGGTGATGCTGTACATCCTGATAGTGCTGTCTTTTGGTGATGCTGTACATCCTGATAGTGCTGTCTTTTGGTGATGCTGTACATCCTGATAGTGCTGTCTTTTGGTGATGCTGTACATCCTGATAGTGCTGTCTTTTGGTGATGCTGTACATCCTGATAGTGCTGTCTTTTGGTGATTCTGTATGTCCTGATAGTGCTGTCTTTTGGTGATGCTGTACATCCTGATAGTGCTGTCTTTTGGTGATGCTGTATATCCTGATAGTGCTGTCTTTTGGTGATGCTGTACATCCTGATAGTGCTGTCTTTTGGTGATGCTGTGCATCCTGATAGTGCTGTCTTTTTGTGATGCTGTACATCCTGTTAATGCTGTCTTTTGGTGATGCTGCACATGCTGATAGTGCTGTCTTTTGCTGATGCTGTACATCCTGATAGTGCTGTATTTTGGTGATGCTGTACATCCTGATAGTGCTGTCTTTTGGTGATGCTGTACATCCTGATAGTGCTGTCTTTTGGTGATGCTGTACATCCTGATAGTGCTGTCTTTTGGTGATGCTGTACATCCTGATAGTGCTGTCTTTTGGTGATGCTGTACATCCTGATAGTGCTGTCTTTTTGTGATGCTGTACATCCTGATAGTGCTGTCTTTTGGTGATGCTGTACATCCTGATAGTGCTGTCTTTTGGTGATGCTGTACATCCTGATAGTGCTGTCTTTTGGTGATGCTGTACATCCTGATAGTGCTGTCTTTGGTGATGCTGTACATCCTGATAGTGCTGTCTTTTGCTGATGCTGTACATCCTGATAGTGCTGTCTTTTGGTGATGCTGTGCATCCTGATAGTGCTGTCTTTTGGTGATGCTGTACATCCTGATAGTGCTGTCTTTTGGTGATGCTGTACATCCTGATAGTGCTGTCTTTTGTTGATGCTGTACATCCTGATAGTGCTGTCTTTTGGTGATGCCGTACATCCTGATAGTACTGTCTTTTGGTGATGCTATACATCCTGATAGTACTGTCTTTGGTGATGCTGTAAATCCTGATAGTGCTGTCTTTTGGTGATGCTGTACGTCCTGATAGTGCTGTCTTCTGGTCATGCTGTACGCCCTGATAGTTCTGTCTTCTAGTGATGCTGTACATCCTGATAGTGCTGTCTTTTTGTGATGCTGTATATCCTGATAGTGCTGTCTTTTGGTGATGCTGTGCATCCTGATAGTGCTGTGTTTTGGTGATGGTGTATATCCTGATAGTGCTGTCTTTTGGTGATGCTGTACATCCTGATAGTGCTGTCTTTTGGTGATGCTGTACATCCTGATAGTGCTGTCTTCTGGTGATGCTGTACATCCTGATAGTTCTGTCTTTTGGTGATGCTGTACATCCTGATAGTGCTGTCTTTTGGTGATGCTGTACATCCTGATAGTGCTGTCTTTTGGTGATGCTGTACATCCTGATAGTGCTGTCTTTTGGTGATGCTGTACATCCTGATAGTGCTGTCTTTTGGTGATGCTGTACATCCTGATAGTGCTGTCTTTTGGTGATGCTGTACATCCTGATAGTGCTGTCTTTTGGTGATGCTGTACATCCTGATAGTGCTGTCTTTTGGTGATGCTGTACATCCTGATAGTGCTGTCTTTTGATGATGCTGTACATCCTGATAGTGCTGTCTTTTGGTGATGCTGTACATCCTGATAGTACTGTCTTTTGGTGATGCTGTACATCCTGATAGTGCTGTCTTTTGGTGATGCTGTACATCCTGATAGTGCTGTCTTTTGGTGATGCTGTACATCCTGATAGTGCTGTCTTTTGGTGATGCTGTACATCCTGATAGTGCTGTCTTTTGGTGATGCTGTACATCCTGATAGTGCTGTCTTTTGGTGATGCTGTATGTCCTGATAGTGCTGTCTTTTGGTGATGCTGTACATCCTGATAGTGCTGTCTTTTGGTGATGCTGTACATCCTGATAGTGCTGTCTTTTGGTGATGCTGTATGTCCTGATAGTGCTGTCTTTTGGTGATGCTGTACATCCTGATAGTGCTGTCTTTTGGTGATGCTGTACATCCTGATAGTGCTGTCTTTTGGTGATGCTGTACATCCTGATAGTGCTGTCTTTTGGTGATGCTGTACATCCTGATAGTGCTGTCTTTTGGTGATGCTGTACATCCTGATAGTGCTGTCTTTTGGTGATGCTGTACATCCTGATAGTGCTGTCTTTTGGTGATGCTGTACATCCTGATAGTGCTGTCTTTTGGTGATGCTGTACATCCTGATACTGCTGTCTTTTGGTGATGCTGTACATCCTGATAGTGCTGTCTTTTGGTGATGCTGTACATCCTGATAGTGCTGTCTTTTGGTGATGCTGTACATCCTGATAGTGCTGTCTTTTGGTGATGCTGTACATCCTGATTGTGCTGTCTTTTGGTGATGCTGTACATCCTTATAGTGCTGTCTTTTGGTGATGCTGTACATCCTGATAGTGCTATCTATGGTGATGCTGTACATCCTGATAGTGCTGTCTTTTGGTGATGCTGTACATCCTGATAGTGCTGTCTTTTGGTGATGCTGTACATCCTGATAGTGCTGTCTTTTGGTGATGCTGTACATCCTGATAGTGCTGTCTTTTGGTGATGCTGTACATCCTGATAGTGCTGTCTTTTGGTGATGCTGTGCATCCTGATAGTGCTGTCTTTTGGTGATGCTGTACATCCTGATAGTGCTGTCTTTTGGTGATGCTGTACATCCTGATAGTGCTGTCTTTTGGTGATGCTGTGCATCCTGATAGTGCTGTCTTTTGGTGATGCTGTACATCCTGATAGTGCTGTCTTTTGGTGATGCTGTACATCCTGATAGTGCTGTCTTTTGGTGATGCTGTACATCCTGATAGTGCTGTCTTTTTGTGATGCTGTACATCCTGATAGTGCTGTCTTTTGGTGATGCTGTACATCCTGATAGTGCTGTCTTTTGCTGATGCTGTACATCCTGATAGTGCTGTCTTTTGGTGATGCTGTACATCCTGATAGTGCTGTCTTTTGGTGATGCTGTACATCCTGATAGTGCTGTCTTTTGGTGATGCTGTACATCCTGATAGTGCTGTCTTTTGGTGATGCTGTACATCCTGATAGTGCTGTCTTTTGGTGATGCTGTACATCCTGATAGTGCTGTCTTTTGGTGATGCTGTACATCCTGATAGTGCTGTCTTTTGGTGATGCTGTACATCCTGATAGTGCTGTCTTTTGGTGATGCTGTACATCCTGATAGTGCTGTCTTTTGGTGATGCTGTACATCCTGATAGTGCTGTCTTTTGGTGATGCTGTACATCCTGATAGTGCTGTCTTTTGGTGATGCTGTATGTCCTGATAGTGCTGTCTTTTGGTGATGCTGTACATCCTGATAGTGCTGTCTTTTGGTGATGCTGTACATCCTGATAGTGCTGTCTTTTGGTGATGCTGTACATCCTGATAGTGCTGTCTTTTGGTGATGCTGTGCATCCTGATAGTGCTGTCTTTTTGTGATGCTGTGCATCCTGATAGTGCTGTCTTTTGGTGATGCTGTACATCCTGATAGTGCTGTCTTTTGGTGATGCTGTACATCCTGATAGTGCTGTCTTTTGGTGATGCTGTACATCCTGATAGTGCTGTCTTTTGGTGATGCTGTACATCCTGATAGTGCTGTCTTTTGGTGATGCTGTACATCCTGATAGTGCTGTCTTTTGGTGATGCTGTACATCCTGATAGTGCTGTTTTTGGAGATGCTGTACATCCTGATAGTGCTGTCTTTTGGTAATGCTGTACGTCCTGATAGTGCTGTCTTTTGGTGATGCTGTACATCCTGATAGTGCTGTCTTTTGGTGATGCTGTACATCCTGATAGTGCTGTCTTTTGGTGATGCTGTACATCCTGATAGTGCTGTCTTTTGGTGATGCTGTACATCCTGATAGTGCTGTCTTTTGGTGATGCTGTACATCCTGATAGTGCTGTCTTTTGGTGATGCTGTACATCCTGTTAATGCTGTCTTTTGGTGATGCTGCACGTGCTGATAGTGCTGTCTTTTGCTGATGCTGTACATCCTGATAGTGCTGTATTTTAGTGATGCTGTACATCCTTTTAGTGCTGTCTTTTGGTGATGCTGTACATCCTGATAGTGCTGTCTTGGTGATGCTTTAGACCCTGATAGTGCTGCCTTTTGGTGATGCTGTATGTCCTGATATTGCTGTCTTTTGGTGATGCTGTACATCCTGATAGTGCTGTCTTTTGGTGATGCTGTAGATCCTGATAGTGCTGTCTTTTTGTGATGCTGTACATCCTGATAGTGCTGTCTTTTGGTGATGTTGTACATCCTAATAGTGCTGTCTTTTGGTGATGCTGTACATCCTGACAGTGCTGACTTTTGGTGATGCTGTACATCCTGATAGTGCTGTCTTTTGGTGATGCTGTGCATCCTGATAGTGCTGTCTTTTGGTGATGCTGTACATCCTGATAGTGCTGTCTTTTGGTGATGCTGTACATCCTGATAGTGCTGTCTTTTGGTGATGCTGTACATCCTGATAGTGCTGTCTTTTGGTGATGCTGTACATCCTGATAGTGCTGTCTTTTGGTGATGCTGTACATCCTGATAGTGCTGTCTTTTGGTGATGCTGTACATCCTGATAGTGCTGTCTTTTGGTGATGCTGTACATCCTGATAGTGCTGTCTTTTGGTAATGCTGTACATCCTGATAGTGCTGTCTTTTGGTGATGCTGTACATCCTGATAGTGCTGTCTTTTGGTGATGCTGTACGTACTGATAGTGCTGTCTTTTGGTGATGCTGTACATCCTGATAGTGCTGTCTTTTGGTGATGCTGTACATCCTGATAGTGCTGTCTTTTGGTGATGCTGTACATCCTGATAGTGCTGTCTTTTGGTGATGCTGTGCATCCTGATAGTGCTGTCTTTTGGTGATGCTGTACATCCTGATAGTGCTGTCTTTTGATGATGCTGTACATCCTGATAGTGCTGTCTTTTGGTCAGCCTGTACATCCTGATAGTGCTGTCTTTTGGTGATGCTGTACATCCTGATAGTGCTGTCTTTTGGTGATGCTGTACATCCTGATAGTGCTGTCTTTTGGTGATGCTGTACATCCTGATAGTGCTGTCTTTTGGTGATGCTGTACATCCTGATAGTGCTGTCTTTTGGTGATGCTGTACATCCTGATAGTGCTGTCTTTTGGTGATGCTGTACATCCTGATAGTGCTGTCTTTTGGTGATGCTGTACATCCTGATAGTGCTGTCTTTTGGTGATGCTGTACATCCTGATAGTGCTGTCTTTTGGTGATGCTGTGCATCCTGATAGTGCTGTCTTTTGGTGATGCTGTGCATCCTGATAGTGCTGTCTTTTGGTGATGCTGTACATCCTGATAGTGCTGTCTTTTGGTGATGCTGTACATCCTGATAGTGCTGTCTTTTGGTGATGCTGTACATCCTGATAGTGCTGTCTTTTGGTGATGCTGTACATCCTGATAGTGCTGTCTTTTGGTGATGCTGTACATCCTGATAGTGCTATCTATGGTGATGCTGTACATCCTGATAGTGCTGTCTTTTGGTGATGCTGTACATCCTGATAGTGCTGTGTTTTGGTGAGGCTGTACATCCTGATAGTGCTGTCTTTTGGTGATGCTGTACATCCTGATAGTGCTGTCTTTTGGTGATGCTGTACATCCTGATAGTGCTGTCTTTTGGTGATGCAGTGCATCCTGATAGTGCTGTTTTTTTGGTGATGCTGTGCATCCTGATAGTGCTGTCTTTTTGTGATGCTGTACATCCTGATAGTGCTGTCTTTTGGTGATGCTGTACATCCTGATAGTGCTGTCTTTTGGTGATGCTGTACATCCTGATAGTGCTGTCTTTTGGTGATGCTGTACATCCTGATAGTGCTGTCTTTTGGTGATGCTGTACATCCTGATAGTGCTGTCTTTTGGTGATGCTGTACATCCTGATAGTGCTGTCTTTTGGTGATGCTGTACATCCTGATAGTGCTGTCTTTTGGTGATGCTGTACATCCTGATAGTGCTGTCTTTTGGTGATGCTGTACATCCTGATAGTGCTGTCTTTTGGTGATGCTGTATATCCTGATAGTGCTGTCTTTTGGTGATGCTGTGCATCCTGATAGTGCTGTCTTTTGGTGATGCTGTACATCCTGATAGTGCTGTCTTTTGGTGATGCTGTACATCCTGATAGTGCTGTCTTTTGGTGATGCTGTACATCCTGATAGTGCTGTCTTTTTGTGATGCTGTATGTCCTGATAGTGCTGTCTTTTGGTGATGCTGTACATCCTGATAGTGCTGTCTTTTGGTGATGCTGTACATCCTGATAGTGCTGTCTTTTGGTGATGCTGTACATCCTGATAGTGCTGTCTTTTGGTGATGCTGTACATCCTGATAGTGCTGTCTTTTGGTGATGCTGTACATCCTGATAGTGCTGTCTTTTGGTGATGCTGTACATCCTGATAGTGCTGTCTTTTGGTGATGCTGTACATCCTGATAGTGCTGTCTTTTGGTGATGCTGTACATCCTGATAGTGCTGTCTTTTGGTGATGCTGTACATCCTGATAGTGCTGTCTTTGGTGATGCTGTACATCCTGATAGTGCTGTCTTTTGGTGATGCTGTACATCCTGATAGTGCTGTCTTTTGGTGATGCTGTGCATCCTGATAGTGCTGTCTTTTGGTGATGCTGTACATCCTGATAGTGCTGTCTTTTGGTGATGCTGTACATCCTGATAGTGCTGTCTTTTGGTGATGCTGTGCATCCTGATAGTGCTGTCTTTTGGTGATGCTGTATATCCTGATAGTGCTGTCTTTTGGTGATGCTGTACATCCTGATAGTGCTGTCTTTTGGTGATGCTGTACATCCTGATAGTGCTGTCTTTTTGTGATGCTGTATGTCCTGATAGTGCTGTCTTTTGGTGATGCTGTACATCCTGATAGTGCTGTCTTTTGGTGATGCTGTACATCCTGATAGTGCTGTCTTTTGGTGATGCTGTACATCCTGATAGTGCTGTCTTTTGGTGATGCTGTACATCCTGATAGTGCTGTCTTTTGGTGATGCTGTACATCCTGATAGTGCTGTCTTTTGGTGATGCTGTACATCCTGATAGTGCTGTCTTTTGGTGATGCTGTACATCCTGATAGTGCTGTCTTCTGGTGATGCTGTACATCCTGATAGTGCTGTCTTTTGGTGATGCTGTACATCTTGATAGTGCTGTCTTTTGGTGATGCTGTACATCCTGATAGTGCTGTCTTTTGGTGATGCTGTACATCCTGATAGTGCTGTCTTTTGGTGATGCTGTACATCCTGATAGTGCTGTCTTTTGGTGATGCTGTACATCCTGATAGTGCTGTCTTTTGGTGATGCTGTACATCCTGATAGTGCTGTCTTTTGGTGATGCTGTACATCCTGATAGTGCTGTCTTTTGGTGATGCTGTACATGCTGATAGTGCTGTCTTTTGGTGATGCTGTACATCCTGATAGTGCTGTCTTTTGGTGATGCTGTACATCCTGATAGTGCTGTCTTTTGGTGATGCTGTACATCCTGATAGTGCTGTCTTTTGGTGATGCTGTACATCCTGATAGTGCTGTCTTTTGGTGATGCTGTACATCCTGATAGTGCTGTCTTTTGGTGATGCTGTACATCCTGATAGTGCTGTCTTTTGGTGATGCTGTACATCCTGATAGTGCTGTCTTTTGGTGATGCTGTACATCCTGATAGTGCTGTCTTTTGGTGATGCTGTACATCCTGATAGTGCTGTCTTTTGGTGATGCTGTACATCCTGATAGTGCTGTCTTTTGGTGATGCTGTACATCCTGATAGTGCTGTCTTTTGGTGATGCTGTACATCCTGATAGTGCTGTCTTTTGGTGATGCTGTACATCCTGATAGTGCTGTCTTTTGGTGATGCTGTACATCCTGATAGTGCTGTCTTTTGGTGATGCTGTACATCCTGATAGTGCTGTCTTTTGGTGATGCTGTACATCCTGATAGTGCTGTGTTTTGGTGATGCTGTACATCCTGATAGTGCTGTCTTTTGGTGATGCTGTACATCCTGATAGTGCTGTCTTTTGGTGATGCTGTACATCCTGATAGTGCTGTCTTTTGGTGATGCTGTACATCCTGATAGTGCTGTCTTTTGGTGATGCTGTACATCCTGATAGTGCTGTCTTTTGGTGATGCTGTACATCCTGATAGTGCTGTCTTTTGGTGATGCTGTACATCCTGATAGTGCTGTCTTTTGGTGATGCTGTACATCCTGATAGTGCTGTCTTTTGGTGATGCTGTACATCCTGATAGTGCTGTCTTTTGGTGATGCTGTACATCCTGATAGTGCTGTCTTTTGGTGATGCTGTACATCCTGATAGTGCTGTCTTTTGGTGATGCTGTACATCCTGATAGTGCTGTCTTTTGGTGATGCTGTACATCCTGATAGTGCTGTCTTTTGGTGATGCTGTACATCCTGATAGTGCTGTCTTTTGGTGATGCTGTACATCCTGATAGTGCTGTCTTTTGGTGATGCTGTACATCCTGATAGTGCTGTCTTTTGGTGATGCTGTGCATCCTGATAGTGCTGTCTTTTGGTGATGCTGTACATCCTGATAGTGCTGTCTTTTGGTGATGCTGTACATCCTGATAGTGCTGTCTTTTGGTGATGCTGTACATCCTGATAGTGCTGTCTTTTGGTGATGCTGTACATCCTGATAGTGCTGTCTTTTGGTGATGCTGTACATCCTGATAGTGCTGTCTTTGGTGATGCTGTACATCCTGATAGTGCTGTCTTTTGGTGATGCTGTACATCCTGATAGTGCTGTCTTTTGGTGATGCTGTACATCCTGATAGTGCTGTCTTTTGGTGATGCTGTACATCCTGATAGTGCTGTCTTTTGGTGATGCTGTACATCCTGATAGTGCTGTCTTTTGGTGATGCTGTACATCCTGATAGTGCTGTCTTTTGGTGATGCTGTACATCCTGATAGTGCTGTGTTTTGGTGATGCTGTACATCCTGATAGTGCTGTCTTTTGGTGATGCTGTACATCCTGATAGTGCTGTCTTTTGGTGATGCTGTGCATCCTGATAGTGCTGTCTTTTGGTGATTCTGTATGTCCTGATAGTGCTGTCTTTTGGTGATGCTGTACATAGGTTCATAGGTTCATACTAGGCTATCTGCCCTGGGGCAATTATAAGCGTAGCCCGATTCTGTATGGCTTATGCCACCCCTTGATTTGAGTATACTGTGCCCTTTTTAAGGTTTAGTTTACTGTGCCTCTGTCCAATAGTGACATGGGAGTAATCCCTGGGACAAACCTACGATCCCTCATCCACTTATCGAGATTCTTCTTGAAGAAATTCAGTGAGGTGTTTTGCCTCACATGAACTGGAATTCTATTCCAGAGCGAAGGGAGCCTCTGGGTTATGAACCTGTCCCTCCAGCAAGTTCTATTTATTTCTGTGCTGAGGTTCAAGTCCCTTGAGCGTGTGGCTCTAAGGGATTCAGATTTACTGAGGTGGAGCATGTCCATTAATTCTGGATTTGACATAGCTTTGTATGTCAGGCATAGATCGCCTCAAAGTAGGCGGTATGCAACTGAGTAGATCTGGATTTTTTTTAACCGAGCAGCATATGGCATCTGTTTGAGACCCTTAATCCTCTTGGTGAGATACTTTTGGGGTCTTTCTAATTGCTGCAGGTGTCGGGTAAGGTACATCCCAAAAGGGTCATTGTATTCTATGATGGGCCTGATGAGGGATGAATAAAGGGGCACGATTACCTCTCTTGATCTAGATGTCAATCCCTTCGTGATGAGGTGGGCTATGTATAAGGTCTTTCTAACCACTTTGGCAATGTGGTTTTCAAAGGAGAGATTGCTATTAACTTGGGTCCCCAGGTCCCTAATAACTTTCTCTGTACTTAATGGGTTTCCGCCTATGTGGTAATTTGTGGGCACATTGTTTTTGCCAAAGGATATGACTATACATTTTTTGGCATTTAGCTTTAAACCATGGTGCTGGCAACAGTTATCTGTCTCTGTGAGACCTTTTTGAAGGATGTTTGTGTCAGCTGTAGAGTTGATTATGGCACCCAGTTTGCAGTCATCTGTGAACTTGGTGAGTCATAGTCCTTCCACATTTGCCTGTACCTTGGAAAAGTATATACCGAACAGGAGTGGTCCCAGGACAGAACCCTGTGGGATGCCACTTGTGACCGGTTTCGAGTCTGACATGGCTCCATCAACTCTCACTCTGTGGGTTCTGTCTTTGAGCCAGTTTCTGACCCATCTT
>NC_056729.1:507043738-507078914 GCF_019279795.1 Protopterus annectens
GGGATGCACAGGTAATGGCCAGATATTTCTGCACAGGCGACACGTCTGACACACTCTGGGTGTTCATCCCTACATACTGGATGTGTGTTGCCATCCAACCCTGTGATGTGGACACACATTACTCAGCCTGGATATACATATCCCAACAACATCACAAGCACAGTACACTACCTTGCTATTACACAGTTATTCACTAGTTATGACTGTGATGCTATCCATGCAGCCCATTGGGCCAGTGGAAGCCACAACACACACTGCCGGCCCCTTTGCATATGCTTACCACAGACATCCCACATACTGCATGTACTGTGCACACACATATCTAACTCAGAACATCTGCACATCACTTATTAATCCTGTCCAGTGGACTACATATACAGGCACATTGTATAACAATAGCAGGAGGCTACTGCAGCACAGGGTAGATTCACATGAAGGCAAGGCATCTGTGGTCAGCAGTGTTAAGATGCTTCACATTCACCAAATGCACAGATATTGGCAACATTGTTGCAGACAGTTTAGGTGCAGGTACCCCCCCCCATTCTCCTACACATGTGGTATTAGTTATCCCAGATGACTGTAACCTCCCTATCCTCTCACATGTCCAGGTGAGGGCCACCCTCAACATTGCAGAACACATAGCATCACTGTTACTTAAATGGTATCCCTGGATGTGTGCGACGCTCACCCCTGGAGGACATAGCACCACATGACAGACTGATATTAATCCCTGGCCATACTACAGGATATGTACCTGAACAGTGCCATACATACACAGTGGTCCCACAACAATGAGGAGTAACCTCTACTGACCCTGGTAACTACTGCATCATATGCACAACTGGCCTTGTGTTCTAAGCTATGGAAGTTTTAAGTATGGGCAACATGTACAGCAATATTACATATGTATATATTTCAGGACTATGTACACACAACCTCATGGACATACCTATAGATAGTGAACTATGATACATTTGGAGGTGTCACAGCAAACACAGTATTAACCTGCTACTTTGCATTACCTGTGTTTGTGGCAGCTGTTGCTGTGTCAGTGATGCTGCTTGCTGCTTGCTGTTTTCTGCTGCTGCTGCTGGTTTTGCTGCTGGCAGTCTGTATATTTTCTTATTTCTGTCTCTCTCTCTCTCTCTCTTTCTCATTAGGTTTGTGCAATGACTGTATTGCATGTGTGGAGTGTGGGTACTGAATGCTTTTGTAGGTATCTGCATAGGCCCATGTGATGGCCTCTGCACCAATTGTAAGGCAGCATTGGCTAATTGCATACAGCCAGTTGTGTACTGATTGCATGTCTCACTGTGATTTCAGGACAGTGCTATAAAAAGGTATGTGAGATAGGCGTTGCCCTTTCAGATTGTAAGGGCGTGGACCATGCTGGTATGCTGTTGGAAAATGTTCTGTGAGTGTGAAGGTTAGTACATCTCTCATGCTTCATGCTGTGTTGTGAATTCAGGTTGCTGCATTTCTCCCACCTGTTCCCTGTAGTGAGTGTGTATGCATACTGACACCCACAACTATATTTATTATGTATCCTATATATACATATGTGTACATATACATACTGTCATATATGTACATTAGCTGACAATATTGGGTACAAGCTAACAATTTTCAGGGCTGTTTCTGTTAACACACACTAGTATGGGAATCCAGTAATTGGGACAGTGAAAGTCTGTCTGACATGCGTAGGGTAGTACACATACTATATTGCCTTTATCTTCATTCCTACTATTACATGTTCCACTTACTTAGCACTATATTCCTGTATGAGAGTCATGTCTTGCTGGTAGGTCATACAGACTAGTGTTACAATGGTCTTGTGGTAGGGCCTACTAGTATGCTTGTATTTTGCTTTCAAATTGAGTACAGGGTCTATCAATCAAAGTGCTGGAGGCACCTTCCAGCAGTTAAGGGGTTAGTAGGTCTCACAGGAGTCAGGCTGTGTTGCAGATTCTGGCTGCTGCATTTATCTTCACTGTTTCCTGTAGTGAGTGTGTATGGATACTGACACCTACAACTATATTTCATATGTATTAATGTATATTTATATGTATGTATGTGTACATATACATACCTTCATATATGTACATTACCTTACATTATTATGTACAAGCTGACAATTAGCAGGGCTGTTTCTGTTGACACTGAACTAGTGTGGGAATCCAGTAATTCGGCCATTAAAACTCTACCTGAAATGCTTTGGGTAGTACACCTCCTATATTGCCTTTATATTGATTCCTACTATTACATGTTATATTTATTTTAGCACAATGGTTACATATGGCAGTCATGGCTTAGAGGTAGGTCATACAGACTAATGTTACCAAGGTCCTGGGTTTGAGACTGGCAGTGGTAATTTATTTTTCTTTCCAAACCTTCAAAATGAGTACAGGACCTGTCAATCAAAGTGCTGAAGCCACCTTTAAGCAGTTAAAAGGGTTAGTGGGTCTCAGAGGGGTCAGGCTGTGTTGCAGATTCTGGCTGCTGCATTTATCTTCACTGTCTCCTGTAGTGTGTGTGTATGGATACTGACACCTACGACTATATTTCATATGTATTACTATATATATGTATGTGTACATATACATACCTTCTTATGTGTACATTACCTTACATTATTATGTACAAGCGAGCAATTAGTAGGGCTGTTTCTGTTAACACTGAACTAGTGTGTGAATCCAGTAATTCGGCCATTAAAACTCTTCCTGAAATGCATTGGGTAGTACACCTCCTATATTGCCTTTATATTGATTCCTGCTATTACATGTTATATTTATTTTAGCACTATGCTCTTGTATGGCAGTCATGGCTTAGTGGTAGGTCATGCAGACTAATGTTACCAAGGTCCTGGGTTCAAGACTGGCAGTGGGAATTTATTTTTCTTTCCAGGTTTTCAAAATGAGTACAGGACCTGTCAATCAAAGTGCCATATAGGCACTTTTAAGCACTTAAAACCAGGTCTGCGCTCGTTTGCGCAGAGCTCACGCATGCGCACTGGTGGTGAGCTCCGCTAACACACGCGCACACCCGCGCTATTTTCTTTGAAAGAAAAGAAAAAGGGGTGACAGGAAAGTGGTGAAAAAGGGGTGACAAAGAGGGTAAGACAGTAGGGAAACAAGCGTGGGATTTGCAGGAAGGATGTAGGTAAGGCCCATAGATGCCCATGTCTTCGCAGAGCAACAGCTGTGTATTTCTATGTATTTTGGTGAGACAGTTGAAACCTTCCACCCCTGAGAGAGGTGTCAGGACAACATTAATATTTGTTGCAGAGCCAATTGTAATTAACAGTTTAAATGTCCAGTAGACATGTGTGCAACATGGACAGCTATGTATGGGCGTAATTTTTTTGTGGGACAGAGTGCCCTTTTTTTTTTCAGGTGAGAGTGGTATGTCAGGTGAAGGAAGTCGGTATAGCTGGGGAGGTAGGTTGGGTAGGTTAACAGACAAGACAGACAAGACGCATACAGGGGCGGTGTATGACACAAGTGGGGGGGGTTACATAATTGACGGGGACGGAGGTTGGGATATCCAAGACGCATGAGCCCACAGATGGCAACAGTGGAACTGATATCCCCACCCATAGGCAGTTGCCACTGTTCCTTCACAGCCCAGGACGGGGCTGTGCTGGGGGCTGTGTACGGGCATGCCCATAAGCTGTGCCACCCGAGCCTCGAGCTGGCATAGGGGCCCAAGAACAGAGTCTTGGATCTCCCTTCGCACCACAGACCGGACACCTTGGAGGGTGAGTGGACGTACTCCTCCGGCCACGCTTGCAGAGGGGGGACGGGCCCCATCCCCTGCAGCGCTTCCACCCGAAGGTGGCACAGGGCCACCGGAGGAGGGTCCAGCCTGGGCACTAGTGCCAGGAGCAGTCGCCAGCTGAGGTGGGAGAGGTGGGTCCGCTGGGACCCGCCTTCCCAAACGTTCTAGGTTTGTGAGTAGTTATGTTAGTTTGGGTTAGTGGCATTTTATTCCATTCAAATTAGTTGTAACAGCATGCATTGGTATTCCCATTAAACAAACACCCAGATATTCACACCATTGCACAATGGGCATATCAATATCACATGCATTATTTGAACAGGGATACACATTCAAACAACATGCAGGGTTGATTGATGGCAACAGGCCATCAGGTTTGCAGGTATGAACAGGGCACATGCACAAACAGACATGCATATATTTTTTAAACGGACAAATGTCCATGGTTAATGAAATGTTCACATACCAATATTTAGTGGGTGTTTACAATTGCAATTATAGGATGGGGTGGAGAAAGGAAATGATGACACATTCATAACTTACACATTGATATACATTTGTAATAGGTACACAATTAACTTGAGTCTGGTTTTTAAAATGATTTTTATTTGGCTGTCATGCTAGACCTGTTACAAATACATCACTATCCTACTTATTTTGAATTTGATCAGATACATCATCCTGCTACACTTTGATGACAGGACAGGGGACAACTATGGCTGTTTAGTCTGTCAGATAATCATTCATTCTATCTGCAAATTGTTTGCTGTTATCACCATATACAGATTTTGGCCTAGACATTCCAGATTCAGGCACACTGAAATCAGTTTGGGATGTTAATTTGTACTTCCCACATGCATTTATTTCTGTAGAAACACACTGAGGCTTATATATTCAGGGGTTATTACTACTTTATTTATTCATACATGACCCTTTCTGTCAGTCTCACACATCCTGTAACTTCACAGTTCAGGTTGGTACTTCTAGGCTTTGTTCACATATTAGACCTGTGGTGATTCAAACACTTTCCAACAGCCTCACTTCTGTCATGATTCAGCATTTCAATAGGGGATAAATCTCACATGTGACTACCTCAGATTCTGAAGCTGTACTCTGGAGACTACTGCAGGTTATACTATATTTAATTAATGGTGGGACATCTGTATTACAGCACTATTTATTTCTATCAATTATATTTCCAGTTACACTTGCATACTGATGAACTTGTTGCAGCCATACCTGCAGACTTTCAATTCTTGCTTGCACATTATATTACTTTTAATCAATACACTGCAGTGTTCTGATACATGCTACACTATAATATTTATTTACAAGTACTAGGTGGGGTTACTAACCTGCATGGTGGCGCAGCCGCGCCAGCCTATGGTCATGCGTCTCGTGGTTCGCAGAGCGGACACCTGCAGCTGTAATACAAAGGAAGTAATATTGGACTACACATCTCCATGGTATCAGCTAGTTGAAATCCTTACATACATGAGTAAAATGTAACTTACTCAGTAGTGGGACGTTGGGCATATCCCGGGTGTCCTGGATCCATTGGGTCAACTGGTCTTGCTTACGCCGCTTCAGGTCCGCATGGTGGTGACGGACCTGCTCACCAGTGCGTGGAATGCCAGTAGCACTGGTCAGATCATGAGCCAACCGGTCCCATGCCTCCGCCCTATATGCTCCCCATGAGACCTGGCCCTGCATGAGTTGGGCCTCATGACGGTGGACTAAGAGCCAGACCATGTATCTGGACTCCTCAATGCCCCAACGCTGTGCTCGAAAGCAATGTCCCTCACCTACTCCACTCATGCTGACTGCAGGTCTTTTCTCCAATCGGTTATGCTGTGTATTCCCGCCTATGGGGCTTATATATACCGCTTTTCCCGCACATTTCTGTGATTGGCCATTTTGGAATTGTATCTACTTCACTGAAAATGCTTTATCATGCTCCATTCTGGATTTTATCCCATATATATGCTATTTCTGCTTTTCTAGGTATTGCTGTCATGGCTTAGTGGTTTAGTATCTTGACTCTAGTGCATGGTATCCTGGGTTCGAATCTGACCACTGATTTTTAATTTTCCTGACAGAAATGAGTTGAGGACCTGTCAATCAAACATGCCATAAGCACTTTTAAGCACTTAAAAGCAGGTCTGCGCTTTATGGAGCTAACGCATGCGCACTGGCAGTTAGCTTGTGGGAGCGGCGCGCAAACGGTGTGCGCTGGGATAAACCTTAATTGGCTAGTGACACACATGTTAAGCTGTGCACAGCTAGTTGCAAACAGTTTCAGCCTGTTAAACTGGTGCTTAGCAATGGGCATGCAGTTTGCAGCTTTTTAAACACTACGCAGCTACGGGCACTCTGTCTCACAGCAGCTTAGCTATCAGTACATTTCTAATTATTTTTATTATTGTGTTACTTCAAAATATATGCTCCATTTCATTCCATTTTACAAAAGGGTATACTTTTACATTTGTACAATACTGTCAGGGGCCTTTTTAGTGCTTATTTACAAAAAAAAAAAAATGTTGTTATGTGTGGGCTCAAACCCTGCCTGCCTACTCTTAAGCCGGCAACTCTACCGCTAAGCTATTTCTTTTTGGCTTACTTTGCATATTAATTCTCATATCCTTCTCCACTGCCTGCTAACTGCAATTGCGCTAGTAGCACACCGCTGCAGGCCACAGTAGCACACATTTACGGGGTTTAAAAAAAATAAAACAGTTTTTATTTTCATTTTATAGCATCTGTTCACTTTGTACACTGATGGTCTGTGGGGGAATGTGTTGTGTAGTGTGTTTATTTACATTTCCATGGCCTCTCTCGTGGCTGTTTACTTTCAGCCATTCTACACTTCCGGGGGCATGTCTGCATGCAGGGCTTAGCCTACGGACATGCCCCCTACTCTCTTACACAGACCGTGTAAGAGTTACAGTGTGATTCAGCATGCCTCATGCACCTCATGCATATGCATGACATGCTGACATCACACCGTTCTTCAACCTCCGTGTAAGAGTTATAACTCTTACACGGAGGCTTCGTGAATCTGGCCCTATGTCTTTAGAATTTTGTTAGAATTCTATGTAATGAATTTGGTGTTTATGTTTCTGTTTGATGACTTTTGTGTTTAGTATTTCATCTGTATGAATGAATTCTTCAATTACCTATTGCATAGACATGTATACATGTGTTCTGATGTATGTAACCAGCTATGTGTAATTGAGCAGTGTGGTTGCTGAGTGTGTGTGTGTGTGTGTGTGTGTGTGTGTGTGTGTGTGTGTGTGTGTGTGTGTGTGTGTGTGTGCGTGTGTGTGTGTGTGGTCAAACAGAAGTGATTGTGCATAGATTGTGAGAGAGGGTGAGAGATGTGAAAGTGATTGTATATGAAAGGGAGCGAATCGTATGTGTATAAGAGGTGAATGACTCAAGTGTGAAAGCAAAATACACATGAGTGAAAGCACAGGGCATAGAGCAAAGTGAGTAAACAGGGAGTGAACAGGACCCATGTCAGGTAAATAATGAGCAGTAAAAAAGAGAGGACATACCTACAGTATGGGTCAACCTCAACCCTGGACCGCAGCAGCTGAATTCTGATCTGTTATATAGACTGGCATATCTACAAGAACAGAATTAATGGAAAGGAAAATAATGCATGTTTTAGTGATCAGCTTATCAAAAAAGGAAAATGGTGGAAAAATCAGTAAACTCACATCAGCAACTAAATGCAATGAAACATGAGCATATGAAACTGTCAAAGGAAAAAACTTCAAAGACCAATTCACGTAAGGTTCAAGTATGGCACCCTTTATTACTTGCAGCAAGGAGACAAAACATGCAGATACAGGATTTGTCTAAATTACTAGTGAAGAGTATGCTACTTTTATACAGTTCTTTCCATGTTACACAGAAATGTTGCTTCTATTGCTGACATAGTTAGACACAGCTTTCTGTATTGTTCTACAGAAAATGTTACTTAGATTTCCTGCTGACATGTTCAGATTTAAAACTCACTATGTGTTACACAGAAAATGTTACTTAGATTTCCTGCTGACATGACTGGATTACAAAAAACATTTGAGAAAAACAACCTGGCCTTGGGGCTTATTTTTAGCCCACTACAAACTTTCTATTCTTCAATTGTGCAGTTCTAATATATATATGTTACATTTCAAGGTACATTTCTAGCTTAGGTACAAGTAATGCTGACTACGGTTTATACTTTCAAGCAGCCTTTGTTTTCATTATCAGTAGCTTCAGCAGCTGTGTACTTTCTCACGGCATAAGCAGAAAATCAATAACTCTTTGTTAAGTCTCATGACACTAGTAGAAATGAAACACTTATTATTATTATTATTTTCATGACATTAGCAGAAATCAAATGCTTTCCTGTTAATTTCCAAAGCATAAGCAGATCATGGCTGCACATATTTTCATGACATAACAGGATTGGAATGTCGTTAGTAGCTTGTGCAGATTCATGAAGTGTGAACAGAATAAATGCATTAACCCTTTTGAACCTCGAATGCACTAAGCATGCATATTACTAATACATATTTTTCTAATATTTCCCCCCTTTTAATACTTTTATTCTACTTTCAAAATAAGCATAAACAGTTTTTTTCTTCCCCTAACCTCTTCCTACTCAAGATTTTCAGTTAAGAGAGTCATTCAGTTTTAAACTTATGAAAGCATTTTCAATTTTTCAACAATTCTTCAAGTTCTGCACCTTGGTATAAGGTTTCTGAAACTGACATGTCTATAAAGTCTTTAATCAGTCTTTTCATGCAGGGGATGCAGCAGCAAACACATACCATCAGTAGGATCATTCCTACACTGATGGCGATCAGGATGTTCATCAGGATACTGCCCCACCCCCAAACAATCTCTGGAAAAAGTCCGTCAATGGATTTTGGTCCTGGTTTGGTCATAGCCGACACTTGCTGAATTACTTCAAGGTGATTGTCTATCTCGTGTTTGTGGTCAGGAATATATGAACAGCACTCCTCCTGGATTAAAGCGCAAGTATCTCCTCTTGCCGCTAGGATGAAGTCAAGAGTCATGCGATTTTGAAGCACCACTGTTCTCATGGCATTCAGTTTATCAGTCACCAATTCTAGGATGGAAAAGGTTGCAGTACTCATTGCTTCGAGAAGTTTAGATAGTTTTCTCAGCTCCCAGATCGATTTCATTGCTCCATATGCTGGTAATATGCCTGCCCACGATATAACAGTATCACTCAAGTCCATGTGTGTCAGTCCATCGCCCACAGCATGATGGTTTTTCCAGCATGCATCGATTTGCCCCACTGGATTGACAGGTTTCTTGATCTCTCGAACATTCTGAATTTTCCCTTGAGGTAAAACTGCTGTGTGTCGTATGGCCGGAACCAGGTAGCCCAAAAAACAACTGCCGGACCAATTCTCAGGTAACCATTTATATGCTTTTCTACCACATATAAAGTAACAGTCTTCTACTTTAGTAGTAACTTTACTATAAACATACACTTGTCCTGCGTGAAACATTTTTCTGTCAATTATAGACAGTTGTTTGTAGAGAACAGAATCATGTTTTACTTCCTCAATTGTTTTGTGCATCAATTCAAAAAATGAATCATAGTTTGTATTGCAATAAGATCCGGTATTATCAGATTTAGTGTAGCATCTATAATGAACAGTCACACTGCAATTGCTCCAACCCACCTGAACCGTATCATTCTTGTAAAAACACACAGTTCCCTTTTGTCGAACAGACAAGTGCAATGCTATTTTATTTTGTAATGTAATATTTGATGTGTCATGAATCAGGTTTTCCCAGGTCTCGTTGGCTCCTAGGGGGACTGAAGTTAACAGTAACCCCCCCCCCCCGTATGCTGTTGGCAAAGCTGTGCAAATCCAGCAATTTGAAACATTGAAGGTCTCAGCATACACATATTTGATTGCCTGGTAAGTGTTAAAGTTCGGGTGCCACTCTACACGTTTGTTCAGTCCAATTTGTGTGGCTGAGAAAAGGAATGGTCACAACAAAAAAATTATTGTCACTAGTATAGTCAACAGGATGGTTATGCAATACTTCTGTAGAAATGGTTGTCCTGCATTTCTGCTTTCTCCGACTCTTCAGAATAGGTACATCTGGATCTTACTGGATCCTGTCATCTTTATTTCAGACATGCGTTCTTAATCTCTGCCCTAATAGGACCATCAGCACCGATGGTTTCTTCACTGGGGTTGAGACGGATCAGTCCTATTGATCTGACCCCCCCCCCCTTTGTAGCCAGACTTTGTGCTGAGGGCCCCAATGGAGAGGTAAGATTTTTGTCCAGTTCAAAGTTCTTAACTAGTTTGCAGTGCATCAGGTGGATCCACGAAGCTCGCTCTGCTATCTTGACTGCAGTGGGTGTTGAAAGAAGCACCTGGTATGGACCTTCCCACCTTGATGATGTCCAATTTTTCTTTTTAATATTTTTCACCCAAACCCAGTCCCCTGGGATCACTGCCACTCCCGATGTTTCAGTTTGTTATTTATCTGAAACAGATTTGACTGCAACAGATGTTTAGAATTCAACAAATTTCTCATATATTCAGCTAGTGTATAGTCAGCTTCCTGGTCTGCGGGCATGAGAAGTTTCCACTGGGGTGTATAATAAGCCCTTTCAAACAGTTTTTCGAAAGGAGTCAATCCTTTTGCAGTCGGAACAGTTCTCATGGTCAACAGTGCCAGGGGCAAACAATACAGCCAATTCTTTTCTGTCTCAGCTATTAATTTTCTTAATTTATTCTTTAATATTCCATTATGCCTCTCAACTAGCCCTGCAGATTGCGGATGGTATGCACAATGATTTTTTAAAGAAATACCAAAATGCTTACTTAACTGCTGTATGGTTTGGTTTACAAAGTGTGAACCGTTGTCACTGTAGATCTTTTCCGGAATGCCAAATCTAAGGATGATTTCTTTGACAAGAACTTTTACCACCGTAGTTGCATCTGGATTTTTGGTTGGAAAGGCTTCCACCCATCTGGAAAACATATCTACAATGACAAGACAATACTTCTTATTTTCACATTTGTTCAATTCCATGAAATCCATACAGATAGTGTGAAACGGATATGGTGGTGTAGGGAAACTCCCTTGCTTGGGCTTTAACGCCCCTTGTGCATGATGTTTGTTACAAATTTGGCACATCAAACAAAATTTTTTTAGAGTAGTTTGTAAATCCGTACATTGTGAACACCTGGTTCACCAGCTGTACCATCCCCCCTGTTGAGACATGGCACTGCCCGTGGCTCAACAAAGCTGCATATCTAAACAAATTAGATGGTAGTATCGGTTTCCCTTCTTTAGAGATGTACAGCCCCTTTTCGTGAATTGATCCTCGTTTTGCCCACCTTTGTTTTCAGCTTGCATAGTGAGTGTCTGCATTGTTTTTAACATTTCTAAGTCTAAAATCTCAGAGGGTTGTAGTTCCTCATTTAAAAGAAGTACTTCTGAATCTGCTTGTTTTGCAGCTGTATTAGATCTCGCATTACCTTTTGAAATCCTGTCTTGTTGCTTGGTGTGAGCTGTGCATTTACAAATAGCTACTTTCTGAGGTAACTGAATAGATTCTAAAAGATCTAAAATAAGCTGTGCATGATTGATAGGTTTGCCAGTAGATGTTATTATTCCTCGTTTTTTCCACTGTTGCGCAAAAACATGTACAGTAGAAAAAGCGTACTGGCTGTCAGTAAAAATGTTTACACATTTACCCTTTTCTAAGATACATGCCCATGTCAAGGCAATCAATTCTGCTGCCTGTGCAGATAAGCTGTGTGGTAAAGGTTTTGATTCTATAATCTCAGTGTCAGAAACTACTGCATATCCTACTAGGTTCTGTCCTGCAGGACCCCTTTTGCACGAACCGTCCACATAGTATGTCACCTCGGCATCATCCAAGGGGACATCCTTGAGATCTTTTCTAGGTAGTGTCTTTTGCTCAATCACCTGCAGACAGCGGTGTGGTGTGCCGTCTGCAGGGGTTGGGAGCAAGGTAGAAGGGTTCAAAGTCATGCATCATTCAATTGTCATGTGAGGTTGGCTCAACAATATAGTCATACAGGAAAGATGCCTAGCAAGGGAAAGATATGCTACCTTCTCTTTCAGTAAAATAATCGTGACTGCATGAGGCACTCTCAAAGTGAGAGGGTGGATTAAAACTACTGAGGCCGAAGCCTGTACTGCCATTGCAGCTGCAACTACTGCTTGTACACAGTGGGGTAAGGACCGTGCCACTGGGTCTAGTTGTGATGAATAGTAAGCAATGGGGCGTTGCTTGTCCCCATGCTGTTGTGTTAATACTGATGTCATATAACCTTGCTTACAATCTACAGTTTGGAAAAAATGATTATGGTAGTTTAGTAATCCTAGAACTAATGAGGACGCTATTAACTGTTTCAGTCTGCAGAAAGCAGATTCTGCCTCTGGTGTCCATTGTAACAAATCCTGTGCTGCCATAGGCTTTTTATATATCAGGTTAGTCAGAGGTGCAGATTCCAAGGCATAGTTTGGAATCCAGCTCTGGCAAAAATTAGTTGTACCCAGGAAGGACATCATTTCCTTCTTGGTAGTGGGTTTTGGTGCTTGCAAAATTGCTACTTTTCTGTCCTCATCTAGTGTTCTACCTTCCTTGGATATCACATATCCTAGGTATTTGACTTGTTTTTTCCAAAGCTGCAGTTTATTTTTGTTTACCTTATGTCCTTCAGTGGCTAAAAATCATAATAGCGCTATGGTATCTTCTTTACAATCTTGCTGGGTGGGGGCCACCAGCAAGATGTCATCAACATAAAGTAAAATCTGACTGCCTCTTGGTGGGGTAAATCCTGCCAAGTTGCTTGCCATTTTTTGTGAGAATATCATTGGACTTTCACAATATCCCTGTGGTAGTCGCGTATATGTATACCTTTTCCCCTGAAATGTGAATGCAAACCAATACTGGCTGTCAGGGTGTATCGGTATCGAAAAGAACACATTGCTAATGTCTACCACAGAAAAATACTTCTGTTGAGGTTTTAAATCATTCAGCAGGGTGTGTGGGTCTGACACCGTAGGTGCCCTTGGTATTACTGTGTCATTTACAGCTTGAAAATCTTGGACCATATGCCGTTCTCCATTTGCTTTTTTAACAGGAAATAAGGGTGTGTCACATGGTGAATCGGGAGATTCCACTAGCACCCCTTCCTTAAGTAAAGCTGCTATGATAGGTTTGATTCCTGCCTCTGCATCTTTTCTTAAGGGATACTGTCTTTTCTGTGGTCTAAATGCTGAATTCGGCATGATAGTTACTGGTCCCGCTGTACGAATAAGTACTACATCTGACTTTCCTGTTGACCAGAGAGTTTCTGGTATATTTTGTAAGGCATTCTCTATCTCCTTTAATAGGAGTGCTAATCAGCTGTCCTTGCTACACTGCAAGTGTACGGCTGAGTGGGTCTGAGTTATCCAATTCAACTTCTGTATTTGTATTCCCTGTTCTGACAGTTCTAATTCTGTCTGTTTCTCCTATTTCATGACTTTTTCTCCTAAGTCTGCCCATTCTATGTTTTTGTTCTTGGTTAGGCTAACGTGTGGTAATCGATTAGATTTATAAAGTGTAAAGAACTTCTGGGGCAATGAACAGCTGGCTACACTGTTCCCTTCTGTGTCCCAGTACAGATTATGCAATATCAATCTGTTTGCATGATTTTTAAACAATTCTTGCTCATATTCCTTATCAGGTCCTGGTGTGTTACAATAATACAGGGTACAGTGCAATAAGTGTTGCCTATCAATGTCAGGGGAGGGGAAATTGCTGATGGTTACATTCAATAATTCTTCGGTCACAGTCCCTGGACTAGTCGTAACCAAGTCCTGGCTGTACCAATAAAACATTTCACCCTCCAATTGCACTGCAAAGGTATCAATTTGTTGCTGTGCTTCCATACCCTGCATGGTTGGGATTACTGCTATACCAAATAGCTGCATGAGGTCTCTGCCCAAGAGGTTTACTGGGCATTTTGCAGAAACAACAATTTTGCTTTTCCTGAGTCAATCCTGAAACAGGATCCGTTATTGCAATGTTACGGGAGAGGGGCTCCCGATACAGCTGTCCATTAGCTGCTTTTACCAGTATGTAATCAGGTGACTCTGTGTTTTCTGGCAGTTTGGAGGAATGTATCAGGGTTCGTGATACCCCTGAGTCACACAAGAATTTGACTACCCTCCCTTCTACCAAGAGTGTAACTTCCGGTTTCATGTCTGCTAAATAGAGCTCCAGGCTCAATAAAGCTAGGTCTAATATTTAATTTTCTTCACTGTCACTAACTTCTTGTACTTCCTCTATTTCTTCTGTCACATCCTCTACTCCCTCTATCACATTCTCATTTGTCCATTCTCTGCTATCCCCTTTTAGTGATTCCTGACTACCATATAGTCAGTCCTCACCCTCCTTGTCTTCCGTGGTTGCCTTCTTATTTTTCTTGCAATCCCTTGCCAAGTGTCCCTTTTTACCGCATTTGAAGCATTCACCCCCTTTCTTTTGCTCTTCAAAGTCCTCTGATCGCTAATCAGATTGTTTGTTTCCCTGTGCATTTTTCTTGCCCTTTTTCCCGGACTGTACTACATAAACTTCTGCTCCATCTTCTACAGAAAATACTTAAGCTTTCTTTTTCTTTTTGCTATTAAAATGCCTTTTGGCATGCCTAGCATATTCAAGTAATGATTGTAAACTGCTTGTACGATGGTCTACCATGTGTTTTGTAATAAAACTGCTTATGGGTGCAATACTGCCTTTTAAGAATGCATTCTTTAACTGCTGTTCATATAGGGAATCTTGTGTTTGATCTTCAGGAACCTGCATTCCACAGTGGTTATTAAAACATTCTAATAGTCTGGCATAATACCGGTCAATAGTTTCACCTTCTTGTTGGATGCATTGATTAATGCAAGTCCAGTCTGCCCTAGGCTTCCATTTTTCAGAGATGCGGTCTGTGAGACCTTTTACTCTGTTGTCTAGTTCTGCGCTGCTATGTGGGAGGGGCCTGTGTGCAGCGTCACGGGGATTCCAGTTGCCACTAATCATGTGCCAATCTGGTCCCACAATTTGTCTAACTACTTTTTCTACCTCTTCTCCATTTAAGTTATAACTCAGCCTCATTCCTTGTAAATCTTCTGAGAATTTTCTAAAATTAACTTTTGGATGGGGAATTCCCTCAGTGGCTTTCCGGATATCCAGGGTTTATACACTAAAATAGTTGGGTACTGACCGTCTTGTCCTGCCTGCGGATTAGGTACTTCTATAAGTGGGCATATTTCTTCTTCACTCATAGACCGTGAATTCTTAACCATTTGATATAACTCAATGCCTTCATTTGAGTTACCTGCCCGTGTTTGAGACCTGGTCCCGATGGGATCTCTAATATATGGTTTTACAATGTCTCTATTTTCAATGACAACAGGATATCGTGGGGGTGGACTAACCTATTCACTTGCTTCATATTCTGGTAAAGGAGGTGGAGGGGCCGATGCTATCACTAAGTTATTGTCCTCCTTATCTAAAAACATTGTATTTGAATTGTTGTTCTTTTGTTCCCTACGGTTTACTTCCTCAATCCACCTATGTGCCTGAGGAATTCCTAATTTGCATTGCTTTTTTACCCGACCTTTGGAATCGGTTTTGAGCTGTTTGACAAGTTTGATAAGTGAGGATTTTTCTAATTTTCCATTGAATTCATATTTATTAACCCATTTTGAATAATATTTAATGTTGTCAGCGCGCTGCGACTGCATGTATGCGTCTTTGGTTAATGGTGGATTTTGGGGTCTTTTTGTGCAATTATTACCCATTTTGTTCTACCCTTTTGATCGTTACGTAACTTCTCTGATTTTTAACGTGGTACCACGGATTTTGTTATAGTCTCTTCAGAATGACTGCCTACCTATTCTGTTTCTCCTGATCTATGACAAGATAGTAATCTTTTCTGTCCCTGACTTGTAAAATACAGTCTTGACAAAAACAATACAAATCTAATCCCTGATCAAAAACAGAAAACAGAAAAAAGAAGATTTGCCTTACCTGAGCCTAAGTGATTGGTTTGATCACCAATTCAGAGACCCGTCCTTCAGTCGCAGATCAGAAAGTGGCTGGCCTCTTTTTGACAATTCAGTTGGAGGGCTTTTCAAATAAGAAGAACCGATTTGGTTTGTTCCCTGTACGGTTTCAACCACCTTTCCCGTCTGATCCGAGGCGAAGTGAGGTTTCCGGTCCGAAGGACCAATCTGTCAAAGGAAAAAAACTTCAAAGACCAATTCACGTAAGGTTCAAGTATGGCACCCTATATTACTTGCAGCAAGGAGACAAAACATGCAGATACAGGATTTGTCTAAATTACTAGTGAACAGTATGCTACTTGTATACAGTTCTTTCCATGTTACACAGAAATGTTGCTTCTATTGCTGACATAGTTAGACACAGCTTTCTGTATTGTTCTACAGAAAATGTTACTTAGATTTCCTGCTGACATGTTCAGATTTAAAACTCATTATGTGTTACATAGAAAATATTACTTAGATTTCCTGCTGACATGACTGGATTACAACATTTGAGAAAAACAACCTGGCCTTGGGGCTTATTTTTAGCCCACTACAAACTTTCTATTCTTCAATTGTGCAGTTCTAATATATATGTGTTACATTTCAAGGTACATTTCTAGCTTAGGTACAAGTAATGCTGACTACGGTTTATACTTTCAAGCAGCCTTTGTTTTCATTATCAATAGCTTCAGCAGCTGTGTACTTTCTCATGGCATAAGCAGAAAATCAATAACTCTTTGTTAAGTCTCATGACACTAGTAGAAATGAAACAGTTATTATTATTATTTTCATGACATTAGCAGAAATCAAATGCTTTCCTGTTAATTTCCAAAGCATAAGCAGATCATGGCTGCGCATATTTTCATGACATAACAAGATTGGAATGTCTCTAGTAGCTTGTGCAGATTCATGCAGTGTGAACAGAATAAATGCATTAACCCTTTTGAACCTCGAATGCACTAAGCATGCATATTACTAATACATATTTTTCTAACAGAAACAAATACATAAATTTAAGAATAAATAAATTACACTAAGAAACAATGCAAAAGTATGCACGAAAGCACAGTCAACACAAGCTGAAGTTCAATTCAGCAGTAGTGAGCTAATATTAAAATGTTAGAAAAATATGTATTTAAATATATGTGAAATGCTAGTTTAAAAGCAAGGTAGTTTATAATGCATTTTATTCTATTAATCATATAATAGAAGGGATACATTCATGTGTAAATTCAAGTAGCTTCTGAAACTGCAGTGTGCTTTGACCCCTGACCCTGGCAGCTGCCAGCTCAGCAAGCTTAATGTTATGCTTTTCATAAGTGATTATCTGCTGGGTCAGGAAATTAAAATGTGTAAATCTTCCGCTTCTTCCTGATAAAATAACTTGTCCTTGGATCTTCCTTTCCTGATGTAGTAATTTGTCTCTGTAAGATAAAAACACAGCTGGTGAGAAAGTGAAACAGTGAACAAAGAGGTGAATTTAAAGTCTGAATCTGCTATTGTATTCGAACTGATATGAGACCTTTAAGAAGTAACTTTACAGAAAGACATTATGACTGGCCAGCTGGATAGCAAGGCCATATTGTATCTAAAGGAAAAGTTTTTTTTAATGTACTGCATCAGCATTATTAGATAAATAGAATACTGTTAGTAAAAGTGATGTAGATGCCTTGTGACTAACCACGTCAGTAAGGTGGGCATAACTTGAATGCAAACACTATAAAATATTCTGTACTTCCTGCATCATGTCAGACAAAATTCTGTACTTGTATGTTTTTTTGCCTCCTGGTGTACACTAGTAAACTTTTGAATCTGAACCTCCTGTGTATCGAATTCTGATTTTTTATTTAACAGTTTGGTCCTTTCGAGACAGAATTCCCTTGGTAAGCTGCAGATCAGAGTGTATCGGTGGTCGAATACTGCGCAGGAGAAGTTACCAAAATGGTTCTTCTTGAGTGAAAAGACCTCCGACTGAATTGTCATGTGTAAAGAGGCTGGCCACTTTCTGATCTATGGCCGAAGAGTGGAATTTGACCATTTTCAAGACCAGGAGGCTCAGGTAGGAAGAATTTGCCTTTTTTCTGTTTTAGATCAGGGACTAGGTTTCAGTATATTATTGTCAAGATTTGTTTTGCAGATCAGGGATAAAAGGAAGTACTGTATATTTTGTCATAGATCAGGGTAACAGAATAAGGTAGACAGTTATTCTAGATAAACTGTAAACAGGAACTAAGAAATTGACATCACGTGATAAAAAAGGGTTACGTAACATTTTATTTGACATGGGTAATCAGTGCACTAAAACCTCGCGAGATCCGCCCCTAACCGAAGACGCAAAATACATGCAATTACAGCATGCTGATAATGTTAGGTATTATACGAAATGGGTTAAAAATATGAATTTGATGGTAAACTAGATAAACTTACACTAGTTAAACTCCTTAAACAGCTTAAATCTGATGCAGGAGGTCAGGCAAAAAAGCAACGCCAACTAGGCATACCTCAAGCACACAGGTGGATTGAGGAAGCAAATCGTAGGGAACAGAAGGTTAAAAATTCAAAAACATTATTTTTAGACAAAGAGGATAATAACTTGGTAATAGCTACAGCGCCTCCTCCTCCTCCCTTGCCCCCTCCCTTACCCTTTTCAGGATATGAAGCAAGTGGACAGGCTGGTCCGCCTCCGCGTTATCCTGAAGTTTCAGTAAGACCTCAACCACTTGTTAGAGATCCTATTGAGACTAGGTCCCGAACACGTAAAACACATAGGGACACAGAATTATACCAGATAGAGAGAAATCTACAGGATGAGAGTGAGGAAGAAATATGCCCACTTATAGAAGTTACAAATCCTCAGGCAGGACAGGAAGGGCAGGATCCAATACTCTTAGTAAATAGACCATGAACACCGGAAGATATCCGGAAGGCTACTGAGGGAATCCCCCATCCGAAAGTTAATTTTACGAAATTTTTAGAAGATTTACAAGGCATGAGGTTAAGTTACCACTTGAATGGGGAAGAAGTAGAAAAAGTAGTAAGACAAATTATAGGTCCAGATTGGCACATGATTTGTGGCACCTGGAATCCTCGTAATGCAGAGCTTAGGCCACTCCCACATAGTGACGTAGAGTTAGACAACAGAGTGAAAGGTCTGACAGACAGAATCTCTGAAAAATGGAAACCTAGAGCAGACTGGACTTGCATTAATCAATGCATACAACAGGAAAATGAGACAATAGATGGATATTATGCTAGATTATTAGAATGCTTTAATAATCATAGCGGTATGTCAGTTCCCGAGAACCAAACAATTGATTCCCCGTATGAACAACAATTAAAAAATGCATTTTTGAAAGGTTGCATTGCACCTATTAGTAGCTTCATTACGAAGCATATGATAGATCATCAAACAGGGAGGCTACAAGCCTTACTCGAATACGCTAGACATGCTGAGAGACATTTTAATAGTAAAAAGAAAAAAAAGGCGCAAGTCTTCACTGCTGAGGACGGAGCTGAAGTATTTGTATTGCAGTCAGGTAAAAAGGGCAAAAAGAATGCCCAGGGAAACAAGCAGTCTGATAAATGATCAGAAGATTTTGAAGAGAGGAAAAAGAGAAGTAAATGCTTCAAGTGCAGAAAGAAAGGGCATCTAGCTAGGGACTGTAAACAAAATAAGAAAGCAACAACGGAAGATAAAGGGGATGAGGACTGACTATATGATAGTGTGGATACATCATATGAAAGTCAGGAATCACAAGTAACAGCTAGAATAAAAAAGACAAATGCCAATGTAGTAGAAGGAGTAGAAAAAGTACAAATTGACTTAGACGAAAATGGAAATAAAATTTTAGATTTAGCATTGTTGAGCCTGAAGCTCTACCTAGCAGATACAAAACCAGAAGTGACACTTCTGGTGGAGGGAAGGGAAGTCAAATTCCTGTGTGACTCAAGAGCATCATGGACCTTGATACACCCTTCCAAGTTACCAGAACATTCCGAATCACCTGATTATATATTAGTAAAAGCAGCAAACGGACAGCTATACAGGGAGCCACTCTCCCATGATATAGCAATAACTGACCCTGTTTCAGGTATGACCCAGAGAAGTAAAGTAGTTGTTTCTGCAAAGTGTCCAGTAAACCTATTGGGCAGGGACCTTATGCAGATATTTGGCATAGCAGTAGTTCCAACTGTACAAGGTATGGAGGCACAGAGACAAATGGATACCTTTGTAGTGCGATCAGAGGGTAAAACCTTTTATTGGTACAGCCAGGACCTATTCACAACTGGTCCAGGGGCAGTGACCAAGGAACTGATGAATGTAGCCATCAGTAAAGCCCCCTCCCTTGACACTGATCAACAGCATTTGTTACACTGTACTCTATACTACTGTACTACACCAGGACCTGATAGAGAGTATGAGCAAAAACTGTTTAGAAATCGTGCAACTAGATTGGTTTTGCGTACTTTGTACTGGGATACAGAGGGGAACAGTGTAGTTAGTTGTTCATTACCTCAAGAATTCCTTGCATTGTATAGATCAAATCGGTTGCCACATGTCAGCCTGACAAAAAACAAAAGTGTTAAATGGGCAGACTTAGGAGAAAAAGTAACAAGATGCGAGAAACAGACTGATTTAAAACTGTCAGGACAAGGGATACAAAAACAAAAACTGAATTGGTTGACACAGACACATCCAGCTGTACACTTGCAATCTAGCGAGGACAGCTGATTAGCATTTTTATTAAAAAAAGAAAAAAAGGCCTTGTGTAAAATTCCAACAACTCTGTGGTCAACAGGCAAGTCAGATGTAGGACTTATTCAAACAGCAGGACCAGTTACAATTACCCCAAAGTCAGCTTTTAGACCACAGAAAAGACAATACCCTTTAAAAAAGGATGCAGAAATAGGAATTAAGCCTATAATAGCAGCATTACTCAAAGAAGGAGTACTGGTAGAATCTCCTGATTCACCATGTAATACACCCCTATTTCCTGTTAAAAAAGCAAACGGGGAATGGCGGATGGTACAAGATTTACAAGCTGTAAATAATGCAGTAATACCTAGAGCACCTACGGTGCCAGACCCACATACCTTGTTAAATGATTTAAAACCGCAACAGAAGTATTTCTCTGTGGTAAATATTAACAATGCTTTCTTTTCAATACCTATACATCCTGATAGTCAATATTGGTTTGCATTTACATTTCAGGGTAAAAGGTATACATATACTCGACTACCACAGGGATATTGTGAGAGCCCAACAATATTTGCACAAGAAATGGCTAGCAACCTGGCAGGGTTTACCCCACCGGGAGGTAGTCAAATTCTACTTTATGTAGATGACATCTTGCTAGCAGCCCCCACCCAGCAGCAGTGCAGGGAAAATACTGTAGCATTATTAAAATTTTTAGCAATACAAGGACACAAAGTAAACAAAAGTAAGTTACAACTTTGGAGAAAACAAGTTAAATACTTGGGATATGTAATATCCAATGAAGGTAGAATACTAGATGAGGAAAAAAAAAACAGCAATTTTGCAAGCACCCAAACCAACAACCAAGAAAAAAATGATGTCTTTCTTAGGTACAACTAATTTTTGTCGGAGCTGGATACCAAATTATGCTTTAGAATCTGCTCCACTGACTGATTTGATATATAAGACACCAATGGCAGCACAAGATATTTTACAATGGACAACAGAAGCAGAAACGGCTTTCTGCAGGTTGAAGCAGTTAATAGCTTCTTCATTAGTTTTAGGACTTCCAAATTATCACAAACGTTTTTTTCAGACCGTAAATTGTAAGCAAGGGTACATGACGTCAGTATTGACGCAACAACATGGGGACAAGCAACGCCCCATAGCTTACTATTCATCACAGTTAGACCCAGTGGCGCGATCTTTGCCTCACTGTGTACAAGCAGTAGTTGCAGCCGCAATGGCAATACAGGCTTCGGCCTCAGTAGTGTTATTTCACCCTCTCACATTGAGAGTGCCTCATGCAGTTGCAATAATTTTACTACAAGAGAAAATGGCATACCTTTCTCCTGCTAGACATCTTTCATGTATGACTATACTGCTGAGCCAACCTCATATGACAATTGAACGATGTACGACATTGAATCCATCAACATTACTTCCAACTCCTGCGGAGGGCACACCACACAGCTGCCTGCAGGAAATTGAAAAGTTAGCGTTACCTAGACAAGATCTTACAGATATGCCCTTGGATAATGCTGAGGTGACATATTACGTGGATGGCTCATGCAGAAGGGGTCCTACAGAAAAGAATCTGGTGGGATATGCAGTAGTTACAGACACTGAAATTTTAAAAGCTCAATCCTTACCACACAACTTATCTGCACAAGCAGCAGAGTTAATAGCTTTGACGAGAGCATGTACTTTAGCAAAAAACAAGTGTGTAAACATATATACTGACAGTCAGTATGCTTTTTCTACAGTACATGTATTTGCACAACAATGGAAAAATAGAGGAATGATTACATCCAGTGGAAAACCTATTAATCATGCGCAATTTATTTTATAGCTATTAGAATCTATTCTTTTACCTACCAAAGTAGCTATTTGTAAATGTGTAGCTCATACAAAACAACAGGATAAGATTTCAAAAGGTAATGCACGAGCTGATGCAGCTGTAAAGCAAGCAGCCTCAGACTCAGAAACTTTACTTTTAAATGAGGAATTACAACACTCTGAGATTTTAGATTTAGACATGTTAAAAACAATGCAGATGGTTACTACAAAAGCAGAAAAACAAAAATGGGTAAAACGAGGTGCAATTTTTGAGAATGGACTGTACATTTCCAAAGAAAAAAAATGATATTGCCATCTAATTTATTTAGATATGCAGCTTTGTTGAGCCATGGTCAGTGCCATGTCTCAACAGGGGGGATGGTACAGTTAGTAAATCGAATATTCCAAACATATTGATACATAAAGTACACAAAAAAATTTTGTGCAGCTTGTCATACTTGTAACAAGCACCATGCACAAGGAGAATTTAAAACCAAGCAAGGAAGTTTTCCTATACCACCATACCCATTCCATACTATTTGTATGGATTTCATAGAATTAAATAAATGTGAAGGGAAGAAGTTTTGTTTAGTTATTGTAGACATGTTTTCTAAATGGGTAGAAGCTTTTCCAACCAAAAACCCGGATGCAGCAACAGTGGCAAAAGCCCTGATAAAAGAAGTAATCCCTAGATTTGGCATTCCGGAGAGGATTTATAGTGACAATGGCACACATTTTGTGAATCAGACGATTCACCAGCTTGGGAGATTTTTTTGGTATCTCCTTAAAGAACCATTGTGCCTACCACCCACAGTCAGCAGGACTGGCGGAAAGGTACAATGGTACCCTAAAAAGTAAGCTTAAGAAGCTAGTAGAGGAGACCCAAAATAATTGGATATACTGTCTGCCTTTAGCACTGCTGAGTATGAGAACGGTTCCAAATGTAAAGGGTTTGACTCCCTTTGAAATGGTTTTTGGGAGAGCATATTATGTGCCTCAGTGAAAAGCTCTCATGCCTGCAGAGCAGGAGGCTGACAGTTCGTTAGCAGAATATATGAAAAAATTGTTAAGGAATAAATCTGTTTTGCAGTTTAACTCTTTTTCAGATAAGGAACAGACCAGACCGGTGGAAGCAGTCTTGGCCCCAGGGTCGTGGGTCTGCCTGAAAGTGACGAAAAGGAAAAACTGGGTGAGTCCAAAGTGGGAAGGTCTGTACCAGGTTCTGTTGGCAACGCCTACTGCAGTCAGAGTAGCTGAGAGGACGTCCTGGGTTCATTTGACGCATTGTAAACCGGTAAAAAACTTTCAACTTGATAAAAACTTTGAGACTGATACACAACCAGACCGAGATGGCCAAAAGCAAAGCAAATAGAAGTTTAGATCAACCCCAGAGATGTTGCATAATCATTTTGTTGTGGGTACATTTATTAACTGTAATTGTGACAATTTTTCTCTTGCTGTGGTTCATCCTACACACAACCACACAAGTGAAAGTGGGAAGGCGTGATGAAACGTCTATAGACTGGCATCCAAATTTTAACACATACCTGGCCATAAAACATGTGTATGCAGAGACTATGAACATTTCAAATTGCTGGGTTTGTACAGCTATACCAACAGCATATGGAGGACTGATAATGTCCGCTGTCCCTTTGGGGATAAATGAGACTTGGGAGAATTTACTTTTCGACACAGGAACTGTGAGATCACAAGACAAAATAGCATTATTTTTACCTGTTAAACAAAAGGGAATTGTGTGCTTTTTTAAAAACGATACCCTCCAAGTAGGATGGGGTAATTGTAATATTACGATATCCTACAAGTGTTACATTGAAGTTAAAAGTGGAGGTACTGTTTGTAATACTAACTATGATTCATATTTGAGCACAATGAAAACAACATTAAATGAAGTACGACAAAACCCTGTTTTGTTTAAACAATTGTCAGTTATAGATCAAAAAATGTTTCATGCAGGGCTGATGCGTATTAGTACTAAAGTAGAAAACTGTTATTTTATTTATGGGAAAAAGGCATATAAATGGTTACCTGAGAATTGGTCCGGCAGTTGTTTTTTGGGTTATCTGGTTCCAGCAATAAGACATACTGCAGAATTACCTTTGGGTAAGATACGAAACGTAAGGGAAACAGCTCAAAAATCTGAAGGTCCAGTTAAGAAACCTGTGAATCCAGTTGGGAAGATCGAAGCTGGTTGGAAAGACCATAATTCAGTAAAAGACAAAAGTGAATTGACTCATATGGACTTGGGTGACAGTGTTATATCCTGGGCAGGAATACTACCAGCCTATGGAGCAGTCAAATCAATCTGGGAGCTGAGGAAGTTGTCGAAACTTCTTGAAGTAATGAGTAATGCAACTTTTTCCACCCTAGAATTGGTGACTGATAAACTAAATGCAATGAAAACTGTTGTGCTACAAAATCGGATGGCTCTTGACTTCACCCTAGCGGCGAGAGGTGGTATGTGCGCGCTTATCAAAGAAGAATGCTGTGCTTTCATCCCTGACAATCGCCATGAGATAAATAATCACCTAGAGGTAATTCAGCAAGTATCAGCCATGACTGAACCAGGCCCAAACCCACTGATGGACTTCTTCCAGAATCTGTTTGGGGGGTGGGGTTCCATCCTAATGAACATTCTAATTGCTATTTGTGTGGGTATACTCCTAATAGGAGCATGTGCTTGCTGTGGAATTCCCTGTATGAAAAGATTAATCAAAGATTTTGTTGATGTATCTGTTACTGAAACTTTCTACCAAGATATTGAAATTAAAAGATTGATTTCAGATGACGCTTTTTCTGAAGTATAGATTAAATGACTCACTTAGCTGAAAATCCTGAGTGGGAAAGGCTAAGAGATGAAATGACACTATGCATACTTCAAAATAGAATAAAAAGTATTAATAGGGGGAAAATGTTAGAACAATATGTATTTAAATATATGTGAAATGCTAGTTTAAAAGCAAGGCAGTTTATAATGCATTTTATTCTATTAATCATATAACAGAAGGGATAAATTCATGTGTAAATGCAAGTAGCTTCTGAAACTGCAGTGTGCTTTGACCCCTGACCCTGGCAGCTGCCAGCTCAGCAAGCTTAATGTTATGCTTTTCATAAGTGATTATCTGCTGGGTCAGGAAATTAAAATGTGTAAATCTTCCGCTTCTTCCTGATAAGATAACTTGTCCTTGGATCTTCCTTTCCTGATGTAGTAATTTGTCCCTGTAAGATAAGAACACAGCTGGTGAGAAAGTGAAACAGTGAACAAAGAGGTGAATTTAAAGTCTGAATCTGCTATTGTATTCAAACTGATATGAGACCTTTAAGAAGTAACTTTACAGAAAGACATTATGACTGGCCGGCTGGATAGCAAGGCCGTATTGTATCTAAAGGAAAAGTTTTTTTAAATGTACTGCATCAGCATTATTAGATAAATAGAATACTGTTAGCAAAAGTAATGTAGATGCCTTGTGACTAACCACGTAAGTAAGGTGGGCATAACTTGAATGCAAACGCTATAAAATATTCTGTACTTCCTGCATCATGTCAGACAAAATTCTGTACTTGTATGTTTTTTTGCCTCCTGGTGTACACTAGTAAACTTTTGAATCTGAACCTCCTGTGTATTGAATTCTGATTTTTTATTTAACATAAAATACAATGGTTCTACACGGATACCCAGCTGATGGCACAGGGAGCAGTACAAGAAATACTACATAAACCATCTCTTGTGCATGCAGAAGGAGAGAAATCGCTACATGTTAACAGCTGGGGTCAGGTGTATATATAACAAAGTAGGATTATCTGAGTAAGGGACACTGGCAGGACACATAAAAAAACAGGCACTGCATTGCATTTGCAGTTAATGGCCCCCAACCTCCTGAAAACACACATTTTCAATGAAGCTACATAACAGCATATGACACATATACACAATGATAAGTACCATAATGAAGCCATAAGCATGTAAAGCCTTCCGTGGAGCACACCACCAGGTAAGCCTGCAACAGAATGACAAGGCGTGGGGCTTGAGCACAGGATATCACTGTTATCTGGAGAATAGCAGTATTAGAAGGATGGCAGAAGGATAGATTTACAAAAGAAAAGAAACAGTATTACTAGGAAAGGGTAATGAGTATTACACCTTGGACTGCAGTAAATGAATCAGAGTTTGACATTTCCTCAAGCCCCAACCATGACGTATGAAGATATAAATGCTGCAATACAGAAAAGCAAGCACAAACTTTACCACTTCAAGAATAGATATATCACTGATCCACACTAACCTCACATAGGGCACAAAAAATATAGATTCAGTTCATTAGCGGTCCTCATAAGTAATATACTGTGCTGCAGGTATGGGCCTCATCATCGATAGATGGCAGGGACAACAGAAAACTCTCAGGAAGATGACAAAAAGAGGTGCATATGTTCACATGTAGTGGTCCTGGAACACCTCACTCATAAGGTCAGGTTAAGTACTATGGCTCGACGGAAAGCCCACATTCCCATGTTGTTGAGTAACTCTATTACAGTCATGCCATCCATGATGACAACCATTGTCACTTTGGTGATGGCTAAGACCATACAGTGATATCTCCCAAAATGCATCAGCTTTGTCCCACTCTGCAGCAAGTACAAGAAGCAAATCTGTACTGATTATGACCTATTTAGATATCTTCCAAAACACAGCAGCTCTGTCCTGCTCTGCAGCAACCACAAGAAGCAAATCTGAAGTCATTATGACGTGCTTAGTTAACAACAAGCCTAGGTGTCTGAACCATGGTTCAAGCATATTCTACATTATTTTGAGGTTGGAGTGCAGGAGTTTGTTGATGTTCCAAAAATCTATAGACGTTCTGGGTTGTACATAACACAGCTGACTGCATAATATGCTGCACTATGTTTCCTGAGTTTCCCATATATATAGTTTTTTCTGGAAAACAATAATGCAGGTTGTGACTCATCTCAAGGTATACATTAGGTAGTCAAATGTCTCTAACACAACCTTCAATGGTTTATAGGCAAGTGTGAGAATTTGCTTCATTTGTATGGTAAAGACGGGAGTCTATACCACACTGTGTGATCAGGTTGTTATGCTATACCTGCCTCCAAAGGATTTGTCCCAGGTGGAAGTTGAAATCATGGAGTCTCGCCTGAGGAATGTAACAGGCAATGACCTTATGGGCAGCATCTTCAAAGTCACATATTATGTACTGCACATGAATATCCAGGTGAAGGCATTCTGCAAGCTCTAACAGATTTGTGAACATCACTGTGTATGCATGCTCACTGTTGTAGATCATTAGAGTGACTAGGAAAAAAGGTACTTTGCATTGTCCTACTCACTTACTAAATCATGTACAGAATGCAACTGCTTACACACACATGATTTAGCGCAGAATGTCCCATTCATTAAAAGCACAGCCAAAGTCAGTAGATTACTTATGTTATTAACTGAGGTTATTGTTATCTCTGTGATATTTCTGTCCCTGCTCTTCATTAGCTTATAAAGGGGAACAGACTGGGTTCAAAATATCACAGTTTTTCCACCATGTTAGCTTAAACTTTCAGATGATGCACTGCCCAGACTGTAGCTGATGGTACATGATGCAGACCCCTCCTGCAGATGTCAGACTGGAGCTGATGGTATATGATGCAGACCACTCTTGCAGATGTCAGACTGTAGCTGATGGTACATGATGCAGACCCCTCCTGCAGATATTAGACTGTAACTGATGGCAGATGATGCAGACCCCTCCTGCAGATGTCAGACTGTAGGTGATGGTACATCATGCAGACCCCTCCTGCAGATGTCAGAATGCAGCTGTTGGTATATGATGCAAACGCCTCATGCAGATGTCAGACCGTAGCTGATGGTACACAATGCAGACCCCTCCTGCAGATGTCAGACTGTAGCTGATGGTACATGATGCAGACCCCTCCTGTAGATGTAAGATTGTAGGTGATGGTACATGATGCAGACCCGTATTGTAGATGTCAGACTGTAGCTGATGGTACATCATGCAGACCCCTCCTGCTGATGTCAGACTGTAGCTGATGGTACATGATGCAGACCACCCCTTCAGATGTCAGACTGTAGCTGATGGTACATGATGCAGACCCCTCCTGCAGATGTCAGACTGTAGCTGATGGTACATGATGCAGACTTCTCCTGCAGATATTAGACTGTAGCTGATGGCAGATTATGCAGACCCCTCCTGCAGATGTCAGATTATAGGTGATGGTACATGATGCAGATCCCATCTGCAGATGTCAGACTGTAGCTGATGGTACATCATGCAGGCCCCTCCTGCAGATGCCAGACTGCAGCTGATGGTACATGATGCAGACCCCTCCTGCAGATGTCAGACTGTAGGTGATGGTACATGATGTAGACCCCTCCTGCAGATGTCAGACTGTAGCTGATTGTACATGATGCAGACTCCTGCAGATGTCAGACTGTACCTGATGGTATGTGATGCAGACTCCTGCAGATGTGCTATAAAGGCCTGTACACTTACAACTGACTTTCAAAATGTTTTCCCAACAGCCTGTATTAGTACTAGAAGTGGCCCTAATTTCTGCAACAACTAAGCCATTATATGTTGAGGTTGAAAGCACTTGTTGAAGTGTGTGCGTGATGCTTTTGTATTAATAATAATTATTACTGTACTTGGGTTACCATTCCAGAGGTAGCCCCATTCATGCACGTCTGCTTTTATGGAGCATACTTATAGCAGTATATTAATGCATAAATTGCTCATGGAAAATAATCCTACTGGCCATCATATCTGTGTGATGACAATTAATACATAAGTATTATTTAGTGGGAACTGTGCTGGGACCTGACCAGAAGAATGGGGTTAATAGGCCAAATTATGGTAATGACAGGGTAATTACACAAATTAAATTGCTAAGTAGATTTGTACGGTTATGTTGATAATATAATTTTTAGAATTTTTTACTCAGCATATTATATCTGCCATGGAGTAATACTGCATTTTCTTATTGGACTGTTAAGTCATATTGAATTATTGTTCTTTATTATCTGCCCCCCCCCCCCCCCCACTTACAAACTATCTATTGCCTTTTTTACATTTCATAAAGGGAAAACTGTATTGGAGTGATGTTTTTTAAGATTTCCCCAAATTAAAATATTGCAGCTGTTGGTAAATGCAACACAAGTTTAATGAAAAAATATGTGGATGTTGAAGGCATGAAGGTCAAAACTGAGGCAGAATAACATGCCAGAGCCAACTCTCTCAGAATGCCTATTGAGTCATATTCTGATCCAAGATGAAATTAGAAGTTATGTACTCACCATAACGTTCCATCTGAGTAGGTGTATTCATTTGTCTGCAACCTGTGGGTTATGGATCCGATATCGGATCCGAACCGGCATGGTTTTCCAGCTATGGATCCAAGCTCTCAGCTCCTCCCCTCACCCATAATGCCCTGCTCTACCCTCATGACCTCAGATCGAGTTTGCCAAAGCAACAATACCCTAAAAAGGGTAACAAAGAATATGCAGGAAACTGAAAGGCCAGGGGGATAGGAGGGCGGGATGGTTGCAGACAAATGAATACACCTACTCAGATGGAACGTTATGGTGAGTACATAACTTCTAAATCTGAAGTAGGATATTCATTTGTCTGCAACCTGTGGGACAGAGTCCCCAGCTACCTGAATCTTGGGCGGCCATCATGGAAGGATATTCCGAGCACCGCTGAGCCAAAGGATGCTCTACCCCTAGATGCAAGATCCAACTTATAGTGGGAAATAAACGTATGAGATGAAGCCCACGTGGCTGCTGCACAAATATCATCTAGAGGAATCCTAGCCTTGAAGGCTGCCGAGGTAGATACTGACCGGGTTGAATGGGCATGAACACCCCCGTGCGGCCTTCCTGACGCTTGATAAGCCAATAAAATGCACTGTGAAATCCAGCGGGACAGAGAAACTTTAGAAATTGGCTTGCCCAAATTGAATTTTGCAAAGGAAATAAACAGCTGGTCGGATTGCCTATGACCAGCTGTCCTGTTGAGATAAAATCTAAGTTGCCTGTGAACATCTAGTGAATGTAGCTTATATTCACCTTTGTTTTCATATTTAGGGAAGAAAACAGGGAGGTTAATGGATTGATTGATGTTTGCTTCAGAAGCAATTTTAGGAAGGAAGGACGGATTGGTCCTGAGGGAGACACGGTCCGGATGAAATACCAAGTAAGGAGGTTTAGCTGATAAAGCTTGAAGTTCAGAAACTCTCTTGGCTGATGTAATGGCTACCAAAAGGCTGTCTTGTAGGACAAGAACTTAAGATCCACCGTGAGCTGGCTCGAAGGGGAGCGGTCAAGGCCTGTAGGACCAAAGAAAGGTCCCAAGGAGGAACTGCTTGTTTTATAGGGGCCTGAGAAGAAAAGTACCTTTAAGAAAAGTTTTACACAATTTGGCTGACATAAGAGGATTAGAATCTTGACCAATGTGATAGTGAGAAATTGCCGCCAGTTGAACTTTGACTGTGGAACTGCTGGCACCATCATTAAAGAGAGGTTAGAAAATCAAGCACTACAGGAGAGGAACCGTGAGGGGATTCAGGCCTTGCCGCTCCGCCCCACCAGGGCAACGTTTCCATTTGCTTCGTAAACCTTTCTAGTGGATGGTTTATGAGCCGCCACCAAAATAGCCTTTACCGGTGAAGAAATACCGAGTCCTTATCAAGAGTGGAACTGGAGCAGCCAAGCGGTCAGCTTCAGGTTGTCCAGGTTCGGAGGAGGAATGCAGGATGGATGGGATATCAGATCCGGGATGGGATCTAGAATCCAAGGAGGATTCACCGAGTGAGACCTTAGGAAGGGGAACCAGATCTGTCGAGGCCAGAATGGAGCAATGAGAATCATTCTGCAACCCACCCGAGAGGCTTTCTGAAGAACTTGCAGCATCAGAGGCAAGGGTGGATAGGCATACAGAAGACCGGGTGGCCAAGCATGCACCAGAGCGTCTCTTGGGGTACCTCCGGAGGGGGTATTAGCGGGAAAAAACTGTCGCACTTGGTGTTTGAGGGAGAAGCAAAAGATCGCAAGAAGGGTTCCCCACCGTGCGAATATGCGTTCCGCTACTTGACAATTGAGAGACCACTGTAAGGGGTCAGAATGGTGCGACTGAGCTTGTCCGCTAGGATGTTGGACCGACCGAATGTGCGCTATGAGAAAGCGATTGGTGGAGATTGCCCATTCCCAAACTCTCATGGCTTCCGACAAAGAGGGTAAGACCTTGTTCCCCTTGCTTGTTGATGTACCAGACAACAGACATGTTGTCCGATTGAATCGCAATTGTTCCCAAGGGAAGAAAGTCCTGAAGTGCTAGCAACGCCAAGAGCACTGCTCTCATCTCTAGAACATTGTTATGCAGTAAGGTCTCTGAATCGCTCCACGTGCCTTGGACTGTCCGCCGAAGTGCCCCCACCCGAGGCGGGAGGCGTCCGTGGTCACCGTGGCGAGAGGGGAGAAGCACAAAATGGGCGACCTCGTGGAGATCCGGGAATGGAGCCACCACAAGAGGGACCGCTTGCAAGCCTCGCTGACCGCAATGGGATGAAGCATGGGGAGAGCAAGGTATGACCACTGTACTAAGAGCGCCCACTGCAGAATGCATATTGAGCCTGGCAAGAGGAAGAAGTGCTATAGCCGAAGCGATGGACCCTAGAGCCCTCAGGACCAACTCCGCTGGAACAGAACTTGAATGGAGAATGGCCCGCACCTGGAGCTGCAGATTTAGAACTCTGTCCGCAGTGAGGAAGGCTCAGAACTCCTTGTGTCTAGTCTGGCCCCTATGAAATCTAAGAGCTGTGTGGGCCAGGTTGGACTTTTTGTATTTATTGTGATGCCCAGAAATGGAGCAAGATGGAGAAAGGAGTCTCGCCAAGAGAAGTAGATGCCTTGTTGGGGCGGTAAGGAGCCAGTCGTCCAGGTAGGGAAAGACCTGCACCCCTGAAGCCTCAGGTGGGCCGCTACCACTGCTAGTACTTTGGTGAACACCCTGGGGCTGTGGTGAGACCAAAGGGAAGGACCCGAACTGGTAGTGACTGGCTCCCAGCCGAAGCGGAGAAACCTCCTGAGCGCCTGTCCATCAGGATGTGGTAGTACGCTCCTTGAGATCTATCGAGCACATCCAGTGATTTTCTCCCAGAAGGGGAGAATAGATTGCAGAGTGACCATTCGAATTTTTCTTTGGGGACTGCCAGATTCAAGAGAGAGGTCTAGGATTGGTCTTAGTTCCCCGTCTTTTTGGCACTAAAAAGAATCTGGAGTAGAACCCTGATCCGATCTGGTCTGGGGAACGGGCTGGATGGCTCTTTCTTTAGCAGATGGCCAATTTCTGCCAAAGCGGCCTCCCGTTGACCGGGTGGGACGCCTGGGAGGGACTTCAACTTTGGAAGGTGAAGGAAAGGAATGCGATATCCCTGGATATGATTTGGAGAACCCAGCGGTCCGATGTTATGGACTCCCATGCTGCTAGGTGCCCCGAACGTCCCCGACTGCCTCCAGAGTAGAGCAGTCGGGCAACCTCAGGGTTGCTGCGCGGGCCGCTCAGAGAAAGGTTCCCTGGACCCGAAGTTTCTGGGAGCCCTCTGCCTCTAGGGCGGCGTCCTCCTTGTCCTCCTCTGCCACGGAAGGACTGGTTGTCCGGAGCAGGCTGGGACTGCTGCGACTTCGAACCACATCTTCTTCTGACCCTTTGGTTCCTAGAATAGGGCCTCTGGGGTGCAGAGAAGCGGATTCACGGCAGACAGCGTCTTCCGTCCTTCTCGCTCTGGGTCAACGTCCTCGCGAACGGTCTTGCCAAACAGAGCAGAACCATCAAAGGGCGTTAAACACGCTTTGAAGGGCTCAGAAAAATCGCGGTGACGGAGCCAGGCCTGACGCCTAGTGACCAGTCCTGTCCCCGCAGCTCTAGCGGCCTCCGCTGCATGGGAGAGTAGCTGCATAGAAGTATTTGTAACTGACCTAAGAGTGGCCATTTTGGTGGAGTGCAGAACTCTGTCCTCCTCCGAAATGGACTCAGGGGGGGATGCAGCGTATTCCTTAATAAGATCTCGCTGCATCCGAATAACATGTGCCAAATAGTTCAGCGCCCTTACCGAGAAGGTCGCCGAACTGAACATCCGCTTCCCAAGCGGTCCATCATCCGAGACTCCTTGCTCGGTGGGTGGACTGAGGGACTCTCCTGAGCCAGTTCCCTCTTTGTGGCCGCCACCATCAACATGGCATCTACAGGAGGCCCCTTACTCCAATGGGTCCTGTCGGAGGGCGGACTAAGGATCCTATCCGGTCTTTTGGGAATTGGCTCCACGGTGTCCGGTTCCTTCCACGCCCTGGTGGTAATAAGGTCCACCAGGGGGTCGGCAGGGGGGGACACCCAAGAGGTAGACGGGCCTGTTTCAAATGCCTCCAAGAACACGGACTCATCCGAGGAAGACTTGGGGGCAGACCACCCCTAATACGGAGCATTTCCATGATGTCTCCAAAGGAGACATCCTCGGGGTGACCGTGGGGAGCCTTCCTTCCTCCAAGTCCGTGTCTTCTGTGAGAGACTCGGGGAGTCAATGTGCCTCCTTTTGCAATGCAGGGCCTCCTCTGGGGGCTGTCAGAGGAGTCCTCGCAGCAGCAATTTGCTCCATAGGAGCAACTTGGGGCACAGAAACGGGCTGTCCCAGGGGCCGGATGGTGGAAGCCTGGCCCAGTGCAGAGGGAGCGGACGGAGCCGGCAAGTGCCGGGGTCCGGAGACCCTCAACAGAGCCCTCTCCACTACATCAAAGGCGAAGGGGAGCCGACCTCACCAAAGGATCCGACAATCGGCTCCCCTCGATCCGAAGAGTGGATCGGAGCCGGCACGAAGCACTTCGGATCCGGGACAGTGCACTCCGACACAGACGGCGCCGAAGGAGCACTGATCCCCGGATCCGGCTCGGGTCCAGGCTCCGAGATCGGGTCCGACGACTCGAGGGCAGGGTCGGGTCCGGTACCAAGTACTATCGGCTCCGACCTTCCCCCGCCCGGCTGCTCGGCTCAGTTGCTCGAACCCGGATAGCGGGTCGGAGAAGGAGCAATAGGCTTAAAAAGGGTGTTGAGCTCCCCCCCGGAGGGGGGGGAGGCAAGAGCACTCCCATCTGCATCTGGGCCTGGATGAACCTTCTCATCATTCGGTCCAGATCAGCATCAGAAAGGCTATGGGTAGATCTCGAAGAGGCTACCGAGGTAGGCCTGGAGTGCCTCCTCGATAGCCTCGACGGAGATCGGGTCTCCTCCTCCTCAGGACCCGGTGAGAAGCACACAGGGGACCGGAGCCGAGAAGGAGGAGACCGAACCGACAACGGAGCCGGGGGAGAAGCCCGCTTGGCTGGCGGGGCCGAAACAGAGGTCTCGGCCCGCCGCTTGTGGTGCTTCTCCTCCGTCCTTTAGCAGCATCCCTCTCCTCTCCAGAAGCGGGAGTTTGAGTCCCAGGAGCAGGAGGGGGTGCCACAGGGGGAACAACTGCAGGCACAGTAGTCCCCGAAGGAGCGGAGGCCGGAGCCGAGTCTGGCGGTAAAAGACCCGCCAAGACCAGCTTGGACCTCCGCTCCCTCAGTGCCCTGGGGTTGAACCCTGCACAAATGGAACAACCAGATGTGAGGTGTTCAACCCCAAGACACTTAACACCGAGTGTGGCCAACAGCCGTGAGAGCTTATGGCCAAC
>NC_056729.1:507079414-507146914 GCF_019279795.1 Protopterus annectens
GTCTTGGGGCTGCATATAAAATATATCATATAGTTAACTCTTTCGTTGCTCCGGAAGACCACAGTCGACCTCCTGGCTGTACTGTAGGTGCATTTGAACAATGAATAAATGTAATAAATGCCTAATATTTGCCTTACAATTCTAATTCTAATTCTCCAATCTAACAGTTAGTTCTAACATCTTAGTTAATATATATATATATATATATATATATATATATATATATATATATTTTTTTTTTTTTTTTTTTTTCACAAATAAACAGATATTCACTACAGTGCTAGCATTTCTCACTGGGAAAACCATTCCAGCAGTCCAACTACGTAAAATGTCAACATCAGCAGTCCTACAATACTATAATCCACAAAAATAACCCAACAAATTTGCAGTAAAGTAAAGAATTCACATTACTGACTTAATAAAACAATCCTGAATAAGCTACAAGAGGGTCTCACCCAAACAAATAACTGGAGCCAGAAATATGGCCTCAAGATGAATGCCAAAAAATGCATCATCATCCCCTTTGAGGAGAGTGATGTCCGCACAAATTAGCACATTAATAACAATGTTGTAAGCAAGCAATAAGTCGTATGGTACTTGGGCACCCAGGTTGATAGAAACCTGACTTTTGACCACCACGTTGTCAGGAAAGCATTTTACTTGGCCCACTTCATTAGTAAGGGTATCTCATCCAGGGACAAGGAGGTCATAACATCCCTGCATTCTTCCTTTACAAGAGCCATTATTGAGTGCAATGCCTTTTGGCATGTGCCTCAGCAAAACACCCTGCCAAAAGAAACACTACAGCCATTTCTGACAAAAAAGGTCAAAGGACTAAGTTCACTTAGTTATCCAAACAGACTAAAAGCTTCTTGCTTTCCTCTGTCTCTCACTGGCCCCTATACATTTTCATCACTGGCTTGCTTTCCATGCTAAGAAAGATCCTTCCTTAGAGACTTCCCCTACCTCAGAAATACTGGTTATACTTAAAACGCTCACTACAAAGACCACAGCCTTCTCTGCAACATACACATACCACTTTGTATGGACAGATGCTTGACACAAAACCTTCATCTTCTGTAAAAAGCTCCTCTCATTATCAAACAATGTAGTTCAGCAACACGGCAACTGGATGGCTGGATGGATAGCCATAAATGTACTCCTTGAGTAAGTAGCATAGCCTTCATCAAACCAGATGGAAAATCCACATACTAACCTTTCCCAGCTGGATGGCTAAGATCTAATATTGGTTACTCAAGTCGACTTGCCCAAGAAGAGGGGCCTGTTTAACTAAGAATTCCATTTGCAAAAGTATATTCAGTATACATATTAAATCTCTCTTACACACACACACACACACACACACACACACACACACACACACACACACACACACACACACACACACACACAAAAAAAGCCCCTATTTGTAAAATAGCACTCTATGCTTATGTCCGAACAGATGAATCATACCTGTCAATTCCAAAAGAAGTAAAGTAGCTTAATAAGAAGGTTATTTACAATGTTACATGGCAGTTTATATTGGAAATTAGCAGAGATATTAAAAAGGCTCTGTTTTTCACAATTATGCCGAAAAGTCTTCCAAGGTAAACACAACTTCTGATTTAGTATGGAACTATACCTCTCAACCTTAGAGCAAGAAGCCTGGACAAAGCGAAAAATAAAAGTGGGACACAGGCCCAGAAATAGTTATGCATCACAGACACCATTGAAACAACTGTAGCTGCAAACATTATACATCACTTATAATCTTTCTACCCCATCACTGTCAGTTAAACATTATATGGCTCATTCAGTCCTGCCTTCTTTTGCAACAAAGAAAACCATGCTTTGAAATTACAAATGCATTAAAAATAATAAATAAAACATATTGCATCAACATCCTGCAACTTCCTACCTGCAAGCATCCACAGATCTTTCACTGAAACTAGGGCTGCTTGTTTCTCCAGAATGACAGCTCTCCCCAATTAAGTCTAATGGTATATAATCTACCAGTATCTGGACTACCTGAAATAAATTAAATTATGGCCTGTAAATTGAAAGTACACCTTGTTTAATTAAACTATATTTCTAAGCCCACTTACTATATTTTTTCAGTAACATCCCAATATCCATTTCCAGGTCACTTTACAAGACATTGGCATTGGTAGACTTGGCATCCTTCAGAACCCCACAGGCCCGCACTAATACTGCTAGCATTGTCCATTAAATGTAAATATCCATCCATTGTAAATGGCAAGAAGCTATGTCTTAAAAAATCTACTTTTGGCATGCGTACCCAAGTATCAGGTTTTGAAACAAAGAAACATTCTCCACAGTCCGTAAGTATCTGTCTTTAATAATCATCTACTGTTGCAGCACTGCCAACACATAAGCACACACATACACACTAAAACCCCCAACATTTAAAAAATGACACTGTGCCCACTTAATTTTCCAGTATTGATGATCCGCCAAAGCTCTGCTTACTGTTGTCCAATCTACCACTGCTTAGAACCCACCAATGAAAAAACAGTACTATGTGCTTTTTTTGTTTGTCTGAAAAAACAATACAACTTTATATGCTACAGTCCCACATAGTCAGTCCACTACTGACCCATTAACCCTAGGCCACTGTCTCATTCTTACTCCCTGGAACTGCATTACCTCGGATGACTACTTTTATTTCTAAGCAAAAGACACAAATTGAAAGATGAAGCAAAAATCCAGACATTCTTTGAAAATCCATACAGTTAAGAGGTATGAGTTCATGTTCAATACAACACTCTCCCTGTCAGGAAAGCCACAATTTAATGAAAGTGTACTTTTAATGTACGATATATTTGTGAGGTAACTTGTCTGTGTTCAGTAGGTAGACTGATCATTGTTAGCCTCTTTGTGCATGCGTCTCTCTCTGTCATGCACACACATACACACTCTTCTTCTAATTTCATGCACACAATTCTGCTTTCATGCATGCACTCACTCCTTACTTACCTATTAACACAGATAAGTGCTGTCCCTTTCAAAGGCAATAGCGGCAAATCCATACGAGTCCCTCTTCAGTGAGAGCACACACACACACACACACACACACACACACACACACACACACACTGATTGTTCGGTGCAAAATAATGGCATAAACACACTGACCCTTTTTTAGCTCAAAAACAAAACTAGAATGGTGCTTTGGCGCATGCGCACACCGACATTAGCGTTACAGGTCACGGGAGTGAAAAACTCAAAACAAAAAAAGTGTTTTAGGGCATGTGTACATCAATGTTGCAGTTAGAGGTTGAGGGCCGCATGGAAGAGCTCTGAGGGCCGCATGCGGCCCGCGGGCCGCAGGTTGGACACATCTGCTTTAGGGTCTATGCAAAATTATTCTGATTGAATAGACCTAATTATTTCATATCTTTATTCTTAACTGTAATAGCATTTTCTGTTTAATATGTCTTGATGGTAATCATATTCCAAGATCATTTATAATGACATGATCATTTATAATGACATGTACTTCAAGTACAGGTTTGTTCAAGAGTGCTTCAGCATCACAGACTGCATTATATAGTCAGTAACTGCAAACGAGTGGATTCCAACTTGCCATACCTCCATAATGTGTTGTAAGGATGAATTCATTGTATATATTCAGAAGAAGATGAGGGTATTCTTTTTTCTGCAAATCCATGGCCTCTTTCAATGCACCTTGCTGAACACCTTTGGGAAATCCTGGTTGCAACTCTGAATTGTACTTTAATTTACAATAGGAAGATAATCAACTATATGATTACTCATAGTTCCAGTTTGCCTCTTAAACAAGCTAACCGAGACAAATCCCAATAAATCTAAGGCAAATACCTAAGGTAGTCTTATTTCACTTGCTTCAGCTATGCAATTAGTCAAGAACAGTCAAACCATAATACTTAAATAAAAGGGCATTTTTAAGCATCTTCATATACTAATGCCTAATCAGGCTTTATAGGCTACAAAATATTCGTATAGAAAACATATCAGTGGTGCAGAAGGTATTCAGAAATACAGGTCTATAGACCTGCTGAATAGAGACCTGCTGAATAGAGTATATCAACATAACTCTCATTCCCACTTACTAGCCTCTTTTTATCTTTGCAGTATGTTGTATTTAGAGGAAATTAACTGTATACAGGAGACTTAGCTGAGCTCATGAAGTATCTGAGTAATGTTTTGAATAAAAAATAAATAAAAAGATAACTGCAATTGTTGTGTTTTGCTTTTTACAAGATTTTCTGAACTGATAATTTTGATTTTTACTTCAGACACTCTATTAGTTACTTAAGAAAAAATAGTTTCATTTAATATTATCATACTATTATAAACTGCTTGTAGAGCATTTCCCCTCCAGGTCTCCACTAAAAATTATACATTCCCATGTAGACATCCGTCCAAATGTAATAGTATCGAACTAATAATAGATAAGTAGTTTAGTTTTACAAGTGTTATTTTTACTGACAACACCTCAAGTCTACTCTTATAGTCTGGCTAAATGAGTCAGTTGTTCAGATTACAGGAGAGACTGGTCAGATATTAAATGTGGAGGTCAGATGGTTACATCACCTTCTCCTAAATAACAGAGAAAAGGGGGGTTATGAAATAATTCTGTTTACTGTGACACAAGTTACATGGTTTTATTTTACTATCATAAATAAGTCTCAAAAAGCTGTTCACAAAACATGTAGCCAAAACTGCTAGAAGATTTTTCAAATCTTGAAAGAACTTTTAATATTGAATTATTAAAATTTAAGGAACTTTCAATTACATTATATAGAAATATTTCATCTTACAAGATAAAGGATTTGCATCCAAATCACACCTGCACCACTTGGAAAGTCAATATGAAACTGGGAGGAAATTTCATGAATTTCAATTGTCATCATACAAAGCAATTATTTATTGTTTTGAGTAAAAGAAACCAGTGAGTAGATACATATATACTTTCAGAAATAAAAGAGGTCTATTGGCAGTTAAGTTTTCATGCCAGTCAAAGCCCTAAATTGAATGTTTTCTTTAATATTATGTATATTTAAAACATAGAATAGCCAAATGGCAATGTCTTTTTAGCACAGATGTTTTCACTATGCTTTTATTTTGAAATACTGTTTTTGTACATAATCACCTAACATCATATATGTGTGTGTTGATTGGTTCTAGTTGTCATGTGTTTGAAAGAGGTAATGTTTAAAATCAGGCATGCGGTTATGTTTGTCATTCTGTTGAAATTTTGCTGCCTTTGTATATCTCACTGGTTTCTGTTAACAATTGCATGGATTATTTGATTTCATTTACTGAAATAATTTTGACTAGTTTCATGTCAGTAGATGCAATGACTGTTTAGCTTAAAAATAATGTAGTCATTATTATCAAATTACTGGCTTTTTTCAGGGTTATAGCAATAATAACAAAATAGAGTTCTACGGCTTTATTTTTCCAGTATGTAAATAGTGTATTGGGATGCTTATGTAATATTAAATGAATGGTAGCAGTACTGAAACTTCACAAAACACTTTTTTTTTTTGTCTGTACAAAAGAAGGCAATCAAAACTGATGACGGAACTGTCCAAAGTGGAACAATTCTGATCTAGCTCTGTTCTGTTTTAGAATTAACAGGATAGATAAGTATGTGATAAAGTAACTGCCTTCCATTTAAATTCATTGCCATTTATATCAAAATGTTTGAGTGCGTCTGTTTGTCTGTGTATGTGTGTGTAGCTATATATCGATACATACAGTATCTGTGTATCTATCACCCCCCCCCCCCCCCCACACACACACACACATATACAGGCATCAACATAAATTGCAAAGTCAATGCTAGGAGGTCAGTATAAACTTGCTTTTTATCCAACAATTATCCTAAAGAAGGACACAAATATCTTCTTGGGCTAACAGATTGCTTTTTACACCCTTGTAACAATGGTGTGTATTGCTGGGCCTTATGCGTACATTGACTATTTCATTCCAGGCTTGTATCATCAATACTGCTGGAAAGGAGACTATTATATCTGAGATACTCCCCCACCAAATCGCATTTCCTCTATTTACTGAATAGATAATAAGATTTTAAGCATAGAATAAAATAAATCCTTATGTTTTATTGCTGCTTTTGTAATTCTGTCAGTAATGCTTATTTGTAGTTTGTACTTCTACATGATTGTTTTTGTTGGTTGGAGGCTTGGTGTTAGAGGAGGATTGTTTAAGCAGATTATGTAGCTTATGCAAATGAAAACCAGTTCAAGACTAACTAGACTACTGTAGCTGTTAAGCCTTTATTTTTCTATGTTTCAGATACTCTTTCTCTCTCTCTCTCTCTCTCTCTCTCTCTCTCTCTCTCTCTCTCTCATGGCTCTGCTGTCTCTACCTGCAGTAGTTGTTGGATCTCTACCTTCTTCTGTTCAGTCAGCACTCTGTTGACTTCCTCTCCATCAAGTAGATGAAAGTTTAACCCTATCCCTGCCAGTATCTAGCACATTATCTTCACCTAGCAGTCCAAAACACAGATCAAGATGTTCTCTTTATTGAACTTGTGTTACTTCCTTTGAAATGCAATCTTGCATTCAGTTATGGTTTGTAGTTATCTGCAACTAAATAACATAACATAATATTTTTAATTTATATTGCTGTTGTTTAGTGGTTGGCATAATGATTAAGGTGTTTACCTCATGGACACAAGGTTCAAGGCTTGGTTTCCACCTTTGAAGGAAAATTAGACTTAAAATGGTCTACACGTTCATCTACCTAGAACTTACCTATGTGTTAACTAGGTAAGCCTACTGAGCAGAATTGTCTTTTTCAAAAGTCATACCAGGAGTACCATCTAATGACTTGCTTAGTGACATGCAATAAGAATATGGAAGCTGAGGAATGAAACCCTTGACTACTAAAAATAATACACCTTTAATCTACTGGACTAAGGACTGTGTACTACAAAAAACCTTAAAACAGTAAAATTAACTAAGTGCAAATGGTCTGAGTAATCTGAGCCTTTGCTGCATTTTCCTTTCTATTCAGTCTGCTAAGGGGTTAAAGGTATTGTTTCTCTAACTAACTAACTAACTAACTAACTAACTAACTAACTAACTAACTAACTAACTAAAGAAATAACACTTTCTATTGTTACTATATATTTTTAGACAGTCATTAATTTTAGAAAAATACTGAGCTTTTTAAAAGCATAGCTGTTTCTTTCTACATTTCTCTGTTGTATTTCACATCATTCACTAATCATATCATCCTTCACAGGAATGATAACAGATATGTATCAGCCATTTTCCTAGACCTCACAAAAGCATTTGACATGGTCTCTCACTCCATCCTACTAGACTCACTAACATCACTATCCTTCACCTCTTCTACTATAGCCTGGTTCAGAAGCTACCTATATGACAGGCAACAATCAGTCCAGTGGAACGGAACTTTGTCTCCACAACTTCCAACCACCATAGGAGTCCCACAGGGCTCTGTACTGGGCCCACTACTGTTTTCTATATTCACAAATAACCTCAATAACTCAACACAGCATGCCACACTCATTCAATATGCAGATGATTCAACCCTGATCTGCTCTGCTTCATCTCCCACCACCCTACATACAGTCACTCAAGATACCTTCAACTCTGTAGAAAAATGGATCTCAGGTATCCAACTAATTCTAAATCCCAAGAAGACAAAATTGCTACTATTTACCCCTAATAGATAAAAAAAAAACCCTCCTTTACCACAACATCTAAGGAAGGCACCACCATCTCCCCTTCTAACCATACCAAACTTCTGGGCATTGAAATTGACAATAATCTTCACTTTGATGTCTACATCTCACATACCATAAAACTAGTACAGAAAAAGCTATGCTCCCTATACAGCCAAAAGTCCTTTCTCTCACAAAAAGCAAGAGTCACTCTTGCACAAAGTCTCCTCCTCTCAACTCTATTATACGCAGCACCAATCTTTACCCAAATCAAACAATGTGACCTAAACAAACTAGAATCATGCTACAATAAAATAGCCAAGTTTGCTACTAACACAACCTATAGATACCATCACTGTACTGCACTAAAAAGAACTAAAATGGCTTGAGCTACCACAGCTACTTAACAATCATCAGCTGGGTACAGCCTACAATATTCTCAAATAGCCTGAAAAAAACCCTCAATATCCAATCTATTTACTGTCTACACTGCAAACCAGTACCTTAGATCTAGTGAAAAATCTCTCCGCTCCATCACCAAGGCCAATAATAATGCAGGGAAAGCACTCTACTCTCACACTGTAGTCAGAAATTGGAACTCTCTTCCCCATTCCGTGTCCACTGCCCCCTCCACCTCCATATTCAAAAACTCCCTCATATCACATCTCCTTAGTACCTGGTTATGCCCTTGTATCACATAACCATACCCACACTATTAACTCCCCAAACTGCTCTCTGATCACCTGTCTGATCTCTGATCCCCTGCATGCTTGTTCATTTGAAAGTTGAACTTTTCTATATCTTCATTTATTTGGAGTGTTTTTAGTAATTTCTTGTTATATTATGATGCTCATCATATATGTTGTAACCTGTTTTGTGTATTACGCATGATGTACTGTTTTTGTATAACTAGATGCTGGAGCTTTTCTTCCTGGGCATCGACTGAAAATGGACCTGGTCCAGTCGGAATTTCCTGGTTAACAAATGTAAAATAAAATAAAAATAATAAATTGTTAGTGCAGAGGTAAACATTACAGCCTTGTAACATAATATAACCATATTATGTAGTATTCCTGTATTCCTAGCTTTTTGATAATACTGGTTCTCCAAAATGACTCAAATGGCAATGCCACTCTAACTTTTATTTGTGTTTAGTATGCATACATTACTATTACCTTAGAGGCTGATTCCTTAAAAATGAATCTGCTGTTTGTGTTTTGGAAGGATTCCTGAGCTGAGCTGAGAAAGCCCTGATCTGCACAGCTGAAAAAAAACAAGCCTATGTTTTGCTCTCCTCCTCTATTCCCTTTCCCTTCCATATCCTGCATTCTTTCTTTTATAGTCACTGGTCTCCAGTCTCTACATTAATTAGCCAATGAACCACAGCATTAATCGTTAATAAAATTTCTGGCCAATAGAATTTCTCTAAGTAGTATTAAGGCACATAAAAGTAATCTATCACATTATTGCCCACTTAACATATGCTTAAAAGCTATGGTTTGTAGGTGACAGTATACTTTACATAATCATTTAGAAAACATTCTAACACATTATAGGGATTAGTATACTGATTAAGGTGTTTACCTGATAAACACAAGGTACAGGGTTTGATTCTCACCTACGAAAGGGAAATTGGCTAGGTTTAAAATGACCCACAAGGGTAGCTAGCCTAGTACTTACCTATGAACCAATTGTATTCAGTGCCTATATGTAGCTCAAAATCTTCAGATCAGTGAACTGTATAAAGCACCTAACACTAACTCTGTTAGCTTTAAAAAAATTATCAACTTCCAAATGGCTAGTGTCTCAAACTCATCCACCTAATTACAGCACTGAAAATTTAATTCTACCATTGTATATATAAATGCAATAAAGTGCTAATGAAATTTCTTTATCATAGATGTATCTTTGTGGGCAGCCTTGGTGGTGCAGTGGTTAACATTCCTGCCTCACAAGAGGTTCTCTGATTCAATCCTTGGCTGGGGTGCCTTCTGTGTGGAGTCTGCATGTCCTCCCTGTGGTCACATGGGTTTCCTCCGGGTACACCAGTTTCCTTCCACATCCCAAAGACATGCTGTAGGTAGATTGGACACTCTAAATTGGCCATAGATGTGAGTGCATGCATGTGTGTGCCTTTTGTGGAGGATTGGGCACTGGGCTGGCAACTCAACACTGTAAAACTCCATAGCCAATCATGAGCGGACAGGTGATCCGCTGTGGTGACCCCTAACCAGGAAAACCCAAAAGACGATAGATGTATCTTTGCACAGAAAAGAAGAAACACTTTGAAATCATAATGATTATTTTAAGAATTTCACTAATATCTTTTTTCTCAAAATCCGAAAGGTACTAGTTACAACTGTCATCATTCTTTTCACCGAAGACATTCGACTAGATCCAGACCCATTAAAATCTACTCATTTAAATGATATAAACCACAATAATTTCACTGTAGATTATATAATCAGAGTCAGCCTTAGCAATAAATGGGCCCAATAAGAAACATTAACAAGCCTAAAATAATGGCTATCAGGGAATCTGAGCTCATAGACAGTTCACAGCTGTCAACACATCTAACTCTAAACTATTCTTATTACACTGACAATAAGTAAGAAATAGATTAGATGAAAGGGGTTTAACCTTAATAAAAAATCATGCTAAGCTTCTACCAGCAAAAAAAAAAAAAATAGGCAATAATACTTCTGATTTTTAAAACATCTTTATTGAATTATCACTTGTGACATAGGCATATTTACATTTATATAAAAGTAATCAAACAAGAAACATCTTTATTAAACCATCAGTTATGACATAAGCAATCACACATATATATAAATGAAAACAAACCACACCTACACAATCCTAGTTGTAAGCATTTTACATCACAAACCATACTGACACACTCCCAGTTGCAAATATTATACATTACTTATAATCTATCCAATAATTTTCAGTCAGTATTAGATAGATCATTTAAGTCCTGCCTTCTTTAAACCTCATTCCTCCCCTCTATCTATTTTTTCCCAGAATTCCCATTTTTCCTATGTACTTTGCTCCTACCTTTTTCTAAAGATCTTAGTTGAGTTTTATCTCTAATCCACAGACAGGAAGAACCGAACCAAAAAGCACAAAGTGCAGCTTTATTGAACAACAAACAGGTCAATAAGCAAATACCTGGCTTTCTCAAGATAAAAGTAGTGTGACTGAAAAGTTTAAATTAAGCATCTGATCACATGGTACTTAATTAGTTCAACAAACATCCACTTAAGAAGGCAGTTAATTAGTAACTGAACTCAGTGAGTGGAAAGTATGCATATGAAAATGCAGAATAAAAGTTCAAATAGTGAAAACACTAAAAAATCATTTAAAAATCATTTAGACTTAATGCTGCAAAATCCCCTGGTCTCAATGAGGCCATTAATATATCCAGTGTACTAAAGCTGAGAAGGGCTAGGCTATGATTTTCTTGTTACAATTAGTAAATGTCTTTTATCTTACACATTTGTGATTTTTTATGCACACATTTGTACATCATTTTTAAATGATTTTTAAATTATTTTTAAATGATTTTTTAGTGTTTTCACTATTTGAACTTTTATTCTGCATTTTCATATGCATACTTTTCACTCACTGAGTTCAGTTACTAATTAGCTGCCTTCTTAAGTGGATGTTTGTTGAACTAATTAAGTACCATGTGATCAGATGCTTAAGTATTTAAACTTTTCAGTCACACTACTTTTTATCTTGAGAAAGCCAGGTATTTGCCTGGCGCTGATTTATTGACCTGTTTGTTGTTCAATAAAGCTGCACTTTGTGCTTTTTGGTTCGGTTCTTCCTGTCTGTGGATTATCTTTTATCTTATTTGCCTTGGTTTCTTGGAAGTTATTTCTGAGCTTTATCTCTGTTTCTATATTCACTACTTCTAATATAGTTGGTTTACATTTTGATTTCCATTTTCTAGTGTCTGTTTTTGCCAGCTACCATAATTAGATACAGCAAGGCCTGATATGATCCCTCACTTTATAATTTTTTTGTGGAAATACAAATGCTTCCATTGCCCTGCTCATAAAGTCCCAGCTTACTCTGCCAAATGCTTTTTCTGCATCAAGATCCACCAACAAACAAATAGTATTTTCTTATGTTCTGCTTCCCTCTGGCTCATCAGTGTTCTGTTAATGTTGTCAAATGTTTGCCTCCCCTCCACAAAACCACAGTGATCCACATCTATCAATTTTGGCATTACTTCTGTCATTCTTTTAGTCATCATAGACATAAACACTTTATAATCATGGTTTAGTATTGAAGTGGGCCCAATGAATCTTCATCCTCTTTAGGTATTACAGCTAACACTGCTTCTTCTCCTCCTCTTAAAATACTGTTAAACAAAACCTTCCAGATCTTTATCAGTTTTTTCCTCTCTTAGCTTCCAGACTACCACAGGAATACCGTCTATTACTGGGGACTTTCCTGTGTGTTGGTTATGCATCACAATTTTTATCTCATCTCCTCTTATCCTAACCATTAGTAACTGAGCATCATCTACCTCTAACTTTGGCATATTTAATTCTTCCATAAACATTTCCATTTGTATCTTTTCTTTATTTCCATATTTCTCTGCTTTTTACAGACTTGCATAGATTTTCTGAAATATTTCTAATACATCTACAGGATTTCTTCTTACCTTCTTTGTTATGGGCTCCATAAGCTTTTCGACAGCCCCTTCTACTTTTTGTTGCCTGAGTCATTGTGCTAAAAGTTTTTGTGCTTTAGTGTTATTATCATAAAACACTTGCTTAACAGCAATCTTTCTAAACTCATCAATATTATCGAGGTAATCCCGTATTTTCTGCTTAGTATTCTGCAGTTGATCTTTTCTTGTTCTGTGAGACTCCCCTATTCTGCAATTCTTTAACATTTGTTAGTCTCTCTAAATAATTGTTGGCACTTCTTAACCATAGCTCCTTTTCTTTTATTTCTACCTTATTTTTAAACTCCACCTTAATTTTATCCCACTCCCTAGCTATATTTTAAGAAGAAATTTCTATCCTCTCCAAAAGCTCCTGAATATTCTCCACTACCCATTCCTTACATTCCTCTCTTTTCAACAGGTGGGAAAGGGTAGGTGTCTCATTTTTATTTTATTACCCTGTGTTTTTATTTTAGTTATTATGGGTGCATGATCTGCAATAGTTATTGGGTACATGTCAAGACCTTGAATTAAATGCACGTGTTCTTGTGAAATGTAAATTCTGTCTAGTCTAGCCCAGTTTTTATATCTTGGGGAATAATATGTAAATTCACTCCAAACTCCTATTACTGAATGCACATCTTTCATGCCAAATATTTTCATAAAGTTCTTCAAAAATCTACCCTCCTTTTTTTATACTTGTTTCCCTTCAGGGCCCCCCAGACACATCTTCACTGCTGCAAATCACATTCCAGCCCCCAACTATAAGTAATATTCCTTGCTGAGAACTGATTACTTCTCCCAGAATTATATTGTCACACAAACCAAAGATTTATCAAAATATTTTTTGGCTGTCACACTAAAATATTTTAACATTCTTCCACCATTTTTAACAGAATTATCCAAGGAGCTTTATGCAAAATGCCTGATTTTTCCAAGAAAGCGCAAGGTAATCATTGCAGTTGATCTTAAATTAGAATGGCAATGTTCACATAAACTGTAGCTTAGCACAGACCTTTCTTTTAATGCCATATTAGATGGTCATTAAAAGTATTAAGCCTAATTCTGGAACATTTGAAAACATGCTGCTGGTATAATAAGTAGAAATATATCTAACAAAATGAAAACATATCTTTACATATGTTATTTAATTCATTGAATCTCCATTGTCCTACTCTCAAGTTGATCTCTAAAAACCGAGAACATTCCATCAAAGACTATTAGAAAGGATTCAGTGCAGCAGAGTTCCAAAGTGAATACCTCAACCTTAATACAAAAATGGAAAAGTAACCCAAATAATCTAAAAATTCTTCACAGATTATTAAAAAATCACTGCGATAGAGCACATAGATAATACAAATTTATCTCAAAGAATTGATAAAGTCAAGGCAGAATGCAAAAGTATCCCATACAATCTAGACAAACTTTTACTTACCAGCATATAAAAAGATTGCTCGGAAGCAATGCTGACATAAAAGCAAATTACTTCAGAAAACATAAATTGGTCCTACTTGGGGTGCCAGAAAATACTGAAATAAAAACTCTTAGTACAAAATAAATAAATAAAAACAAAAATCTTTGCTAAGCCTTTCCCAATCTAAATATCGATACTTTAAATGACTTTAAAGGAAAATGATTTTTTTATACTCTTAACAGTTTCTTCAAAAACTGTCCAGGTATATCAATACTCCACTACTCAAATTGCTTACAAATCTTTGTTTTACTTCAAATACATCATGAGAGCAACTTTGAAAGTTTTGCTATAAAAACAAATTACTCCTACCAACATAATTATTATCTTACCCCATAAGCTATTAAAACTGGATAGCTCCATTTATTTGTACATCACCTTACATTTATAGTTACATGTTGACAACAAAAATCATCCCTCAGCTTTAAACATTCATTAATGTTACCCTGTCCAAAAGTCCTCCTCCTCTTGCATTAACACAAGATGACTAACACCTTATTGCAAACATTTACCCCTGGCTAAAATGCTAGAAAGAAATATCTACCAGGCAAGTGCTTGAATATATCCAAATATATGATCATTTTAATGGCAAAAAGCATGTCTTTCAACAGTACTGTCTTTCGGCCTATCCCGGTTAGGGGTCGCCACAGCGGAACTCCGGTCCACTAATGTTTGGTAGTGGATTTTTACATGCCAAGTTACCAGCCCTGATGCACAACCTTCAACGAAGGCACGCCCATTCATGCATGCCTCCACACAGAAGACGCTCTAGCTGAGAATCGAACGGGACAACGTCTTGCTGTGAGATGACAATGCTGCCGCAACACCACTACCGTGGGACACATGTCTTTTTCCTAATCTTTTGCACTATAGTGCACTGTGAAATAGCTAGAGCTACATTTCTACACTTCAAGTGCATGCATTTATTTATAAGGGTATAGAACTGATTAAGAATGGAAAATTTCAGGCTCAGCCTGAGTTACTTGTAAACACATAAGCAAAAAGTATCATTCATACTAGTATTTTACAGAAATTAGGTAGCTGTTGTTTCTCAGCTGAAGTAATACAGAGCTTTCCAACTATCTTTCATGTAGAAAACTAATGTAAGTAAATACTTAATACTTTCTCTAAGGAGTTCTTCATGGGCCATTGCTAGGCACTTTATTATTCTCAGTTTTTCTTAATGACCTGCCTTGAGATCTTCCACATATTAACTGCATCCTAAACATAGATTACATAGTTACCACCTAGGCACATTAAATAACCTACACCCTAAGCCTATAAAATTATTCTTAACTCTTTTGAATTATCTTAATGGGAATAGTTTAACTATCATCAATCAAAACTGTCCTATGAAGATTCCATGAAACAACCAATGATTAAACTATGTGGAGTCTTTAACAACAAATGATCCTAATGCCATTCCTCTATTTTTTATCACACATCAAAAGTATCTAAGGACTTTATTAGACCAAAGTCTGTCCCTTCATTGAGCTACCGAGATCCAAATAGAAATATTGTCTTAGTTTAAAGTGTCATATAGAATGGTTCATCTCCTAATCTCTGAAGCATGTACTTCCACTGACTTCAATATAGTATACCCATAATAGTATTGTTATCCACATAACACAAATCAATTATACAAAGAGTTGAAAGCAAAATTTCCAAGATTCATCCACTGAAAACACAGCAGAGAACAGTATTTCCTTACTTTCTAGAGAATAGGTTGGCTAACTGTAACTGCTGGGGATACTTTCCTATTGAATACATTAAGTTTTAAGCTCACCAATGAGAATTACCCCCTTCCCCCCAAAAAAAACCTGAAAATCCAAAAATACAATCTATTTCATACAAAACTCAGATGGTATCTGACTCTTAAGGCCTTTATAATCATACATTTCAACAGAAAGAGCTTTTTGTAAAATTATACCTGTAAGTTGGAAAAATAGTCTGCACAGATATGAAAAGCAAATGATCTCTCGCTGTTGTGAAACAACTTAAAACTCATCTTAAAGATGGTTACAAGTGTACCTACTCAGATGGTCCAGATTAAGTTACTCCTCTTCAGATTTTTCTAACAGTTTTTGCTTTTTCATACCAAACTGGCCCACCTAAGCAGCAGTGTTTTCAGCTACTTCTGATATTGCATTTCATAATTCTCTAAATTTTGCAGGTCATTAACTACCAATTGGTCTGCTCAGATTTTACAGTACTTTTAAGTCAGTACTTCATTTCTATTTTCTCAGTCAAACTTGCTGTGCAAGCTTTGAAATAATGAACTATAGCTACACACATTCTTTGCATTGATGATCTGTCACCATATTTACTTATGTAACCTTTATTTCTCCTGTTTTAAAACTGCATTTTTCCCTACTATGTATTAAGAACTGTGGATAGTTTTAAGATCTGCTACAAAATATTGACATTTTTTAACTGAAATGTATTGCATCTGCCTCTCTCTCTCTGTTTATTGTGATCAGATTACCATTGTTAGAATTTAGACTGTTAATTACCGCATGCACTTCTGTAGTTGTTGTCATGAACCATTTCTGCCAGTAAGCCTAGGTTATGACTAAAACTTGTTCAGTGACTTGTTTATGTACCTGGTTAACAAATGTTAAATAAATAAATGTTTATGTCTGTCATTGATATATAAATTGCAATTCAAATTCCTAAGAAAACTTGTGTGTAGCATTCTGTAAAGAAATTAAAACATTCTCTCTGTGCAGTATACAACATCAGCTCAGTGCTGTAGGGTTTTCTTCTCAGACATAACATGGCTGCTCTAAATATTAATTTTTTTTTTATACAGCAAGATATGATATTCGTTCCTCTCCTGTGCTGAATATTGCTTGTGGTGCTGTGCTACTGACAACTCTGAGAAAAACTGAAAAGGCTGCTTCTTTGCATCACTCCTACTCGATTCAGTATAGGTTACTACTGTCAAATATTGTATATCCCAGTAACAGCCAAACTGACCATAACTTTTACAGTTGTTATTAGTTTGTCCACACGTTACACATATAGATGATATACTGTGCATATGAACTTAAAATGGCTGGATTATCTGAATGCATTTCTAGAAGTGCATTCAACATAATATATTAGTGTACAAGAAATGTAGAAACATGATTACATTTTTTTCCGTCTAATCTTTCCAATTTCTTGTTGACTGACTAAGCTGGTGGTCCAAGTTAATCAAAATCATATTTCTTTATTAGCCAATACATCTTTGGAATTGCTTTATGCTTATATAATGCATTCATAAATTGTTATTTTATGTATAAAATGTTTTAGGGGGGCTTTTCAAATTCTTTTTTGTTATACTTCCTCTTGAAGTCTTCTTAAAAACAAACAAAAAACCTGCATATTCTCACTATGATATATTCTAACCACCACTTACACAATTTTAAATGTTAAAAATATTAAGAAAGCTACTACAGGAGTGTGCATGCTTGTAGATCCAGAAATGTTTGCTGCCAATTGCTCAAAACAGCAGGTGATCGAACTCCACTAGCCTGATCCCCCATTTCTACATCACCCAACCCGATAAACTGGATAGCACTAACAGAGCCCTAACTCTAACCCTAAAACACCCACCCAATTCCCAGTCCAAGTCCTCGCTCCCTAAATCTAAAACTCTAGCACTCCTCCCTAAACCTAAATTCCCCAGTCACTGCCTAACCAAAACTCCCCTTAAGCTTCTTAACCCTAAAACTCTTTTCCCACTCCCTAACCATTAAATCCCCTTCATGATCTCTTTTTCATGGCCACTGCACTAACCTTTCTCAAACTCATATAATGTGTTTGGGTAAGCCACAACAGCTGCTTGCCCAAACTCATACGAGTGTCCAAGCATGCCTACCAGATCTATAAGATGCTTGCGTCTTTGGCTTTGAGACAGTAGATTTTGAGCAATTGTAACTCAAGCACTTGTAGTTGAACCAAACAGATCATAATATAACTTAAACAATCTTTTACAGAATTTGAAACAGAGTACCTATTTAAAATTAGATATATAGCTATAAAACAATTACATCTGAATTCTCCATTAAAGTAAAACTTAAAAACAGACAACAAACACATTTTCAGTTTCTGTATGCTTTAGAACTGAACTTAGGATGCAATTTTCAATCATATTAAACATATGAATAGTTTTAATATTAGCACATACTAATGGAATTTTAAATTTAGATAAATAATTAGTATTATTATCTGCCATTCTTGGATTGGGATTACTATGTATTTCCTTATAAATGCACACATATGAATCCATATTATCCTTTACTGTATCACACACCTAATTATATTGATCAATAACTTGTACTTTGGGTTTTGGTAGTTTAAGAATATTTTCTAAAAGCCTCAGTAATATTTTCCTCATTTGGCATACACTGAACATTTTTTATTCAAAAGCTGAATATCTGTTGCATGTATCAATATTAGCTTATAGTGATGTTTTTAAAGATGTTTGCGTATGTATGTCCCAGTTAATCTTAACTGTTCCTTTTTTGTTTGTTTTCTAACTGGTACTCATTTCTCTTTTTTCTCTCCTATGAATGAGGCTAATATTTTTTCTTCATTGCCATTTTAAGAGCGGGTCATCTCATTTATAGTATAATAGACATATCACAGTAAGTTAGTTATATTTTTTAGCATTTTATATTCATATTACTAATTTTTTATCTTAATGCAGATCTAGATTTTATGTCTGTTTTCAATTAAAATTGTATACATGCCATATTGAAATATCAATCCAGATAGTAGAATTGTTTGAAAAATATCTAGGTTCAATAATGACGTTGTACAAAGCAGAGAGACAATTGGGCCAGGCTATGTAACATTCATAGGATCCAGTGCATTCAGTATATTTATGGATGAGTTTAACAGAGGTACATGTCACGGCCACCATATGAATCACAGAATGTAAGTAGGTAACTCCAGTGTATGACATGACATGCATAGCACAGCTTACCTGGTATTAGTGCTACTACTATTACTGCTATCATTATGCATGACAGACATGTACATAGCCAGTACACATAGATATCATGACATACGAAGACAAGCATGCCATGAGACTCTAGCATGCAACACTTATATTTATCCACATTGCAAAACAGGTGTGACACTGGTGGACACTGTGAAACTGACAACATAACACAACTACTGTGATCTGTAGTGGGTAATACTTGAGATATGCCTCACTACATTGGAAAAACAGACTGTATGAAAGGACATCACTAATTCCATATCTCCTCTCTTTTGGGTGTGGCTTGCATCATTGTGTGAATATGTGAATCACTCACAAATGTAACCCAAGTGTCTGTGCAAGTAATAGGTAATGTTAACAGCCACCAAATAACCTGTTTGTATAATGAAGATATACTGAGATGAAAAATCAGTGGGAAATATAAAATATATATACTGTGTGCAAATGAGATGAGCAATGCAACATGGTTTATTGGCTGACACAACAACATCAAATATTTGGAATACAATACGATACCCTATAAGAAATTGATAATCATAAATACAGTGACAGCATGTGACATATAAACATTAAGGCTATGTCATATGAACAGTATTGTCTGTCTAGTAATGTATCAATGTCCTACATACATTTTTTAGCAATCCCTATGTATGCAACTGCAAAATACAGTGTAATGCCATTCAGTGATAATGTTACAGGAAGATCTAAAAAAAGGAAAAGGAGTGCCTGTGTGCACAACAACTCCTATAACATGTGATAGAAGTGTATTGTGAACAAAGCATCACAAGTCTTGTAGATAGAAGCGCAAGCCATATTTAACTAAAACACATGCCACTCATAGCCTGCCAACAGCAGTCTAAATGCTGAGACAGCAGTCTCCCATTCAGTATGTGAATAAACAAGATACGCATAACAGAACAGCCACTAAGCACCACCTGTTACACAGACAACAATAAGTACAATTAACTTATGCAGGCAGACATTACAGTACAAAGCACTGTGACAGTTACACATAACTGACTGTTATCTAGGTTGTGAATTACAGTTAACAACATTACCCTCAGCAAACATGCTCATATATAAACATTTTTGTATGAAATACCTACTGGTTAGCACAGGAAATTTATCACTATTACAGTTACCTTGCAGATGCATGCTGGGTAGTCTTGCATTCATAGCAGCCTGCATGGAGCTGCAAACCAAGACAGTCATTTAACAATGTTCTGATCTACTATAGGTAAGATAATGTGATAAATTATAAAACATACCTCTGTCCCTCTGATGATCCTCCAGCCTGTGCATCCACTCAGTGCCCAACTCCCTGTTCCTTACTCTGTCTTTGTCATTTGCAAAAGGTACAAAATACATATGAATGGCAAATACTATGTATAGACTAGCACTGAAATACTGTGAGTAGTACACACCCCTACCTTTTACATGGAATAACATTACAGAATCGAGATATTCATTTGTTACTGTGCCATACACAGTACATTATACATTGGAAGACTAATGAATATAGAGTGAAGGATCTGGGATTCAGACCTGGAAGTTTCAACTATGCTCAAACTGTAACCCAAAAATCTACTTGTGTAGCTAATCCATCTTAACTGTGACCACATCGAGTAACTGCAGTCAAACAAATCGGGTATGTCTGTGCAGGAATGGAGTAATAACATGGATCAGAGCTTCCACATTACAGGATGTTTGAACTACAGTACAACTTTCCCCATGAGCTGTGCATTTGTAAACCAAAACATGCAAGCCTGACTGCATGTCTGTACAGTGGTCACAAAAAACCCCACAATTGTAGTGCTTCATAGCTCAGACTGTGGAATGCTTTCATAGAACACATAGCTGCTCTGAGCAGACAACTACAAATTCCTGTTCAACACATACATCAAAACATCAAAATATAGTTAAAGTAGGAGGGCAGGAAATAGCCACATAGATTTTGTTGTTACATAATAAATTATGCATCATAAATATCCCTGATATTCCAAGACGTCCCAGAGTTAGAGTCAAAGTGTGTATCTGTCCCTCTTACTCCCTCTACATAACAGTAGGAGAAGAGTTGTGAATTGCACTTAATAAATAATGACAGAGGTATGCAGTACATGAACTTTAGCAGTACAATAATATTCCACGTCCCTGTATACTGTCACTATCACACAGTAATATTACTAAAACAGAAAATGCGTCCCTGATTGTCACTGATTATTTCTGAATTATTCTCCAGTTATGTTGAGGTGTATCCTTGATTGGTTGAGAGTTAGGTTCCAAGTGTACAAAGTATCCCTCTATGAGCAACGTCTTAAACATAAAGCTACAGTAACATAGCTGCTGTTGCTAGAAAGATTATGGATAATGGAGATATCTGTAGCAATCCTAAAAATAACTGCTATAGGTGTAAACATGTACTACATAACTGTAAACATGAACATGAAGATATCTATACAAGCATTTTCAAACATTTACACAGACAGATAAATATTTGCTACCTACTATGTGGATTTGAACCTACACTTAACCATGATAGACGTATATCTACCCTTCGCTTAACAGGTTGACCTAACACAACACGATAACATTCCTCATAAAACAAATACTGTTGGATGTGTGTTTCCATATTCTTGTGGATAAAGGAGGAATATGCAGTAAGCTTTAAAAGGTACAACATATGACAGACATAACCTGCAGTGGTCTTACACTAATGTGTTCAACAAAGTGGCATTTAACAATAATCTTCATTTTAAAACAGTTGACTAATACAGGTCTGTATGACTAAGTATTCACACATACAGAAGTATACTGTGTGATAGTCTTGGAAGATTAAAGATAACAGAGAAACGCACAGTCATCAGCAGTCTAGGAGCTATAGGTGTCAATGAAACACAGCCATAGTGGATGTGTAAAATGATGTACTGTATAATTTGGAAAACAAGCATGTGTTATATTCAATACAAGAATATTAAAGAAGTAAGCACCATGGAAATCAAACTCATAACTAGGGGTAGAATAGTCACCTTGCCTTCTTGATTACCCAAATGAGCTAATCATCAGAACAGCTAAGTAATGAGTTTAAAAGGAACATTTATGGCATATAGGTCACAGCTATATGTGTGATTCCCATAGGAATGTATAGATGAACTGGAGATGATGACACTTGCTGGGGGGCATCTGCTGGCTGTCTCCTCTTCTTGGCAACCCTCCTGTGAAGATTCTTAGTTTCCCTCTAATGCAGGTCACTGTAATGGTGGCGAACCTGCACTCCGTTCTGGTAGATTCCAGTGTGACATCAGTGCTCCCTCACAATCTCCTTCCAAAAGTCGATGATTGCGAAGTTACATGGTCTTGCTCTCATGTGATACTATACTGTAACATAGACGGTCAGGATCTGAGTGGTCTCCTCCTCAGTCATATTGGTCACCTGTACTCATTGAAGCTTCCTTGCAGTAGCCATGTTGATGATAATCTTAAGACAGCAAACTTCGAAAAGTTGCTCAGTGAGGTCCCACTCAGTTTGTAGGTAGCAATGAACTGATCTGTAAATGTATTAAAATCACATTTTAAAAGTGGCGTTTATAGGATGGCATCAGATCATTGGAAAGTGATGGGATAATGCTACACAAGGTCCCTTTTAATGATACCTATTGGGTATCTGTGCAGAGCAAATTTTCGTTACACCAAGTTATTGGTTATTGCACCAGATTTTGAGAACTTAAGTGGATGTGCACAAATGGGATTCCAAAACCTTGAACATTAATGAACCTCATTAATTAAGTGTGATGCAAATGGGACTTAAAAGCTGTCTGCATATAGCTGGCCTTACTTTCAGGTATACCTGACTTACAGGTAGCTTCAAAGGTAATGTGGCACCTGCTGGCATTGTTGTGGTGGAATATATTTTTCTCCTTACAGAACTGTGGTATTATTTCTCCTTAGAAATATATTTGTACATGCTTAAATTGATGTATTTAGGGAAATTTGTCTGCAATACAAAATATATGTGACTTACTGGAGGGGTTTAGGATTGACCTATATGCATACAGGTTGGTACATCTGCATCACTAACAAGCAGGGATGCCATATATGCACTTGTAGAGATAAATGTAAAGAATCCCAGTGAACAGTACATATGGATGCACTTACAAAACATCCATATCTGTATTGCTGATGACCCTGTATATGCTATAGTATACTTACAGAAACTGACATATTCTGACAACATCCATACTTTGCTATGTAGTGTGTAGGTTTACTGTTATGGATATTCATTGATGCTTACAAGTACATATACTATAAAAAGTGCCTTGGTATCACTATATCTGTGTTTATGTATAGTTACCTTGTATTGTCTGCAGTAGACTTACAGATAATGAAAGACATTGCAATGTTTTCCCTAAGTTGTACAATCACTAGTGTACAGATACTTTCTGCTAAGAGTAATATAGTAGTAGTTATCCCTGAACTTCATCTCATACAGATGATATAGGGATAGCATTAATATGTAGATATTTGTGCGTAACAGTTTATGTTAGTATGACTGTTTGTTTTCTACACGATTTCTGTTTAGGGTCATGTTACATAACATCTATTGACAGTATGTGTCATTTTTAGAATGCGTCTCAAAAACTCTGGTTGTGTCTGACAGCCATCCGACATTATTGGTTTACGTATATATTATGATGAGTATGTTAATATGAAATACATTCAGAATGTACTAATTGTGTGGCACAATGGTGTTGTGGTTGGCTTTCCATTGTAATGGGTTCAAATCTCACATACAGTCTCTACAGATATCACAAGCTATGATGCTGTTACATTCCATGCCTTACGTGTTCAAACATTTTCATATCACATATGTTGTTTTATATGTCACACTACTATATAAGACAGGGATTAGCTCATATAGTTTTTTAGTGCACATGAATGCAGAGAAAGACAATTGACTTATGCTGTCAACATAATCATCTCCATATATGGCCCCCCATGTGCAAATAACTGGCGTCTAGATGGCAAACAGACCTAGGGGTGACATTTTTTTTGCCACAAGAAAATGAAATAATAATTGATGCTCCTCATCAGTATGTATGTAGACTCATTGGACAGGCATGGAATACAGATGGAAGGAATGAAGTGTGGACTGACCTTACCAACATGATTAATGGCTTAGTAGGTCAGACTAGATCTAGGGTGGCCTGTCACTGACAGTGATCTGACATGATCCATTGTGCAGCCAACAAGATACACCAGTATGACAGGTCAAGGGATGCCACCAGAGGTGGACCACCTTGACTACCCCAGACAAGCTGACACCATTTCTTGCATCCCTGCATACAGCAAGTGGTGATCAATGTATACCCAGTGGGGGAATTAAAACAGGTGCGCCAGGCTGCGCATGTATGTGGTACTTTGCAGAACATTTTTGCATCAGACTACCTCAGTGCAGATTGTTATTGCTGCATGCATATTCATGTATTGTTATTTTTGTGTGTCAGCAGCAGAACTGCACCATGTATATGGGGGCACATATGCTGATGACCATTGTAAGTGTAATGGCATGTTATTGTACAACTGCAGTGCATACACAGTGCTACCAGAAACATGTGCAATGTTGTATACATTCATTCGAACAGGTCCATTCACTTCTGCCTGGCAGCAAGACAAGAAAGGTGAGTGTTTTCATATAATGTTGCCATGACCATTTTCTATTATCACCTCTGCCACCTGTCATGTCAGTGGTGTATACTGGTATTTTGATATTTCCCTGCCATTGTAACCTACAGATACTTCTCCAGGAGACACAAACCATGTGAGTGCACCTATGGGCAGATCAAGTATGGTTTCCCACCATGTTCATAGGCTACAGTACTATGTAGCACACCTGTGTAGTATGAAAATAATGTCACTATTTTTCATACACAGGGACATTTGGCCAATATGTGCACCATATGTCTTGTGAGAATCACCATAACCTGTTACTGTGTTGTATTTGTCATCATGGGCCACTGCCTGCATTCATGACTGTGTTACATAAACCCATGTTGTGCTTTGTTTGTATTTTCCAACTACAGGATACACATTATGACTGTTGACAAATGTAACATACAGGGAAGGTGTAACTGCTATGCTGTTTACTCTGTTACATACATGTCAGTGCTGTTAATCCTGTTGTTGTCCTCCATTAATACTGCATTCTTCTACCCCTGCATTGGACCACCACCATTGGGACGTCAGCCATGACCAACTGATATGTGTATATATTACCTACTGTGTGTTATAATTCTATTATAATGATACCTGCTGGCATGTATGTGCTTACTAATACTGTATAGATGCCTTTCTTTCCCTACAAAAGTTGCATTTCAGCTTCACCTCCAGAACTGGATTTCCACAAGGACATGTCAGGTGTGTCTTATGTTCTTACTCCTCACATATGTCATATATGTTGAATGTGTATCATAATTGTCAGCTCTCTGTTATATAGATTTCATGGGCCATACTCAGACAAGACCTCCTGGTAAGTCCTTAGCATCTGTAACATTGTAGTGAAATAGTTGTGCCATATGCCAGTACTGATCTCCAGCATGTGATACATGTGCTTTTATCTGACCTGTGTCATCTGTCTCTTCTTTTAGCATGCCACTGCCTTCATTCTCCATCAGTGCGTTCACTGATCCTGAAGTGACATCTGCTATAGCTATGGCATGGTCCAGGATGCACAGGACAAAGATCTGGTGAAACAGTCCAGCCCACATGATGACAGTCATGTAGATGAGGCTGTAGCCTCAGATGTGGAGGAAAACATATCCAGCCATTCTGATGATGTGCAGACATCAGATGTTGCCAGGATGATGCCTGTGCACCACAGTCCCATGTTAGGTCTGCTGGCGATGTTGACACTCCCCCTCAACAGACCGATACTGCCAAACACCGTACATGTAGGCATGTAGCTGGTGTGCATGGGTGAGTGTCAGTAGGTGTCTGCCTACTCCTACAGGCAAAAGAACATTCCCAGCAACATTGTGGATCTGACATTCATGCACTTCCCATGCTACAGATTGTGTTGCTCACCAGCTGTGTGTGTTGCATGAAGACAGGAGCTCAGACATGGTGAGATCATGGTGGCATTGGCTGCTCAGAGTGACAGCATGTTATCTGTGGTACTATATGTTAAAACCCCTGTAACAGCAGTGCTACAGCAGTGCCGTAGTAATAACTAGGTTTTGTGTGCCCCGACTGCACTTAGCTGAGTGTTATATGGGAGAGGCAGACCTCATCTCAGTAGACCAACCCTTGCCCGTCAGGCATCAATGTCTATGCTGCAATGTGCACACACATCTTCTGCTGGCCAATTCAGTGTGAGCCCATCAATCATAACCAGACAGTCAGCTCAGTCATAATCAGACAGTCAGCTCAGTCATAATCAGACAGTCAGCTCAATCATAATCAGACAGTCAGCTCAATCATAATCAGACAGTCAGCTCAGTCATAATCAGACAGTCAAGCTCTCACCCATACTCCTTCCCATAGTGTGTCTCCACATACTGGTGTCACCCTATCAGTCACCTCGGTGCAGCAACATGGGATGAGTGTTTCCATATGTGGAAGGGGCAGCCAGGACAGCACTGTGAGATGTCAATGTGACTGATCTAGACTGCATTAGACAGTTGATCCACTGTGTCCTGTAGTGTCATTCTGACCTCATGGTGATGATGAATGTTGTGCAGGCATCAATGTCTATGCTGCAATGTGCACACACATCTTCTGCTGGCCAATTCAGTGTGAGCCCATCAGTCATAACCAGACAGTCAGCTCAGTCATAATCAGACAGTCAGCTCAGTCATAATCAGACAGTCAGCTCGCATCCATGCTCCTTCCCATAGTGTGTCTCCACATACTGGTGTCACCCTATCAGTCACCTCTGTGGAGCAACATGGGATGAGTGTTTCCATATGTGGAAGGGGCAGCCAGGACAGCACTGTGAGATGTCAATGTGACTGATCTAGACTGCATTAGACAGTTGATCTACTGTGTCCTGTAGTGTCATTCTGACCTCATGGCGATGATGAATGTTGTGCAGACCGCTGACAATTTCATCTGTCTGTGGTTGTTGTGAAGTCTGATGCCATGGGTGTCTGTCACTTTTACTAACCTTGGTTACTCCATTCAGATAATTTTTTCCATACTTTACTACACTATATGTTACTAGTGATACTGACAACAGTTCTGTAGTATATCCTGACTTGCTTTCCTGTTTGCATCATATGCTAGTGGACTTTAACCACTCACATTCATCTCATCCCTCAAAGAATGTAACTGGCATCCTCTAAAGTACCTCAGTCTTGATGATGCCATTGAATTTTTTAATACTACCTTCCTGAGCATCCTTAATTACCATGCCCCCATAAGACTTTCCAGAACCAAAGTACAACCCTCCCCATGGCTACAGAAAACCACTAAGTCAGAAATGAAAAACAGGGATAAAGCCTGGGAGCACTGGCACAAAACCAAAACCCCCTCAACTAGACAGAAATTCCTAGAACTACACAACAGAGTCAAAAAGCAAATAAAACAGGACAGATTCCAATACTACCAGTCTGCCCTAGACTCCTCCCAACACAGCCCCAAACAATTCTGGTCCACCATAAACTCCATCCTCCACCCAGGTAAAGTCAGTACCCTCCTCCTAACATCCCTCACTCCTCAGAAAATATTGCTACCTCATTCAACACACACTTCACACAAACCATACTATCACTAGCTAAACAACACAACCCCCCTCCCCTCCAACCCACACCTTCAACTAGTAATCTCCCCACTGCCTTCTCTTTTTCTCCTGTACCTACCTCCAACATAAAAAAACTCTTAACTAAACTTAAGCCCACCAAATTAGCAGCAGACAACCTCCCAAGTGAATACCTACAAATTGCAGCTGATGCTCTGGCCTACCCAGTATCCATCTTGATTAACCGATCTCTGTCAGAAAGTTACGTTCCCACACTGTGGAAAGTATCACATATAATTCCCCTCCACAAAGGCGGACCCTCCACAGAACTAACCAATTACCACCCCATAGCTATTATCTTTCCACTCTCCAAAATACTAGAGATATACATACACTCTCAGGTCTCAGACTACCTCCTTACTAATAGCCTCCATTCCACTACTCAGCATGGTTTCTGACCAAACCATAGCACCACCACTGCCTTACTCTCCTTTACTAACACTATCCTTCAGCATAAAAACAATAGCTATCAGTCCTCTGCTACTTTCCTAGACCTATCTAAAGCATTTGACAATATTGATTGGTTAGTTTCAGGCAATTCTTGCTTTTGGGCCTTCTTACTTGGCACTAAAAGCCTGAACAGCAGACTTCCTGTGACAGGTTAGGCTTCCCCTTATGGGAGGGGGCTTATTTTTATTTTTATATTCTATTTGATAATAAAATAAATAATAATAAATAAAATTTATATATTTTTAGGAATGGCCACGGTGGTGCAGGTGTGTTAGTAACGCCTCACAGCAGCAAGGCTCTTCCTTTCGATCTTGACTGGGTTGTCTTCTGTTCTGAATGATGTCCCTCCCCCTCCTTGTGTGAGTTTCCTCCGGGTGTTCTGTTTTCCATCAACATCCCCAAAGACATGCTGCAAGTGAATTGGACACGCTAAATTTGGCCCTAGGCATGAGTGTGCCTTCTGTGGAAGGTTGGGCGCTGGGCTGGTAACTCAACACTGTAAAAAGAGGGAGGATGGCATAATGGTTAAGCTGGTGCACAGATTTGATTCTCACATGGGGTTGGGTAGGCTTAAAAAAAAAAATCTGGCAAAGGCTAGCCTAGTACTAACCTATGAACCTATGAACCTATGAACCTAATTCCACACAAACAACGTATCTCTGTCCTCAATAACCTATCCTTCTCTCAATCAGTCACCAACTGGTTTCAGAGTTACCTGTCTGATGCCAACAATCCATTGTATGGCAGAATGACATATCTCCCCAACTACCTGTCTCCATAGGGGTTCCCCAAGGATCCATCCTTGGATCCCTACTCTTCTCTGTTTTCACCAATAATCTAGCTTCTGCCACCAAACATGGCACACTCATACAATACGCAGATGACTCAACCATCATCTGTTCAGCCCAGTCCCTACCCAAACTGCAAAAAGTCACATAGGAAGCCTTTTCCTCTGTTGAAACTTGGTTATCCGATGCCCAATTAATACTCAACCCAAACAAAATTAAATTACTCATCTTCCAACCCACCAAACAAACTCAAAACAACTCTCACTTTAACATCACAGCAAAAGACAACACCACTATATACCCAACTGAACACACCAAATTGCTAGGAGTGGAAATAGACAATAAACTAAAATTTGACATTCACATATCCATGACCATAAAAAAGTCCACAAAAAACTAGGAGCATTATACAGAAATAAGCAACTTCTCACCAAAGCAGCAAAGATTTCAATAGCAAATTCCCACCTTATCTCCACCCTACTTTATGTCTCTCCAATATATACCAACCTAAGGCAATGCAATCTAAACAAGCTAGAGACCTGCTACAACAAAATCGCCAAATTCACCACAGGGACATCCTACCATAGTCACCACTGTCTCTCACTTGCTGAACTGGGCTGGCTTGAACTCCCTCACCTCCTTCAATGGTATCAACTCTGACTCACCCACAAACTAGTAAACCATCCACTAAATGTCCCATCCCTCCAGAATCTACTCCAACCCTATCACACCACCAGACCACTAAGATCCAGCAACAAAAATCACTTGCAGATCACTAAAGCCAATAACTCTGCTGGTGAAGCACTATTCTCTTGCACCATAGCCAAATTATGGAACTCCCTCCCACCCACAATTACCTCCATACCATCATGCACCCAATTCAAAACTTTACTAAAAGCACCTAAAACATGCTGGCTATGCCCTTGCAACTCCCACTCTAATATCACCCACCCCATCCAACCACTACCTTTCTTTCCACTCCACTAACTACCTTGATTATAGCAAGCTCAGATGCTCATAAGCCTAGTACTTATTATACAGCAGGAACTTCTTATTGTAACATTTCTTAATGTCTGTTATGTACTGCACAGATAACAATTCTAGTTGTCTACTGATGTACTATGTTCTTCATCTGTAAATATGCTGTGAGTAATTGCTATGTTAAATTGTTAATCACTATGTAATCCAATGTAACTTCTGTCTGTTTATTTTAACTGTGGAGCTTTTCTCCCCGGGCCTCCACTGAAAATGGACCTACATCCAGCTGCACACTCCTGGTCAACAAATGCAAATAAATAAATAAATAAATAAATAAAACAAATAGTAGACAGGGATGGGGTTCACAGAAGTATGTCCCTTGTTGTATGCGCATACACCACTATGAGCCTGTATGAATAACTGTGCATCTTGTGGTCTCGTTTGAAGGTCCCTGTATTTTAGATTTGTAAATGTTCATACTGTTATATGTTACAAGTATGTTGTTATGTCTCTTGCTCAGTGTGTACATCTACTGGGTTATTTGCATTAGATGCAATCTGTGCTGCTGTGGTGGGGAAACACCTGAACATCCACATGTGGCTTGTTGTGGCACAAAGATTTATGTCAGATGCTACTTGTCTGAATTTGGGCTTGTTGTTACACCCTCCTTCAACCACACCTGTTTATTCTTCCACCTATGTTCTATGTTCCTCTTGTGACAGCTGCAGAATATCATCTGCAGACATCTGGGGTTCTTGGGCTAGTTCACCCACACCTACAGCAGGAAGACCACCATGTGTTTGTTAACATATTGTGTAGCATGGTGCACACAGTGATCATCTGTGCTGTCTTTTCTGGTGTGTATTGCAGTGTACACTGAGATGTGTCCAGATATCTGAACCTGGCTTTCAGTACATCAAACGCTCTATGGTGTTCCTTGTTGTGGTGTGCACTCTATTGTAAGCCTCCTCCACAGGGTTGGAAGGTTCTCTGTATGGAGTCATTAGCCACGGCTCAAGTGAATACCCACAGTCACCTGTTTATGGGGGGGGGCATATGTTGTCATCATGCACAATGTTGACTGGAATGTATTTAACTCACACCCTAACTATGTTCCTGTACTTACCCAGTAATATTTGATCATGCTGGAATGCAGCCCTCAGACACTTCCCTTCATATGGCAGCATAAGGGATGCTTCCAGGATGTATCATCATGATATTTATTATGCTGCTATCTGCTGCACACATCCCCTGACAGTTCAGCAATAGCCACCCCTTTCTTTTCATGTATCTTTCTGATCCTGGTTACATAGGGGTCTTAATGGGGATGTGGGTGCAGTTTATTACACTAAGAATAATGGAGATGTTGGCAATGTTTTAGAACTGGTGCATGACTTTTTGCCCCTCTATGGGTGTAGATGGGAAGTGTATATGTTCATCTGTCTTGGTGTATATTGTTGCCAGGAATTTTGTGAGGATGCAACTGGCAGCTGTGTGTGACACTTCTACACCATCTCCCATATATCGTTGGAATGACCCAGATACCAGTACATCTATGAGGTTGCCACGCAATGTATGTACAAAAGTGTGGGGTACACGTGTTGCACATAGTCTAAGTAGTACCTGCCAATAATTTCTTGACCTGAGAGTTGACTTAGTTGTAGCCTGTCTGTCTGTATAGCTGTCTGCCTTCTAGGATGTATGGCCAGATCCTCCTCTATGGCGAGCACTACTGCAGCCTGTTGCACTTCATTCACTGCAAGTTACATTTTTTTATTCAGCATTAATAATGATTAAGTAGATGATAGCTTCCTTTCCTTGAGTCTCAGTGTGGTATTTGCCAAGGAGTTTGGAATTAGAGTCGGTGCTGCACTTTGTCGTATTTAAGTTGCGTTGGACATATACATTGGGGGGCGGATTCAGTAATCCTCTGTGTAAGACTAACGGAGTCCTACTCAGAGACAGCCATCTAAGAGTATGATGTCAGTGTATCATGCATATGCATGAGGGCGCACTGACTCAACTCCAAGGCTAACACGGAGCATGTAGGAGTGCAGGGGGTGTGTCAGACTGCCGAGCAGTCCAAATATCCATGCCCCTGCAAGTGCCTAAATCTGCAAATGTCAGCAGATATGAGCGAGTCCGCTCAAATGTGTATACCCCCAACACTACACTCCCCCTCAGTCAAAACCCCTGTACAAATGAAATAAAATGTAAAATATTTTTTTTTTATTATTCCTGATATAGCTGCCCATATTTGCACGTGTGTGCGCAGGTGTTCCCATTGCTTAACTACAGTTAGCAGTTTAGACATCGAAGAGGATAATAAACCACTTATATGCAAATTAAGCCAAATAGCAATAGTGTAGTGGTAGAGTCTTCGCACAAAGAGGAGGCATTCCCAGTTCGAGTCCCACCACTCCCTTTCTATTTTCTGTAGGAAATCTGTGCATAAAAATAATTCCTGACATTTACCTTTTAAATTTTATTAAAATGCATCGAAATGGCCTATGTAGTAGTGAACGATATTTTAAATGTATATAAGAAGGTGAAACGGCCATGCATACTAATGAATGCATAAGTAACCTATCTTAAGGAATGTAATGCACTGCTAAGCAATGTTTACCAGTATTAAGCACATTTAAGAATAATTGCCCATAGCTAACTTTGCACAGAGCTGCGCATCACGCCAACTAGCGCAAACCAAACATGTTTGCGCGAAGCTGCGCACTGTGCTAACTAGCGCAATGTTGGGCAACATGGGTAAACGTACAGCAACATTGGGCAAAGTTGAGCAAAGTCGGCTAAACACAGCCACACCCCCTACTGGTCAGGCTAGTAGTAAAATTAAAAAGCAATGACAGGTCTCGAACCAGGGATAGTGTGCACCATAATCACAGTACTAATCCACTAAGCCATGACAGCATTTGATGGTCTTGGACTGTCAACACACATATACATATTAAACAAAGTTTACACAGTGCTAAGTAGGTGTGCACTCAGCTGATAACTTTGAAATCCAGCCAGTCACAAATAAGGGTGGGAAATGAGGCATATTTAAGCTCCATAGGCAGGAATACTTGCCGTAACTGGTTGTAGCTCCCATCTGCAGGCAGCAATGGCTGGTGTCGGAGAGGCCTCTCACTTCTGAGCAAAACGGTGGGGCATTGAGGAGTCAAAAGTGATGGTTTGGCTCCTCGTCCATCATCATAATGCTAGACTCCTGCAAGGTCAGTTACAGGGCATGGAATACAAAGCAGAAGCCTGGAACCATCTCACACATGAACGCACCAGTGCCACAGGTGTCCCTCGGACTGGTGAGCAGGTTAGACACCACCATGCAGACTTGAAGAAACACAAGCAGGACCAACTGAACCAATGGATACAGGAGGCCAGTGGGATGCAAAATATCCCACTACTGTGTAGGTAGCCATGGACTGAAGTATGTAAAAATTACTAGTGTAGTCGATAGTATGGATAGGTATATATCTCAATATCACTTCATCTACTTCACAGCTGCAGGTGTCTGTGCTGTGAATCAGCAAGCTTATGCAGATAGGCTGCTAAGGCTACACCACCAGGCAGTTTAGTAATTACTCTGCATGTACTGTTATATAAAATAAGTGAGAGAGCCTGACAAAAAGTGTCGTAGCCCAATAATAAAGGTATAATAAGACTTAAATAACCTCTCTGCATGTACTGTTATGTAAAATAAGTGAGAGAGCCTGAAAAAGAGTGTTCTAACCCATTAATAAAGGCATAATAAGTCCTGAATTATTTCTCTGCATGTATTGTTATATAAAATAAGTGAGAAAGCCTGAAAAAGAGTGTTGTAAACCATAAATGAAGGTATAATACATCTTGAATAAGATGTCTGCATGCACTGTAATAGCAAATAAATGAGAGAGCCACTAGAAAAGTGTGTAATGTAATTAATAAAGGTGTAACTCCTCTAGTGTGTCCGTGTCACTTTCTTCGAAATGTTGATGTACTCTTGCAGTATAGAAATAGTAGTGTTGTATTAAGCGCTGTCAACCCATACTTGGGTAGGCCCATAGAAAGAGGATGAAGAGAGTGCCAGTATTTCTTAAGCATATATACAGTCCTCAACTGTAGTTTCAAGGCTGGCATGTATAGGTAAATCTGGCACATGAGTAGCTTGTTATTGTGTTCACCGGAAATGTAAGTGTGCTGCTAGAAATGTAGGGGGCTGTTAAAATATAACTGATAATGTCACCTGAACACATCCAAATATGTAGACATATGAATATAAATAAAATATATAAATACGTAGCAGTAACATCTGCATCCTGGACAGTTTGTATATTAGATACAGGTCAGGTATATAAGGAACTAGCAAAACACATCTCACAACATAATGGACATTGCCTAGTGTAATAATACATGTAGGGCTATATACCTGTAGTCAATAGGAATGTAGTGTAAACTATAAGTTCATATAAGTTATTAATGGAGGTATCTTTTTACACCCTACTGTATGTGCATAAACAATGCAATTCCACACCTCAATGGGTATGTGTAATCTCAAAACATTTGTTGGGACATATGTCCTATTGGTTTATAAATATCTGCATTTACTTTGATGCATGTGCCCTGTTCAAACACTACAATCTTGGTGGCCTGTTTCCACCAATCAATCCTGCATGTTGTTGGAATGTCCACTGTTGTTCTATATATGCATGTGTTATGCTTGCTGTTCAGCTGTTGGAACTCTGGTATGTTGGGTTAATGGGAAAATTACTGCATGCTGTTACAACTAATTTGGAATGCTGTTGGCTGTTACCAACCCATATTGTCATTAAATTCACCTAAAAACAGAACGTATTGGAAGGCCGGTCCAAGCGGACCCACCTGTCCCACCTCAGCTGGCAATGGCACCTGGCACCAGCAGGTCCGGTGCCCAGCCCGGGACCTCCTCCTCCATTGGCCCTGTGCCACCTTTGGGTAGAAGCACTGCAGGGGATGGGGCTTGACCCCCCCTGCAAGTGTGACCAGAGGAGGGCCACCTATCACCCTCCAAACAGTCCGGGCTGTGGTGCATAGGGAGATCAAGCGTTCAGTCACTGAACCCCTTCGCCAGCTCAAGGCAAGAGTGGCATGACTCACTGGTGAGCCTGCCCCTCCTATGCAGCCCCCAGCACAGCCACCCACCGGGCTGTGGAGGTGCAGTGCTGACTGCCCTTGGGTGGGGATCTCAGTTCCACTGTTGCATCTGTGGACTCATCAGCTTGCAATTTCCAAAAATCCTTCCCCGTCAATGGTGTTCACCCACCACATGTGTCATATTCCACCCCTGTATGCATCTTGTTTGTCTTGCAGCAGCTGGAGAGGCCACAAAAGTTCCTCACCAAAAGGATAAAGGGTCTCAAACATCTGTCCTATGCTGCCCGACTGAAAGAACTCCAGCTCTATTCAGTCGCTTACCTCTTGCTCAGAGGTGACCTTTGCCTAACATACAAGGCCATGTCAAACCCAGATTTGATGAATATGCTTCACCTCAAAAAATCTAGATCCGTCAGAGCCACAAGGGCGGGAGACTTAAACCTCGACACGGCTATTAATAGGGCGTGCTGGAGGATAGATTCATCACCCAAAGACTCCCTATGCTGTGGAATAAAATCGGTATATGTGAGGCAGAGCACCTCGCTGGCCTTGTTCAAGAGAAATCTTGACCAATGGATGGGAGATCGCAGATATACCCCAGGGATTACCTCAGTGTCACTGCTCGACAGAGGCACAGCAAAATAATGGGTATAGTTCCCCATACTAAAGGGGTGGCGTAAGCCACAAAACTATGGGCTAGGCTTGTAAATGCCCTCGGGCAGATAGCCTAGTATGAACCTATGAACCTATGAACCTATGAACCTCCCCAACCTACCTCCCAAAACATACCTACTTCTCCTACCCCACATTCCACTATCACCTGAAAAAAAAAATGGGCAATCTGCTCCCAGAAAAAATTACGCCCCATACATAGCTGCCCATTTTGCACAAATGTCCGCTGGACACAGAAACTGAAATTTAATTAGCAGTACAACCTACTTCATTGTCCTCACTCCTCTCTCAGGGGTGGAAGGTTTCAAATTTCCCTCCAAATTACTAGTATATGCACAGCTGTTGCTGTTAAAGAAATGGGCCTATACCCTATACCCGTCCTGCACATCCAGAGCTGTTTTCCCTACTGTCTTTCCCTCTTTGTGTCTCTTTTTCACCACTTTCCTATCTCCCCATTTTCTTTTCTTTCAAAGAAATGATTGTGGGGGTTAGTGGGAGTAAGCACTTTTAAGCAGTAGTAAGCAGGTTTGAGCTTAGTATTGCTAAGCATCGCGCAAACCCGCTTACAACTGCTTAAAAGTGCCTTAGTCATGCTGCATGTGAGGGCCTTTGTTCTTCTCATCAGCAAAATAAAACACCACTGCCAGTCTCAAACCCCAGACCTTGGACACACTAAACTGCATGAAGTACCACTAAGCCACAGTAGATGTATAGCAGGCTATTGCTGAAATATATATATCACGCATCAGAAAGAGTGAATGTAAAGGAAAGATAGGAATGCCATAACATAATACCTGTTCTGTGGAACTTTACCAGCAGTTGTTGTGGAATTGCATTACATGACTGTGATAACAGAACCAGCCATTCTAGCAGTAAATAATGTTACAGCAGCACTTTTCAACCCCCACACAGTATCATAGCAGGACAATCCCCACCCAAACGTACAAAATACCTGTGTGTTCAGGGTCCATCGAGGATGTAGGTAGGCATACTCAGTACTGGAATTGTCCAATTTTCATGAGCATCCTGTGATAATGTCAACAATATAAAAAGCACAAACTGTTCAGAAGTGAGTACATTAATATCCACAGTATAGCAGTTCCCAAACAGTTCATGTGCCAAATGAAACCATCTCAATAACTACATATGTATGGCAGCTAACTGTATAAGTAGAAAATAAACTACATACTCCCATGTATCTTGTGTTAACATTTCTAGGGGTGAGTACAATTCTATACTGTCAACTGTGTACAGGAAGTGGCAACATTCAGGTCTGAATACAACATTCAAATCACTGGCTACACCCCTAGCAACAGTTAGAAGAAGTATACCAACCTTCTGACTTACACAACAGTGTCCACAGCAAACAAACATGGTCCCCACTTTGGAAATGTGAAAGGGCTACGCCTACCTGACTTAGCAATTTATAGCACTGGGTTGTTATGACAGTGAGTACTGCAAGTACCACACAGCAGGCTGCATGCAATTGCCAAATGGTGGCCACCAATTGGTACAGAGGCCATCACATACACATGTGCAGATACCTATAAAAGCAGTCTGTACTTGCTGTCCACACATGCAATCATTTCATTGCAGGTACAGAGGGAGAGAGAGCAAGAGAGTGGGAGAAAGACATGCAGAGGCAGACAACAGCTGCAGCAGAAATAAAGAAAAAAGATCCAAAGAAAATGTATTGAAAGAAAAAGTAATATATTGAAAAAAAAAGATAACAAAAAGTATATATTGAAAACAAAATAATATACTGAAAAAAAATTATATGCAAAAAAAAATATTGAAAAAATATATATTGAAAAAAATATATATTTAAAAAAATATATATTGAAATAAAAAATATATTGAAAAAATATATATATTGAAATAAAAAATATATTGAAATAAAAAATATATTGAAAAGTAAATGTATTGCAAGAAAAACTATATTGAAAAACAAACATACCTTGAAAAATTAATTCAGGATATACAACAACAAATACGAACACGTACAAAGGAAAGGTATGTAACAGCTATGTATTTACTGGAATGTAGTAGATGTTTATGAAGAGTACTCTACATAGTTTGAATCATCCATATGTGGCAGCAGTACATATCAATGCACAGATGCCTTGCATAACTACTGGCATGGAGAAATGAGTGTGTAGCTGTGTGCAGTGGGATGTGACATATGTAGTTCAGCATTAAATGTCAAACATCTGATCCATGTTATCTGTCTTCTGTACAGTAGTGTGTACAATGTCTGTTTGGGGTAGTAGCCCATACGGTTATGTAAACATGGATGTGACAGTGTAACAAATGCATGATAGTCATATTAACGTGTAGCTTAGCATTGGCAACAGCTGTACCAGGCTAGTATGCTAATTAAGCATTAGCAGCTATATATACACCCTCTCATATTACTGTGTGCTCACATGTGACACCTGTTCATGTTGCAGCAAGGCCCAACAGGTCAGCTGTGAGGTACATGGACTTACAACAGTGTGGTCCTTGTGTGTGTATGGCACACACATACAAAGAGATCTGTCTGTGTCAGATATATTAGCATCTGTACATGTGCATTGAGCAAGGGACATACTGTAACTGTTTGTAAAAGTTGGATATATATATATATATATATATATATATATATATATATATATGTTGTTGAAGGTTGTTATGTGCATATTTCTATGTAGGTTGTAGTGTGTGACAGACCAAACAGCATACAGTGCTGGTATATGACATGTGGTGGTTAAACACTGTGGGTATGATTTGTCAGATTTGCAGTGTTGCAGCCAGTGAGGCCTGCTAAAGCTACATGGGCTGAGAACACCTTCTATGCATTCCGCACAACACTGTGCAATATTATGACATAACTGTATACCTCACAACCTTCCCATACTTGATATTCCCACCATGAAAGGTGGACTGTATATGTGCCTATATGTATATCTATATGTACACCAATGGATGTTTATATGTATGTGTGTGTGTGTGTGTGTGTGTGTGTGTGTGTGTGTGTGTGTATATCTATATATATATATATATATATATATATATATATATATATATATATATATATATATATATATATATATATATATATATATATATATATATATACATATATATATATATAGAGAGAGAGAGAGAGACAGGGTCATAATTACTGCAACAGATGCCTGGTGACAAAGCCATGGAATCAAGCTCAGTGTTGACACTGCATTGGCATCCCTCCTTGCAAAAACTCAGTACCCATTAACTACCACATAGGTGGTAGTTTTCTTAACACCGAAGGTGTGATAAGAGACCATGGGACACAGGTGGACAGTAGTCTCCCCTTTGATAGTCACAGTGCCACACTAGTCATGTAATCCATCTACGTGGCACATGTCATCACAAAAGGTGTGTCATCCAGGGAAATATAGGTCAGTGTTCCCCTCTACTCCACACACATAAAACCCAGTATAGATTACAATGCTCCGTGTGGTATGTACCTCACAAGACATCTACAGCAACTGTAAATGACACAGACATACCTCACAAAGAGTAATACCATCCTCAAACAGATGCCCTATGCAGACCGTCTCACAAACCCACAACTAGACTGTGTTGCATACCATCTACCCAGAGGTGACCTCTGCCTAACATACTAAGCTATGTCAAACCCAGATCTGTTGGACATGCTCCACGTAAATAGATCACAATCTCTACGAGCTACATGCTCTAGGGACCCAAACCCTTTGACCACAATAAACAGCACATGCTGGAGGGATAGATTCCTATCTCAGAGACATCCCATACTCTGGAACAAACCAACTATCCATAGCAAACAAAGCTCCTAATTAGCAGTTGTAATAAATAATCCTGAAGATTATATGGGAGATAGTGAATACACCCAGGCAATCACCTCTGTGTCTCTGCTTGACAGGGCCATGTGAAATGTAATTACCTGTGTGTCAAAGGCCAGGGTAGCGTATGACTAGACTTCTATAGGCCCTAGGGCCAATAGCCTCTTACCTACCTATGAAGTGATACACACACACATGTACTTGTTGCAATAATTGCTATGTGAGGTTGACTGAGTGTGATGGTGAATGTGTTGGTGAATGTGTCAGAGTTCGGTATATGTGTGATAGCTTAGTGGGAAACTGTTTCTGTCATGGTATTATGTGTCCTAGCTGTGATTCCCAGCAAAAGACGTGCATGCAATTGCTAGGCAGAAAAAGCAGTATGCCATATGGTCTGACGTAGTCCCTTGTTGTCGACTGAGGTGTCCCATTGTAGGCTAAAGCAGTACATGTATGCTTATTGAGTGTTACTGCTGGTGAATCCAACTCCTGTATGAACCGTAGTACTACCTGAAGCTGTATGCCTAAACAGCACATTATGGTGTACGTCCACATTTATTGGAACCACTGTTTTCTGTGTTCCCTGTAGTCCTCACAGATTACATACCTCAGGCATAAGGTCTTGTAACTACTGACATACAGTACTGTAAGGTACACAGGTAAAGGTCACCTGGGTTGCCATACCTTTGTGTCTGGTATGTATGTCTGATGTGTGTGTGGGTATGCCTGTACCATGGCCTGGGTCATATGTGTGTTACAGGATATAACTGCATATCTAGCAACATGTATAGTCTAGTACAGCAGTATGCCACCTATATTAACGAATGTGCACATATGTTAGGCAGGGGTCTGCCATCAATGACTAGTGTGGTATACTGGTAATACTGTCACTGGACTTTACAATCATTGCAATGGATTACATATTTCATGATGCATTAGCATGATATATACCACCTGTATCTAGGTGGTGCATTGTGTCGCATACAGTGTGCCATGTACTGTTGTATAGTCTTACATACTGTTTTAACTTTGTTGCTGTGCAAAACATGGTTTGATATATAGAGTGTGCCAGGCACTGTCAGGCATTTGTGGGTTGAGAACTGATATGTGGTATTGAAAGTGTGTATCTTGTGACAGCCAATAGGTTGCTATATATGGCAGTTAATTGATATCTGTACTTTAGAATGTTATGTGTGCCACATGACTTGCTCACACATATTGTTTCATTGTCTTCAAGGGTAATGTCCCACCATTGTAATCCCGCCTATAGCACAGCGGAGGAAGAACAGATCACAGCGAGCCTGGTGCAGCACTATGACCTGCTGTTCTCCAGAACCAGCCAGGACCAGCATGAGCGGACTGCGCTGTGGCAAGATCTTGTCCATAGGGTAAATGGCATAGGCATGCATAACCGGACATATGAGCAGGTACACCATCACTGCAGTGATTTAATTAGACATGTCCGGCAGCGTGCATCTGATATCCGCAGGCAACAGCTTGCCACAGGTGGAGGGGGGGGTAGCCATCCATCTCCCGCTCACCAGAGTGGAGGAGCTGCTCCTGAGCCAGGTGGCTCCTGGCCAACAACAACCACAACAAGTAACATGTATCATCATGGAGGCCGGAGCCACCCAGCAAGTTGACATGAAGCGTGCAGGTAACATGGCATAGCTGCAGACTACTGTTACCTCTATTGGTAGAGCATGCTTATGTGAGATGTGTACTATGTAGTTAGATGATGTGGTGCCTAGTGTTGTGAAATACTAATAATTAGGAATATAATCTGTAGGCCTGTGACTGTCAACCGTTGTACTACTGTAAGATTGCAAACACACAGTAGCAATGCCACAGTTGTTGTCACTGTAGGTCCCTCTGGTGTGACAGCAAGGCAACAGACCCATGCTGGTGAGTGTGTTCTACCTTTAATATTGCTAATTAAATGTGCATGTCATAGGTGAGGTGTAGGCCATGCACACATACCACACCTACGCATAATGCAAGCTGTGCATGTTTGCTGTGAGACTATGCACATCCTAGTAACATGGGTAGCTGCCTAAAACACATACAATACACAGATCATCACACACAATTGTGGCAACACTGTAGTGGACATTGGATAGGCAGAGTTGATACATATGCACACAACATACACAACTTTGTCATACGCAGTACACGTTAACATGCTACACATGGTGTATTCAGACACCTGCTGTAAGATCACACTACAGTATCCCAAACTTCATCCACACAGCACACATAATATATGTGAGGGGTAGATGCTATACATGAGGCTGTGCGACACTCTTCAATGCATAACACATTTATGTTAGGCAATGCCCTCTATTGGGCACCTTACAAACCCATGTAACAACTGGCCATGAAATGGTGAATGTAGCCATGGTACTGCAGTTCAGGTACAGCATGCTATGTGTCGGTCTGGCACACATTAGTAGCCTTGAGTAACCACATGATGCTGCATGATGATGGCTCATGGTACTACACCCCATCCAGTTACAGTGGCCATAGTACTACACATATCATGAATTGCTATGCACCTCAATGTTGTGTGTGTGCAGACATATGCACCTATACACAATATGCATAGCAATCACCATTTGTACAAAGTGACACACATATGTCTTGTAATGCTATAGAGTGTATAGGTCACATGACACACATTGTGTATGTGTGATGTTTCATGTTGCAGTTGTGTGGTAGCATGCTATGTCATGGCTGGCACTGGCATGTCCACAATATGTCCTACACTCACCATAACCACTGTACAATGGCTATGTTGAGCAATGGTATCCCATCAAGTATACAGGCCCCACTCATCCTGTGTGTATACATAGCATGCATGTACTAAACCTGTGTCCACAATTATCTGCTAAAGACACAGATGCTCTAATCAGAAATGGATATCTATGTGACACACTAATACACATCCAGCCATGGTATGTATACCTGTGACTGATGGTGCACAGGACATTGCAGAGCTTTTAATACCTGCACAGCAATGTTGTGTCTATGTACACATTGTGTTCCAGGGTGAGGCCATTCACTGAACAAAACACACATGCATCAAAGCCATGTATACTGTTATTAACAGGGGCTGTCTACACTTACACTGCATGCTGTTGAGCAACACACGTCCTGCATGCTCTCACATTTTATATAAATGTTTGGCTTGTGATACTGTACCCCACCATCACACGCTATTGAGTATGTTCGGGATTCTTGGTGGTGTGTGTGTGTGTGTGTGTGTGTGTGTGTGTGTTCATTTTAGTGAGGAGTGTATTTGTGTGCATGTGTGCATGCATGCATGTGTGCATGTGTTCATGTGTGCATGTTTTCATGTGTCCATGTGTTCATGTGTGCATGTGTCCATATGTCCATGTGTCCATGTGTGCATGTGTGCATGTGTTCATATGTGCATGTGTGCATGTGTGCCGATATCATGTACAAGTCGTAAAGTGTGTTTCCTGTCTTCCTCTCACAGGTGCTGATTTTGGGCTGGTTCAATGCAGCAGGGAAACTGATGTCACTGAGCATAATAGTGATAATGATGATAGGTGTGTTGAGGCACAGGCATGTTTGCCAGGGTCTGTCGTTGGGCCACCAATCGACAGTACACAAGTGTCCACCCCATCCATGCACACAGTCATACTGCCAATACATTCATCACCAATGTCCTTAACAGAGGGACAGCATACTGTCGGCATTGGCCAGGACAGTGTGGTATCCATGGCACATGCATCCCGACACAGCAGCCATACCCAGATGTCTGGAAGGGTACCACATAGGCAGATGTCCAGGGGTTCTCATCGGAGCACTGCTGTTCATCATGCCACTGGCAGACGTGCCACAGGTCTTACAACCTCACACATGGTCCAGGCTGTCATGGAGGCACAGGCACGTATGGAACGGTACACCAGACAGGGACTAAAGGCACAGAGGGCACATAACACCACCGTAATAGACAGTATCCGTGACCTAGCTGGTGCCATCTGTAATTACACTGAGGTCACTGATAGACATTGGGGAGAGACATTAGATGTTCTCCGCAATGTCATGTCCATATGTCAGGACAGTGTGGGACAGTTGAGTCATCGACGTGGACATATGCCAGCAACATCAGCAGCTGGCAGTCACAGTGTATGTCCCTCAAGCCACAGCCGCTCCTTTAGTGCCAGTACCAGCCCCAGCAATATTGGGGGTGGGCTGTTCATAGAATGTCCTAGAAGATCACATGCACGTGGCTCTGGACAGCCCCAGCAGGGACCTGGGCCCAGTGTACATCCATCTACCTTTGGGGATAGTACCCAGTCTGGCTTAGTACCTGATCGTGTCAGTAGCACCCCTGCCAGGCACAGGTTCTGTATCCATGGTCCGTAATGCCTCGCAGGTACAGTCTGTGGCTGTCCCACAAATACCTGTATATGGCAGCCACATGGTGGAACTGTGTGCATGCAGACACACACACACAATATCCAGACACCTAGGGCTAACACATACTTACACACATTACATCAACATTGGCCCATACCAGTATTCTTGCCCCTCACACACACACACACACACACACACACACACACACACACACACACACACACACACACACACATACATGTCGATTGGATAGCTCACTGTAGGCCTCTGGCAAACCAACAATACACCCTGTGCATATGATAAAACCTGTGCCACCACCTGTCATCTGTAACATCGATGCAGGAATAGGCTACCATGGTGCTGATGAGCAGAGTGTCTTTATTGCAGTATAGCAATGTTAGCATGTTGTCAGCAGTAGAGTGTAATGATGTGCTTGAAGGTGTAGCTGAGCAGGCATGATGCTTTAAAGCTATGATTGTCATTGTAGTGTTGTTTACACCAGTGTTAGTTCCAATTGTATATTTTCCGCCCACGTGCCACTTGGCTGATGTGTGCAGTATTGGCAGCATGTGTTAGAGAGTGGACAGTATGTGTGGGATGTGTGTAGCACAGATGTGCAGGTGTACAGTTGTGAAAATGGTGGAGGGGCATTGTCTGCATGTACATGCATAGTGGACACATGGGCAGGGTGGCATGCTCTGTATTACACAGTAACACTCCATAGTTTCTATTGGTGGCCAGTATGCATTGTACTACACACATTTTGGAACCTGACTACACATGTGTGTATCACATGGTTTGACACTGTGCTGTGGGTGATACTGTTACTATCTGTCATTGTTTTGCATTCTGGTAGCATACATGACTTCAACAGCCTGACCATAACCAATCATTAGATAATGTCTTGACAACTGACACACAGACATAGGACGCACAGCAACATTTGGATCCTTCAGGTACTATATTGTGCCAGTAACCAGTGGTATTCACCTGCACCCATTACTGAGGCCACTCCTGTTTGGCATATGGCTCTCTTAGGTACAAGCAATCACAGTAAGGATATGTCTGTCCACGTGTGCTAATGCATACTGTGGCCTATACTGCATTCTCCAGGTGACACACACATCCTCCACAAGGGTATCATACAGACAGATACCTGTTGTCAAACCCATGCTGTAAAGCTATAGGCCAAACTAAGCATAGTTATCCACCTTTATGGAACATAGTATCCCCACAGTACCACATAGGTAGTAGCCACCAACATGATGAACAGGTACCGATGTGTACATGCAACCTAGTGTTATGTCATCTCTCCTTTGATAATCACATTCCCTAAGGTATTTTGAAATCCCTTGGTGGAACACATAAGCAATAAGGGGTTTGCATGCATGTCCACAAAGGTTGTTGTACACCTGTAATGAATAGTCATCATTGACAGACTCTGCTGTATTTGAACAGGTCTGACATATACCTTGGCCATAAACCCTCACTCACACAATTCAATAGAAACCGTAATGAGTGTATGTGACATGGATGACCTAGGCCAGGCATCACTGAAGTGGCTGGCCTTGTCACAATCATACAGATGTGACCTATGGTCTGGGAAGCAGCAGCACAGTCTGGCAAGGATGACAGCTATGTTCTTGGATAAAGCAGGGTTCCCACACATGCAATAATTGAGGTAACATGTACGTATATGTATTTGCCTCACAGCTACCTCATGTGCAATGCCTACTGATATGTCATGCGGTAGTAAAAGCAAAACCCCCAACACTGTCACACACACTCACCAAGTGCAGGATTCCAACCCCTACCTCACTACTTCATAATACTAGAGGAGTATGCATCAACACGGTGTGCTATACACATTACTGGGAGGTCTGTTTTCCACAGGTATATTTGTATGGTGGTGACATCATCAGACTTGACAATGATTAGTATACCACTTTTACGGTGTTTTACTACTCTCCAAAAATGTTGCTCCTTCTCAAGGAGACCACACACAGTTGTCAAGTGCAGGATTCAAACCCCTATCTAATTACTTCATGCTACTTGAGGAGTATGCAATAACACAATGCACTAGACACATTACTGGGAGTTTTTTTTTCCACAGGTATATTTGTAGGATGGTGACATCATCAGAATTGACAAAGATTAGTTTACCACCTTTAAGGTGATTTACTCCTCTCCTAAAAGGTTGCGTCTTCACAAGGAGACCACACACACAGTTGTGAAGTGCAGGATTCAAACCCCTCCCTAACTAGCTCATGATACTTGAGGAGTACACATTAACATGACACACTATACACATTACTAGGAGCTCTCTTTTCCACAGGTATATTTATAGGATGATGACATCATCAGATTTGAGAAAGTTTAGTTTACCACTTTTAAGGTGTTTTACTACTCTCCTAAAAGGTTACTCCTTCCCAATGAGACCACACACACACAGTTGTCAAGTGCAAGATTCAAACCCCTACCTAACTACTTCATGATACCTGATAAGGTACACATTAACACAACATGTTATACACATTACTGGGTGTTCTCTATTCCACAGGTATATTTGTAAGATGGTGACATCATCAGACTTGACAAAGATTAGTTTACCACTTTTAAGGTGTTTTACTACTCTCCTAAAAGGTTGCTCCTTCCCAAGGAGACCACACACAAACATACACACTTGTCAAGTGCAGGATTCAAACCACTACCTAACTACTTTATGATACTACAAAAGTATGCTTTTACACGTCGCACTGTACACATTACTATGAGCTATCCTTTCCACAGGTATATTTGTAGGATGGTGACATCATCAGACTATACAAAGTGGGTTACATATTAGGTGGGCTACATTGAAGGAATGTCTAAACACTTTGGCCATGTGATCATCAAAGGGGAGTTTACTATCTACCTGTGTCCCCTGGGCCATAATGACTTTCTCTGTACATACTGGATTACCACCTATGTGGTAATTTGTGTGCACTTTGTTGAACCCAAAGGGGATGACTATGAATTCTTTGGCATTCAGCTTCAGGGCATTGTTTTGACACCAGGTGTCTGTCTCTGTAAGACACTTCTGGAGGATGTCTGTGTCAGCCATACAGTCGATTATGGACCACAGTTACCATTCATCTGCAAACCTGTTCAGCCATACACCTCCCGTGCTTGCCTGTGGGATGCCATTTGTGACTGGCTTAGAGTTGGACATGGCACCTGCAACTCTGAACATGTGTGTTTGATCTGTGAGCCACTTGGCCACCCATCCTGTGACATAGCTGTTAATGTTCAAGCTGGTATGCTTGTCCATGATGACAGAGTGGGGAATGGTATAGAAAGTCCTTCGTGAGGTCCAGGTGGGCTGTGTGGACTACTTTCACCTCCATCTATGTCCTTGGTAACTGTTTTAAATAAGTCAACTAGGTTTAGGAGCCAGGATCTGATGTTAACAAGGCGAAGTTGTGGAGAGTCCAGTGTCTGGAGGTCTCCAATGTCTCAGTTTATGGGTTCTATGACAATTTGCTCAATAGCTCTGTAGACCAGGCTGAGTAGACATATTGGGCAATGGTTTCCAGGTTCTGTTGTGGCACCCCCTTTGTGGAGCTGGATGACTGTTTGTGTATGCCATTCTTTGGGTACATAGCCTGTAGTATGCTTATGTCTGGACAGTGAATGTAAGTGAGGGTGTAGTTCCTTATGGGCCTAGTGTAAGATGCAGCCTGGGACACCATCCAGTCACATTGATGCTGTGTTCTTAGCTTTGGTGAGGGCTGTCTGTACCTGCATGTCCATGATGTCTGGGGCTCTGCATCCTTCTGTGATGGACACAGGCCCTTTTGGGGGTGATGGGGGGGAGTTTACACTGAACTTGTCCCCCTGAATGGGGGCAATGAAAGTTGGTTTGGTGTATTTCTTTCCTTTTTTCAGTAGCTGACAGCATATTTGGAAGTTGACACCTACATGTCTGGTATAGCTACCAAAGGCTTTGTGGTTGTTATTCTTATATTCCTTGGCTATTTGTCTTTAGAAACTGTCCTTGGATTATTTTATGAGCGATCATTGTTTCTTCCTGATAATGATCAGTGATGCCTTTCCTTTAGTGAAGTTGGCTCTATCATGTGTTCATTTCCTCCTTCTGCTGTCTAGCATATTTATGGGCAACAACCACCTGATTGTTGTCCTATTTTTGGAGGAGTGCATCTTGGTTTTATTTGTGATGTCTCATTCCATGCATCCCTGTAGATGCTCATAGGATGCACTTGTAAATGATTCTGCAGATTGTATACCATTATCCTATAGCAAGAGGTCTTTGGAACGTTCAACTTTGGTCTTGGGAAGTGTGCAGTTTGCTTTTGCAAATGTCTTCACAGTGGTTTCATTGACTGGGTGAGGGGGCAGGATGTGGATGTCCAGTGTGATTACTTAATGATCTGACATTACCAGTGAGGGGTTTATCTCTGTAGTGGAACACTGGTACCCCATGTTGGTGATGATCATGTCCAGTATGTTGTCACCTCTAGTAGGCATAGTGACCAGCTGTTCCAGGGTGTTAGAGTTTTTAAACTCTAGGAAACATTGGGCAAAGGATGTTGTACACAAGTAGTTCCATCGCTCAATGTTTGGGTAGTTGTAATCTCCTCATATAATGGTGTTTGATAGGATCTTTATATTTTCCACTGTTCTCCGGAATACTGAGTGAGGTTCCTGAGACAAGGTATGTGATCTGTAGCAGGCTACACTCTGATGGGCAGCTTTGCCCAATGTTAGTTGCACTTGCATGGTCTCCAAGGCCTCATGCTGTGCCACTAACCTGAAGGTGTGGGTATCCATAAGGTAAATGGGTACACCCCTTCCTTTTGTGCTAAACTCGTGGTTTTGGGTCCGAAGGTCGGAGGGATTGTGAGTGTTTTATGTGGAGCATATCCGACAGCTCTATGTTTGACATAGCTTTCCATGTTAGGCAGTGAACACCTCTAAGTAGGGGATATGCAAGGGAGTACGGATGGAGCATTTTGAGACGGTCTGTGTATGGCATGTATTTCAGGCCGCTAATGCTCTTTGTGAGGTATTGCTGCTGGCTTTTTAGTTGTTGTAGTTGTCTTGTGAGGTACATAGACAGTGGCGTTGTACACTATTATAATTCTAGTCAGTGATGAGTAGATGGGAAAATTGTCCTCTTCTATTCTGCATGAGACACATTTTGTGATGAGGTGTGTAACATAGGAGGGTTTCCTGACTACTGTGGGAATGTGATTATCACAGTTGTATCCACTGTCCACCTGTGACCCAAGGTCTCTTGTTACACTTTCAGCGTGAAGTATACTAGCACCTATGTTGTAGTTCTTGGCTACAGAGTTTTTAATAAAGGGGATGACAATGCACCTTTTGGCATTGAGCTAGAGCCCATAGCTTTGACAACAGCCATCTGTCTCAGTGAGGCCCTTTTGTAGGATGTCCACATCTTTAGTGTTTACAATTATGGCTCCTAGTTTGCAGTCCTCTGGAAACTTCAGCAGCCACAGACCTGCCATGTTAATGTTTACTTTGGGGAAGTAGATAATACACAGCCTTGGAAGTTATCTGGTCCCATGGCTGCTCTGATACTGGCTTTGGAGAGTGTCTTTTACCTGTGCAGCTGTGATGACAGCAACTTTGCATTCTTTCATTATACAGATGTGCTTTTTCATGGGTAAGAGGGGGTAAAGTTAACACTGATCCTATCTGCCAGGATGTTGGCAATAACAATTGGCTCTGTACATTTAGTGCCATTGAGCTGTAACTCAGAACAGATCTGAGTGTAACCATGACATGGACCTGTCTGTTGGGCAGAGATCTCCTGAGTAGACAGTATGCAACAGAGTACAGATTAGGTTACATTCAGTCTTGTTGCATGGGGCAACTATTTGAGGCCAGTAATCCTCTTGTTAAGGTACTTCATTGGTCTTTCTAGCTGCGGAACGTGCCTAGTCAGATTCATCGCAAGTGTGTTGTGGTACTCTCTGACAGGTCTAATGAATGCTGAGTAGTGGGAACTTCCTTTGACCTACATGCACAGACCTTGGCAGTTTGTGTGAACACATAGCATGATTTTCCAACCACTTTGTGAATGTGTTTCTGGAAGTAGAGATGACAATCCACATTTGTCCATAGATCCCTTATTATCACATCTGTATTTAGCCTAAGTGTGTGAGCATGCCCAGTATGACCTTTCAGTGTGATGTTGAATGAAATCCACTACATTTGTTGGAGTGTGTGAGCATGCCCAGTATAGACATTTATACTATATGTGTATGGAAAATTAAGTTGTACTTTTACAGCAGGGCTCACCTTTCTCTCATAGATCAACAGGGATCATGCTGTGCCTGCATGGCTTCCATGCAACACTTTGCATAGACTTATCAACATTTCTACATATGGGGGGGCAGCTAATCTTTCTACATTTCTACCCGGGGGCACACCTGATTGTTACTGTGAGTGTACATAGGATGTGGGTTTCACCTGACACTTATACACATTTGCTATGCCTGCACTGCTATGTACAGGACACCATTTCAGTCTGTACTGTTGCCTATCATACTGGCTTGAGGCATACTACTGTACTACAGATCTTGCAACTTCATAGCCTACACAACCCACATCACACCACCTGGCCTGATGTTCTCTGTCTGCATAGGCATGTGGGGGAGGTTACCCATTTGCCTCTTTAGGGGCATGATACAGCATTTCTTTGTGTTTGCATTGGTATACAATTGTCCTGCTGTGTCTGCACCACTGAAATGGTATCATGGCTTAGTGGCTCAGTACTGTGACTATAGTGCACAGTATCCTGGGTTTGAGCCCTGTCACTGCTTTTTATTTTCATAATGGGCAGACCAGACTGCTTAAGGAACAGTAAAGCAGATATGAGCATGTTTAACTGACTTTGCCCAACCTTGCCCAACATTGCTCAACGTCACCTGACGTTGCACTAGTTAGCATGAGCAATTTTGTTTACATATACTAGATATTGGTAAAAGCTGCTTAGCACTGCTTTATATTGCTTAAAACATGGCAATCATGCCGCAAGTTGTGCTGCAGGGCTGCCTATGTTGGATGCACATACTACACTCCCTATGCATGTTTGGAAACAGATAGTGTCAAGTTAGGCATCCCTTTTATTTTATGTGCGAGTCAGAGGGAGGTATCATTTCCAGGGTTCCTACTGAGCCAGTGTATGTGCTATGCGTTGCCTCTTTGCCAAGGCCAAGGCATACTGGGCATGCCTTCTTCTCCTTACTGCGGCAGGCTCAGGTTGTTCCTCCTCCAAATCACACTGTGCCTGTGCAGGCCTTGGCAAGGATGGGGGGCTGTTTGGCCCTGCCCCATGCTGTTCCTGCTGCAGCTGGTTTCACAGGATCATATTGTGTAGCATGGCACATACCATGACAATTTGGGTACATGTAGTTGGTGAGTACTGCAAGGCTCCACCAGATGTGTCCAGGCACTGGAACCATGAATTGAGCATCCCAAACACATGCTCAGTTACATTTTATGTTTGTGCGTGTACCTCATTATGGAATTCTTGTTCAGGTGTGTGTGCATTTCTGATGGGTGTCATCAGCCACGGCTCCAGTGCGTATCCAGCATCCCCCACTAGGTGACTGTCAGGGATGTCCTCATTGGCAAATGTGTGGTACAGATGTGACATATGCCAGATATGAGAATCATGGTAGATTCCAGGGCAGCCAGCACACACATTCAGTATTATGCCCTGGGCATCACACACAACCTGGCAGTTGATGGAGTGGAAGCCCTTGTCATTAATGTAGACCTTATCCCACTCACCAGCTGGTACTTTGATGTGTATGTGTGTGCAGTCAATTGTACCCACTACTTCAGGGTATTCCGCTATTTGATGGAGGAGACGCATATTGCTGGCCAATACCTCACAGAAATTGTGGAAATATACATGATCACCGACATGTGCTGACATGGCATTCAGGAACTGGTGCAGTACCCTGGATGCTGATGCCTGTGAAATCCCCATCATATCACCAGTTGGTCTCTGGAAGGTACTTGTTGCTAGTATTCTTAGTCCAGCACATACCTTGGTTTCCACTGGGATGGGTTCCCCTCTGTTGGTTCTCAACAATTTGCTGCAGGAGCTCTCTGTCCACTCTATAACGCTCCACTATCTCCAGCTCATGTAGCTCCTAGTAGATTACCCTGGGTCTGTACACTCTTTTCCATCTCCTCACTGTAGGTTGCTCAGCAGCATTCGCAATGGCACCACCCTCAGCATCTTGCACATGTTGCGTTATAATAGCAATGGCAGCCCCTAACATTTTTTGTCTCAGTTAAGCTTTTTAAGTTTTCACCTCTTTTTGTAGAATGCAATGTTGCAGTATTTCTTAGAAACACATGGGGGAATGTTGTTTGCAGATTTTTAAGTGCTGGGCTGGGCTAGGCTAGTGTACTGCCTGTGTAATTACCTGATTCTGATTGAGTTCAACTGGCAGCTCTGCTAGTTCTCCTTGGTTAACTTCCTAGTACTTCTTTTCCTTCCTTTTCCCATTTCTGTTTCCACAGAGGGCAGTGCCGTGCAAACAAGTGCAAACACATACACATGAGCGCACACACGCACACACAGGCTCACACAAGCTTACACAGGCTTAGGCAGGTGCACATTCATGCATACAGGCTTAGACAGCCTTACACAGGCTTACACAGGTGCACACACATGCACACAGACTTAGACGGGTTTACAGGTGCACACATGCGCGCACACAGTGTAAGCAGCTTTGCAAGAAACTTTCATGATAGCAACGGCGTACACCTTCGGTTTCTGGGTTTCAGTTTAGACAACTGTAGACACGTCTCTTCCAGTCCTGAGTAACTCGCAGCAAACGCATGCCACTTTGCTCCAATAAGCTTACAGTCTTTTTGATACATCCCCCCTCATGATGTCACCTATCTTCTACTCTGTTACTCTCCTAATCCTACTCTTACACTCTAGGGACATGGTTCACATGGCAGAGAAAATTGGGATTCACTATCCTTATACTCATTTGCATAGGATTGCCTACTAATGCTTGGTTACATCTCTCAGACTGAGCTTCCTCCCTTAGGAACCACTACTCAGTAGCCATGTTGTCTTCATCTTGCCATTTACCTGCATGGCAGATTAATATTTTGAATAAAATCCCTATTTGTGGCTTTTATTTTTTGTTTTTCTGGTTTTTAGAGCACCGCACATTTACGCGGCACTGCGCTACGCTTAAACATCAGAGATCGAGGAAAAAAAATTTTTTTTTATTATTTTGCAACGGATAAAAATGCCAGTGGCTGTATATTTGGCCATTGGCATGCTTCCTCAACTGAATGCATCCTTTATTTGGAGCTGTCATAGCACCATTTTGCTATTTGCAGAACGGTACTCAGTTGCCAACCAAGTACATTTCTGCAAATAACACTACTCTTACTCGGACAGGTTAGTGTTTCCTGGATCGCAAATTTACCTAATTTGCATAGCTTTCAGCAGCAGTTCTACGGTGGTGGTGCTGCGATAGCATTGTCACCTCACAGTAAGATGCTGTCTGGTTCTATTCTCAGTTAGAGCGTCTTCTGTGTGTAGACATGCATGAATGGGTGTACCTTCATTGAAGGTTGTGTGTCAGGCCTGGCAAGCCAGTACGTAAAAAATCAACTGCCAATCATTAGCGGACCGGAGTTCTGCTGTGGCATCCCCTAACTGGGAAAAGCCGAAAGACACAAACAAGCATAGCTTTCAGCAGCAAATGAGGTAATTTGCATAAACTAACACTGTCCGTGCAAGAGTCGTTTTAGGAGCTCTCTTGCACGCCCCTGCCAGCTGTTCCTGGATCGCTCGGCAGACATGTTGGCTGGCTGGAGTCTTACTCTACTCTTAGACTCTGAACAAGCCTTCCTGAATCTGGCCCATTGTGTTTTGGAAACCAATGGATGTGTGTAGAGTCTGTACTTATCGTACTCTGAAAAAAGAAGTACTCAGCCTGATTCCAGCATGCCTTCTGAAATCACATCTGCAGCTGGTGCACTGAAGTCTTCTGGTGCTCTGAATACTTTTGGAATCTGGTCCAATAACTAGCAAACACATAACTGCCAATATTTCATGAGTAGAAAGAAAACTCACGATGAAGCCAGTTGCTCAAATGCTTCCAATTCATGTTTGCCTCAATATAGCATAGAGTATATTATACCAAGGTTATTACTTAAAGACTAAATACTAGTCCTGTATAAGAATAATATAATCATATTGAATTGCTCTGATAATTCAGTTAATTTCACAAGAAAGCATATTTTATTTTAGAATAAAGTATGCATTTAAGCTAAAATTATTAGCTTTTTTCTGCAAATAGCTATAACTTCTATTATGCAATACTTTTTTGAGATACAGCTGACACAATACATAATGAGTGTTTATTATATATACCATAACATATGTTTACATTTTGCTTTTATAATCAGTTTCATCTTTTATATCTCTATGCTACTATTATTCCAATATAGCATTTTTGAATCATACATGATAATCATTCAATCATTCAAAGCTTGCTTATTGACCCCCTTTCCATGCTTTTAATATATTTCAGTAAGCTTCCACAAAGTTATTGAGTCTCTTAATGCCTTTATCATTACTTTAGCTTTCATAATGCACAATCCTTCTTCTTGAAGACATCTAATTCTGGCTTAATTGTTCCTCTCCCGGATTTCCCTCTTTCTGCTAACATTCCCTTGTCAATTTTGCTGGAAAAAGAAGGGGTTCAAAATCCTGATATATATGATTACGAAATGGAACTCTAACAAATGAGCTTACTGACAGAATAAAAATAAAATAAAATCTTGATTGACTTTACATTTTGGTGTTTTTTCTGAAAACATAGATCCTAGTATGCGTGGTTTTGATTTATTAATTGTTCCTTTATGCATACATACCTCTTTATTTGGCTTTATATTTCATATTACTCAAAATGCTTTTTTGGGGCCTTTTCAGAGTTGATATGCTTATCTTGAGAAATTGCTTATTTACCATAATAAATGACCTACACTTCTGCAAAATGTAAGATCTTAACGTTTTAGGTTTGAACCTCCTGAAATATTCAATGCATTTGTATGCCTATTTTGACCCTTACAATCGATTTACTTCACTCTAACCCCACTAAAATCGTATTAGTATCAATATCAAAATTCACATGCACACTTACTACTTCATCATTGGTTTGAAATTTGCTTATACTTGCTTTATTACTTTGTTGAAGAAACCAGCTGATTTTTCATATTAAATATAACTGATTGCTTCTGTATGTGCATGTGTGTGTGTGTGTGTGTGTGTGTGTGTGTGTGTGTGTGTGTGTGTGTGTGTGTGTGTGTATGTGTGTGTTCACCAATAACCTATATTAGTGTCTAGTTTGCACTTTTTGATGTAGTAACTCTTGATACTTTTTCAGTGCAGTCGAGACTATGGGGGGGGGGTCTGTTTCCTTGTTCACATTTTTTCAGCAAGGTCAGAATGTGTAATATTTACTGCATTAAAGAACTAGGCAGTGACTTTGTAGAGATTTATTCCCACATCTCAAAGACGTGCTTTGGCAAAACTGGTAATACTCTAAAACTGATTGTATTAAAGAACTTGCTTCAAACCACAAGTTGGTTATCTTGATGGCAGATAAAGGTGGAGCAGTAGTCGTTCAAGATTGGGCAAAATATAATATGGAAGCCTTGCGGCAACTTTCTAATGCTTGTTATTACACTTGTTTACAGTTTGACCCTACGCCCACCTTTAAGAAACAGATAGATGATTTTTTGGCTCTGGCTGAACAAGAGGGGGTTATTTCCAATAAAATATGACATAATTTGACTGCTCATGATCCTGTTCCACAATATATTTATTTTCTGACAAAGATACATAAAAATCTACAAAACCCACCAGGTAGACCAATAGGTTCAGGCCGTGGCTCCTTGGCTGAACCATTAACACAGTTCTTGACAAAATATTTAAAACCTTTGCTGAAGGTGATACGCTCTATAATTCAGGATACTACTGAATTCTTGCAGATTATTTCTGAGTCCCAGCTGGAACCGGGTTGGTTATTATGTAGCTTAGATGTTACAAGTTTGTACACCAGCATCCCACATTGGGCAGGTATTGAGACCTTAAAATATTGGCTTGATAGATCTGAGCTTTATCCTCCTGGATTTAACACCTTATTAATTGGATTAGCTGAACATGTACTGACGAAGAATGTTTTCCTTTATTGGGATTCTTATTGTTTACAAATTAAAGGCACGGCAATGTGGGCATCATTTGCCCCTATATATGCCAATTTATTTATGGCCTACATTGAAGAGCAGTTAATATATGACAGTTCTCACAACATTTTTCTACAGGGCATGGATATATGGAGGCATTACCTTGATGATTGCTGGTTGGTATGGAGGTCCGATTCTGAATATCTTCAGGAATTTTTAAATTATCTTAACAACAATAAATGGGGAATTTGATGTGGTTTGAATTTGTATTTACTGTTTGAAACATTCTTGTTGCAACTGTCTGATGAAGTCTCATTAAGGGATGAGATGAAAAGCACTTTATGGTTACTGTTTTTATTGTTTTTATCGTTTGTTTGAAATAAAGTCTGAAGAATAAACCTTGGAAACTACTACTGTGTGTGTGCCTCAAGCCCTCTTGCCTGCATTCCTGTTTTTGCAGTTACCTGTTTCGGTATTCCAAATTTGATAATACTCTTAAATCTGAAGTCTACCATAAGTATCCCCAATATAATTCATTCCTCCATGCCACCAACTATCATCTGCCACATATATGTAGGAACATCCCTAAATCTCAATATATGAGAATTAAACGTATATGTTCGGATGATAGCTCTTACCAAATATTTAGGGATGACTTAACCACCCGGTTCCTACAAAGAGGTTATAAGTTGTGACAAGTGTTACATGCCAGGAATACGGTTGATTTGATTCAGCATGAGCCTTTACTTGAATATCAATCTAGAGTTACTAACACCAACCAAGAAACACGGTTAGTTACAACTTATGGACGTAATGTAGCTAGATTGGTTAACAGTGTACAACAAAACTGGAATATTCTTTTGGCAGATGATAAGTTGAATACTATGTTACAGGATATATGCTTATTTTCTTATAGGAAGGGCAGGAATTTGGGATCCATCTTTAGCCATTACAAGAGGGGACATAGTCCATTACGCCCGATGATACAATCCACCCTTTTAGGGGACCACCTAAAGGGATGTTTCCCGTGTGGTCATTGTATGTATGTATTGTCCCAACATTAATAAATCAACTAGTTTCAGCAGTAGCAATACAGGCGTGGTTTACACTCTTTCTTGTTTTGGGAATTGTCAAACCAACTGGGTGATTTATTTGGCAACATGTAGCTGCTCAGCTTTTTACGTGGGGCAAACCTCTAGGGCAGTAAAATTTCAGATAGCAGAACATTTGTGTGATATCAGACATAAACGCCTTACCAACTCCTTATATAAACATACAGTTAAACACCCCAAGGCCAGGTTTTTCTTTACAATTATAGATAAGATCAAAGGAAACAGATCCAAAACTGCAGGTGGCATGATGTTTTAAATCGGATGGAGAAAAAATGGATTATTAAGTTAGGAGGTCTATTTTCTCCAGGTTTGAATGAGCACCTTTAAGATTTTTAGGTGACTGACATGAGGGTTGATTGCCACACATTTAAATAGAGGGAATTGTTCTGTTACTTGTTAAGCTACACTGAAGAAGGCACAATTATTACAGCTGAAACCAGTCTGGTGGATTATTCCCTCTATGGTATGTGCTTATTAGCACAAACACTCAATAAATTATAATGTTTTCCACACCACGGTCTGCTGGTCATTGACTTTGCTAAATACTCTAAAACTACCCACAAATGTGCATTCAGTATGAGAGTCATACCTCTCAACCCCTTAAAGCAAGAAATCTGGACAAAGCCATAAATAATGGGGGGGACAAATGCCCAAAAATAGGGACACTTTTTAAATATTGCTCTTACTAACTTGGAAGGTTGATAGAATAACAAGTTTAGCATTAGCACAGATTTTCTGAAGGGTATGAAGTCTGAAACTCAAATGTCTCTCATTATTTTCTGACTTAGACCCTGCATGATTTGCCAATGATTTGCTAGAAAACCACAGTCAAATGAGAAATGAACCAAAAATATGAGCCAAAAACCTGGACATTCTGCAAAAATCTGTATAGTTGAGAGGTATGAGAGTCTAAGAATATATGAGTAACTTAGATATAGCTGTAGAGGTAACATGGGCACAAATAATAACTTAGAGCAGATATAGTAGTGATACTGCACATTTAAAAAAGAATGACATATTTTTGAATATCTTGCGTCAATGGTTCAAGAGATAACACACTCTGCTTTTGCTCTGATGCTGGTAGATGGAAGTACTCTAGTTTTTTAATCTCACACCAGGTGTTAAGTTTTTAAGGAGTCCTTTGTGGTCTTGTGGTTAATCCATGGCACCCTTATCTCCATGGCCAGGGTCTAACTCACAGTGAGGACATTGTCAATGCTCTTTGTCATGTGGTAGACAGCACAGAGAGCTAATGTTTTGAGCTGTTAATGACATGCATCTTGCACTCCAGGGTTTCATTCCCTCAGCCTTCATTTGCTTGCTGTGTGACTCTAAGCATCTCATTTGCTGAGATAGTACATTTAGGCAATGGAGACATTGGCATAGGTCTCCTGGACCACATGTCAAGTGGCTATCTGAGAGCGACCTTTCATGACACAAAGCATTTTAATGAGAACTGTTGCCAAAATATTAAGTTTTACACTAGAAAATGTTGTACCAATGAACGCTCAAGTTAAATACACTACTTCTAGAGGCTTAATTTTCTGACAGACTGTTTATACATTTTTCAGTGGAAGCACAAGGATGCTGTCTGGTTAAATGACTTGCTCAAGGTGAAACAGAAGGAAAATGGAAGCTGAGAAACTCAAACCCAGTACTACTGGATAAGCTTTGTTGCTAGCTCATGGCTTCAGTATATTTCTATAGATGTAAGATAGTTTACCTTCAAATAATATGCATTAATTCTCTGAAAATATACCTCCCAGAGCTATCTCCCATATGTTTAGCCCTGATACCAAATATTGAAACTGATACTTTACACAGCAATCTGCACTTGTAAGTGAACAAACAAAACGCTAGCAGATATTTAGAGGTATTAGCTAGTGCGCATGGCCATTCTTTACTGAAGTTATTTTGTCACCACATCCTAAGATCCACCATGCAATGGAATGTAACTACAGAGAAATGAGGTTTGGAACAGACCATTTTGTGCTGGGACATCTTCAATTGGGGCTAGATACATAGATTAGCAGGAATTAAGAGAATAAGGGGAGGATAAGGGTTAAATGGGATAGAGGGAGGTTTAGGAGGAAATGAGGGGAGGGGCTTAGAGGTTTTTATCAAGTGTAACTGAGGTAGGAGTTAAACTTTTATCATGAACTTGATAAGCAGGTTTACATCCAAGATGACCACTAGTAGCTTTGATGGTCAGGTAGGCTTTGGGGTTAATGTGATATGAAGAATGAGGTGAGTATGGTGGCAGAGAGTTGGTGGGGATGCCTTCCTTTCTTAAAAATAGATTTTCAAACTTAGTGTAGTTTTTATGGTGATACTAGCACCTTGGGGGTTTCTAAGTTTAGTATAGTTAGTTTAACAAGAGGTGGGGCTGCATGGTGTAGGTTAAATAAATAGAGATGAATTTAATTTCAACATGAATATGTTGCCATTGTATGTATAAATGAACTGTATTGCCCCACTATAAGGGGTTAAAATGGTAGTTATTATTGAAATTCTTTCCATTTCTTCCTTCACCTTCAGCTTCCATAATTTATTGGTAGGTGAGTGAATTACGGTGGTTAAGTGATGGCATATTAAGGCCTTACCTCTCCACGGTTCAGATTTTGAGCCCTGGGTTTAGTGGTTAAAGTTGGCTTATCGGGTTTACAGTTTTGAGGTTTGCCTGTATGGATGGGTTGTTTGTGTAAGCCAGTGCCTTTTGCGTGCATTTTAATGTTTTTCCTCAGCGAGGTATGATTTTAACTAGGGGTTATCGGGTAGTAGTATTGAAATTCCGACATAATTTGGGAGATGAGCTGGGTAAGGTGCAGGTGGGGTGGTTTATTTATTTCTTGAGTTTTGAAGAGAAACATTTTATATATTTATTAAACAAAAAAAATAGAAAGAAAACTCATCTTTGTTTGGGTTTTTATCCCACTGTGATTCATGGCCTTGTCCTGATGCTTTCTCTGAGAGTTGGGGTACTGTGATGGCAGCCAAGTAGTGCGATTCATTGTAGGGTTTTGTCATGGGCCAGAAAAAAAAAAGAGAGAGAAGGGGTGCATTTTTGGCGCCTTTCTTTCCTTCCTTTTATAGGAGATATGCTTGTCTCCATTTGTGAATTTGTTAGGGGTAGCAGACTTTTGGGAGTTGAGGATGCTGATGGCCGCAGTGATGTATGGTGCCTATAAATGGTAGTTCCTTTGGGTCTTTGCGGTGACCAAGTGGTATGACTCAATTTAGGTTATTTTTGCGGGCTGTGAGGTGCTTCCTCAGTGAAGTTGTCCATGTTTTATGTTACTTGGGCTGTGTCTAAGTTTGTTTATTGCTTTTCGTTAGGGCACAGTAGTTTAAAAAAAAAAAAAAAAAAAAAAAGTGAGAGTTGGTTGTGTGATTGTTTACAGTTGAGCCATGAAGGGTTTCGCGGGATATGGGATCTCCAGTTGAATGGTTCTTTCTGTTTATGTGAGATGCGGTAATAACTATTGCAAATGGGTAGGGTAATGCATACCTTTCAACTATCCTGTCTGCACAAGTTTTCATTTGTTTCACCTAAGACGAGACTTTGTAGCCCGGTGCTTTACCTTTTCTTGCAGCTCCTGTTCACATCAGGATGGGTACAGCTAATCAATGGGTCTTGGGGAATCTTAGTGACAGGGAACTGAAAGCACTGGCAACAGTTCCATTTATTGGTTGAGGCAACACAAAGACAGCCACATCTGTTAGTGAATGCTGTGTGGTGTCCACTGGAGGAGTGTATGTTGCTACATTCCCAGCTAAAAGAGATACGGAAATTGTACGTTACAAACGGAACCATGGTAGATGCTGCGTAGGGCATCTGAAGTATAGGTTGCTGGGCAGCATGTGCTGGAGGGACTGCAGGAATATTTGGTATGTGGGCGGAGCTCAGGATAAAGATATTAATGTTATGGTATATGAGCTTTGACTGCTTGTTACAGCAGTGTAAACATTAAGGAATGTTTTGCGAGCAAAACTAGTGGTGGTTGAGATGAAACATGTTCTCTCTCTGTTGTTTTGTGGTGTGCAGTTGTTCCTATTAGATGCCGTTGTCCTCTACTTGTTAACGTGAGAAGGGAGTTTTGCCACTGGTAGGATTTGCTGAGGAAGGGTGATGCTCTGAGGTTTTCACTGGTTGTGTTTTCCCGTGAAGAATGCCTGGCAGGAGTGCATGCATGTTATGGAATTAGTGGCCATAGGGGTGGGTTGGGCTGGCACTCTTAGCAACCCAGGTTATTTAAGTATGGGGCCAGCAGTCTTCTAGTGACATGAACATGAAGGGTTTTGTGATGCTGATTTTTGGCCTGGTTTCCGCTGTGGTGGTTTTAGTGGTAGCATAATTGGTAACAGCGTCTTCGTCTTGTATTTAGTTGAGCCTGGAGTGTCTATGCAAGGCTTTCGCAGGCTATGATGCAGCTGGACATAATGGCATCTCACTGCACATGCGCTAGGCAGTTTTAAGTAGAAATAAGTGGTGGTTTTAATGCAGGTTCTCTAACTGAGATTGTGTTAATGGAGGTTTTAACGCAGGTGCTCCTTTACTGAGATCTGTACCTCTCAACTGTTCAGATTTTTGCAGAATGTGCAGAATTTTATCTGTTCCTCATAAATTTTGGTTTTCTGGCAAATCACTTGGGATTAAAGTATAAAAAAATAATAATAATAATGACAGGCATTTGAGTTAAATCTGTATTTAACTTGCATTGCTGACTACTGGCAGTGGGCCAGGCAGTTGTTTTGTTCCTGATTGGCAGGGCAGTATTTTGTAGGTGATGTTTTGTGATGCTGGTTTGTTGGCATACCCCTGGGACTGTTGCACTGCACATGCCTCTTGGCATTGTGATCATTGGCGGGAGGTTGGGGGATTACTGCTGGTGCAATTAAAAAAATAAATAAGTAACAGCAAACCCCTTTGGTGTGGGATCTGCTGGCTCACCTTACTGGCTGGGTATGCCTTGAGGTACAATAACTGTTAGAAGAATAGAGTAATGATGGAAGTGAAGGGATGTTTTCCTACTATATGGGTTTAGTGAGGTTGCCGACATATACCTCTCGGCTGTCGCTGACTTTTGAGGACGTTACTGATGGACTTAGATTTACTTTTAGACCTTCTTGCATGGTGCTGCAGTTTCTGCCTTTGTTGAAGGGCATTACTTTTGGGGTTTGGTTCCTGTTGCTGGTTGTGGTAGAGCCTGAGTTAGGGTTTTACATATGGAGGCTGCGGGACTGTTAATACTTCCAACGAACATACCTTTCAACTTTCTGGATTTGGCAGGTTGCACACATTTTGCCCCGTACTTCTGTTCTATTTCTTATAGGATTATGGTTTCTGGACAAGCCTTGAAAAAACATTGGGGGTTAAATTCAGGACCTGGTGACGATGGAATATAAGACTTCATACCCATCTGAACATTCATGGTAATGCAGAACCTGTTTTAGTAGGTTTTCATTTTAGGAGTTATATGTAGGTATATTTATTCTCTATGACTGATGGCCTTGTCCACAATGGTTAAGAGATATTGTTAAGATTTAAGACAGATATTTGCGTTCCAAGCTTTCCTTTTCAGATGTTCATTAATACATACCCATTCCACTGTGTACAGGTTTTTGCAGAATGTCCAGAATTTGCTGTATATTTTGGTTACTTCGGATAAAAAGGAAAAAGAAAAGGAAAAGAAAGAGAAATTATTATTATTTTTTTTTTTTTTTGCATATGGCAGAGGTTTCTTGGGCAGTTTGACCATGTGGTTTGTCTGGAAGTGCCATCTGAGGGTATTATCAAGGTATCAATTGGGTTTGCTGGGTTTAGTTAGAGCGGTAGATTTTGGCAAGGGCAAGGTTTGCCCCAGTAGCATGTAATGTTAGCTTCAGGACATTTTGGATGTGTGTGCAGAGAATTTACAATTTTTAGCTATTTTTGCTATAATGCAATATACAATTTTCCTTTTGTTGTGGGTGGGGAAGAGCAGAGTGGACATAAGTCGGTGACCTGAAGGAAGTGGGAAGGAAGTGGAAGTGCAGGTATCGGAGGCTGTCTCCATTGATAGAATGGTACACAAAGGCCTTCAAGTGGGGGAGTGCAAAGTAAGTAACAGTTGCTAGCCTGCTGGAAGTCAGTAGACATAATTGATTCTGAGGGGCTGGATGTTCCAGTTGTTGGAGTTGTGCACAGTGAGGTTACAGGGAATTTTATGTTACTTGTGATTCATTATGGTATGTTGGAATTGGTGTGGCTTGGGTAATGTGTTGGCAAGTGGAGAAGGTGTATCTTGGGTGCTGGGTTAAGCAGGGTTTTGAAATTTTTATGAGGGGTCTAGGGTTCCTAGCCAAATTCAGGTAAGTGAGTTTTCACAATCTAGAGTGCAGTGCATGTTGATTGTTAAAATGTGCAGGGGTGAATGTTGTCCTTGTCCTAAGGGCATATAGGTGGAGCCAGAGGGAGAATTTGTATCTCTGTTTTTTGTAAATGACTGTGCAGTAGGATTGTGGCTTGTTTTAATTTTCTCTGTCTAGTCTTTAATTTAATTGAGACCACCTGTGTTGGTAGAAGAGCGATAACTTTAGCTATAAAATAAGACTTTTTTTTTGAAGCAGGGGTATTTTGTACTGTTACTAAGGGAGTTGGAGGGAGTTGGAGGTAATTTTATGCAATTATTGGTAGGTCATTTAATTTTTAGGGGTGTTTTGGATCTGGTAGTGTCTGCATTTTATGCAGTTGTTAAATGAGATATGCCTTCGGTGCTGTATAATTGTCTTTAAGAATTTGGTTTATACATATGTGGAGTATTTACAGTCTATTCTTTTACAGATCGTTCTGATAGCAGATTGGGACATGCAGAGTTGGTATTACTTGAGGGACTGAAGAAATTTGGACTTGACAGGTGAGAAAAGAACCTGAAGAGGGTTTCAGTTGATAGAGCAGTACGACAGGAGGTCATGGGTTGCCAGCAGTGCAGTGAATATGGAATTATTGAGTTATTGGTTTGTTGTGTTTTCTTCCCAGCAGGCAAAAGGTAATGCCTTGTTTTGTTAGATATTGTATGGGGAGCATCAGTGTGGAATTTTAAATTGTTTTATGGATAGTGAGGGTCTTCTTTGGAATGGGTCAGATATTGTTGCAGGCATCAGGGGTAGGGGATTAACGAGTTGTATTGCACCAGTTAGGCTTGTGAGCTAGATGGGGGAGTTTGATGGGAGGATTTAGCTTTGAGTTACTGTAGTTTCAGGGTAGACTGGGCTGGGTTGATTCACTATATTCTGGACGGTAATAGCATGTCATGGACATTGTGTGACCTGGTGGCATCTGGCATAATACAGTTTGTTGATCTATTATGTTGGTTAGTTTTTCCTGGCTTGGTCTATTGTTGGTGATGCTGGCCATGATGGTGGTGTTTTTGAGGTTGTACTGCCACCAGCCATGATGGTGGTTTAACGGTGGTCGGGTGTATCTTATTGTTTATCATGGGTAGTTGGTGTGATGGCAGCATGTTATTAAATGGAAGAGATTTAAAAGGGGTATTACATTCACTGGACAGTAAAAAAAAAAAAGATTTTTTTTCATTGGGCGGTACTATGGGGTTGCAATGTGGCAGGGTGATATGCATTTGCCTCGGTGTGGCTTCAATGGCGGTGGGCTTAGTAGTGGGTCCAGTAGCTGGTAAGGCTCTTGGTATCATTGCGAGACATCCATTGGGCAGGTGGTATGGTTTAATTACATTATGACAATAGTTATGATAGGTGATGAGGTTATGGTTTGCTACCTTAGCATAGGTGAGGAGTCAGTGGTTTGTTTTCAGTTGTTAGGGACTTGGCTGTTTCCGTTAGCTAGGTATAGGGATAGGAGGTAATGACTTGCATCCAGCTTGGTTGGGGAGGATGGGTACACTGAATGATGTTTGACCTAGTGCCTTGCTGGTGGTTATTTTGCTGGAAGCTTGGTCGAAGAGAGGGGCTTGCCCTCTTCTGTTCCCCCTCTGGTGTTGGATGTGCAATTCAATAAGATGGGAAGGAAAGTGAGTGGTTGCTCTGTTGGATAAGTTAATAAGCAAGCAGAGCTGCTTATTTGGATGGTGGTGTAATTCAATAAATTGAAGGTGAGCGGGGTAACGCTGCCTTGTTAGTGCAAAGATAAGTGAGCAAGTGGGGGACGCTGCTTATCAAGGGTGAGTGATTACGTTGCCCTTATGTTTATTTTATGTTTTCTTTCATGGATATTATTATCACCTGTGTCAAGTTTTTGGTTGAAATTTCTAATTATTGTTTAACAAGCATGTCTATGGAAGTTTAATAAAGGTCGCCAAATGTCATTCGGTGTTGTGTTCATTGAACTGGACCAGGACAAAGCTGTATCAGCCATAAAGTAATTAAAGTGAAACTTGCATTTCAAAAGTAAAATGATAGGTAGAAAAGTATAACAAAGGCTTATCTTGTTCAGGACTAAAAATCTTCTTCTGGACACTCTGATACAAAATGCACTATTAAGATGTGCAAGTTGTATCTTAATCTGGACAGTGGATATCAGAGGTTCTAAAAGATGCAACAGGACATTCTAGGTGCATTCTTTGAGAACACTCCGCCAACAACCTCTGACCTCTGACAGGTAGTTGCACATTGTTTACATGTGGTCCAAGAGCTGCCTTAATTAACAAGTGAGGGTCCTCTACCATACAAGTCAGAGTATGTAGCAATAGTACTGTGTGAATATTCTGGGTAGTCACTCTCGTGGATGTATATTTTCCAGTTCTACAGTTTTGTCTGGGTGGATTCTGCTTTCTTGTTCACAGTACTACAACAAGGTCAGAGCATGTTGTTATACAAGGTATTAGTTTTCAAGATAGTCACTTCTGTGGATGTATCCAGCTTTGGTTTTATCATTTTTAGGGTGATCAGTTTCCCTGTTCTGAGTGTTTCATCAAAGTTAGAATATGTAAAATTTGTTGCATTAAAAGTCTAGGAAATAACGTTTGTAGATGTATCTACAAATTATCACGTTAATACTTGTTTTTTCCATACAAGAATAATAATTTTATTCAATGAATTACATAAGCTTGGTAGATCAAACAGCAAAAATGACTGAGATGGAAGAAATGGCATGTGGTACAGAATCTGTAGAGCAGGAGACAGTGCTTTGAAATGCAAAGTGTCATCAAAAGGAGTATCAGTAGTATGATCCAAGAGTAGAACTAGATGCTGGGGAACTAGTATCCATCATTAATATAGTTTAATGCAATGAATATCTGTTTGTTAGTGTGGAGGACTAAGGATCTGAGAAGTTAGCAAGCTGCTTACCTTTATCAAGGGAACAAAGTTTGAGTCCTTCAACCTCCTTTTGCCTACTGTGTGACTCTGAGCTAATCACGTCACCCCATAGTATTCAGAATCACTCATTAACAGTGATACTTGTGTCCAGTGGGCTTACTCAGTTAATACATGTGGGACTCAGTTACAGAAGTCCACTGGGTAGAAGCTGGTTCCTATGGATGAAATCAAGGTATCAGTGATGTATCTTCATAAAAGAGAAATGCTAGATTTTCATGTATGCAGCTGTACAAATTGAGCCATGTCTGACAGAAAATGGATATAAACATGCGCTTGGACTGGTATTTCATTAAACTGTAATAAAGACATCATGAAATAGTAGCTGTGACTTTTAAGAGTTACCAGCCAAGAGGGAGAAAGAGGGAGGGGGAGAGAGAAAGAATCCACTCTAAAAATATGGTACAAATGCGCAGCTCTATGGAGCCATGAGATAGAAATTCTGCAGCACTGATTATCACTGCCTGGTTAGCAGCATGAGTGCTAGGTGGGTCAGGCAATAAGGATGGATGTGAGTGACCATTACCAGACTGTCCATTTTGTGGTAGGGAAGCAGAGTGTCTGTTGCACTGGCAGTACCTACTAGAGAATAGTTTATCCCATACAGCAATGAGCCTAGCATAACTGTGCTGTCAGGAGAGTGCTGCTTAGCCAGAAATGCATGCATATAAGTACAAATGCACTTGTGTTTGAGCATGCAAGCCTCTTAATATATAAAGACTGGAATGAGAGCAAGACATCCTGATCCCAGACCACTCATACACAACTGACTCTCACTTGTCCATGGGATAGGCTGATTTGGTGAATGAATGTGCCATAAGCCTCTTCCCTGACTGAGGAATGAAGGCACCAATAGTGTGCAAGTACGAGAGTTTTTATA
>NC_056729.1:507149414-507154414 GCF_019279795.1 Protopterus annectens
ATGTGACTAAAGCTTGAGTGATTAATTAAAGCCAAGTGAGCATAAATCCTGCATTACCCCCACAAGTGGATTATTGCTATTATACAATGACATTATTTAAAAATACAAGTTTTAACTTCTCTAAATAACATCATTATATAAAAGTACTTTAGTGCTCTTCTCCTGCCTTCTGCAAGTCTGATGAGTCCAACATATGTACTGTTTGTGCTCTGCCTGTACCTTAAATGGTCACACAATATGTTGCTGTACCTGTCTTTTTTTTAAGGCTTGAGTTTCACAGAATCTATAGATTTTTGTGTGCTATTTTTAGTATGTTCTTCATAAACGATGTTGTTCTCCTAGCAAATAATTGACTGAAGGCACTAAATAATGACCAAGATTCATGATTCTCAGGAGGAAGTGGTTGACAGATATGTCATGGAGCTGATAGTAGGGACACTGCCAATGTGGGCATCTGGGAAGTTTTTATTTCTTAAATGTATTGTGTCACTGCATTTCGTAAGTAATGTTTTCTCTAGTTTATGGAGAAGAGGAGAGGGTTGCTGTAGGTATTTCTTTTAATAGTTACATCTCCACTGACTTGAGTTTGTTTTCTCTGCTTTGCAGAGGACAGTAACAGGAGCTCTAGCAATTTCTTTTAACAGCTACAGCTTGCTGGAGTTCTAATGAGGGAGTTCATGTAGAAAGCTTTCTGTACAATGCAGGCAATATGGTGGTCAAAAGTCAGTTTGCTATCAACCTGGGTGCCCAAGTGTCTCACCACTAATTGCATGCTTAGGACCTTATTACCAATATGGTAATTTGTGGGGACATCACTCTTCCCAAAAGGGATGATGATGCATTTCTTGGCATACAGTTTGAGGGCATGTTTCTGGCACCAGTCATTTGTTTGGGTGAGATCCTTTTGGAGGATGTCCAAATCACTAGGGGAATTGATGACAGCCCCCAGTTTGCAGTCATATGCAAACTTCATCAGCCATAGCCCAGTAGATTTGGCCTGCACCTCCGAGAAGTATATCCCAAACAGCAGAGACCCCAAGACCGATCCTGGGGTACATTGCTTGTTACGGGTCTACTACTTGAGGTGGCTTCCCCTATTTTGACTTGGTGGGTTCAATCAGTGAGCCATTTTGCTACCCATCTGGTAACATATGGATTGATGCCTAATTGAGAGAGTTTATCAAGTATACCTGAGTGGGGAATAGTATCAAAGGCTTTGGCCAGGTCAAGGTAGGCAGTGTGCACCATCTTCCCCTCATCTAGGGCTTTGGTGACTGTCTCAAAGAAGTTGGCTAAATTTAACAGACATAACCTCTCTTTGACAAAACCAAACTGTGTGGGATCAAGTGTCTGGAGGTTACCCATGCCCTTGTTCCTTAGTAATTTACTAAACAATCAGAAATTTTATGAGCGACGGGAAAAGTATGAGGAAAATTAAGAACATTCTGCAAATTACTGGACAGTTGAGAGCTATAGTTATTGGCAGTATAGCTAATTGTACTGCTGTCAAGCATGATTTTCAATTCTCAGTGTTGCAGAACATCCCTGTTTTTTTTTTCATGTCGTGCCCTATCCCTCATAAAATATGTTCTCATGAAGTTTTAGAGAATATTCTAATAGAAAAGCTGGACAGTATACAATTGGACTTGCTTTGGTTGGGATATGCTCCAATTACAATGCACATGTTGATTTGGCTACATGTTTTTGATTACTAATTGCCCATTATTGCATAATTTAACAATAATCCATGACTAAGTGTGGGTATCACAGGTCTTACTTGTGGTTGGTATAGTTTGATCAGAAGGGTGAATTCCAGGTGATTAAATCAAGCCAGTGATGAGTAAATCCACTGATACCCACACACAGGAGTGGCTCATTTCCAGAAAAGTTGGCATAATGGTTAGGGCCTTTACCTTCAAGACCCAAGGCCCAGTGTTTGAGTCTTACCCTTCAGGAAAATTGGCTAGGCTTAAAATGGCCCACAAGGGCAGCTAGGCTAGCATTTGCCTATGAACCTATACAATGATATTAATTAAAAAAAATGATTACCTTTTTTAAATAATGCCATTGTATAAATAGACTTTAAGTTCTTCTCTCACTTCTACCTCATGGGACATCTGAAGTATGTACTGCATATGCATTCAGCTACAGATCCATGTGGATGCTGGCACAGTACATAGCTATGGTAGCTATTTCTTTTACATTTTTTAAGTAGTAGCAGGTTGAAAATCGCTAGTGATGCTTCTATTCCTGACATCCTGAATATTAATTTTTTTATTTAAGAGAGACTAAATTTGACTAAATTTCTAGAGTTAGAGGTTGAGGTGAACACACTATTTCTCTATGGCCTACTCCCTAACCTCCCAAAAGAAGTAACCCACTCGCATACCACAGTCTCTCTATGTCACCCTTATCACTACCTGTTTTTTCCACTGTTTATCACTATTTTGTTCAACTTCCTGTTTTTTTTTATTTTCCAGAATATTTTAACTGCTCCTCTTAGCCTCCCTTCTAGGATAATACCCCCAGTATACTACTGCTCTATCCTTTGAGCTGGCCTAGGATTTCTTCATTAGAGATTGTATTTGTAATTGTCCCTTCCCAAGTTATTCTTTCTTAACTTTACTTGCACTCACTCTGCTTACCCAAGCCCTTGGACTTGTTGATAGGTTTTCTTTTTGAGGTAGTCACTTTCCATGACTCAGCCCACTCTTTTTGCCCTCTCGCTCCCCTACCCTACCCCCCATTCCCACCCACCCACACTTTCCTAATGTTTAGACTCTAACCACCGCACTCCTCTCTAAATTGCACAACCAGTCAGCATTCACTTCCCGCCAATAACCAGTCCTTCATTAAGAAGACGCATTCTCCACTCAAACTACTTCCTCATCCCTCTATCTCTCTCTATTCCCTTTTCTTTCTACAGCTCTTCCCACCTCACAATACATCACTTCCACATAAATATCCCACTTCTTATCCTCCTCACAGTCTCAACCTCATATCACACTAAACTCCCTCACCCAAATATATCTCCTACTGCCACAATCGCCTTTACTATAAATGACACATTTCACTCATTTAATAATGTCCCCATCCCACTTTAACTCTTCTAACATTTGCCTTCATAGGTATAAATCACTTCAGTACACCAGTCTCTCCAGCAAACCAAAAATAAAGCACTACACATTTTACCCCTCTCCATTCACTACTCAATACACCTACAACTTTTTACTTCTTTCTGGAGACATCCATCCCAACCCTGGCCCACCTACCTCATCTCCCAACACAAAGGTCATTACCTTGTCCTCCATTTCCCCCTCCTTTACCCAACCATCCTCTCCCCACTCTCCTAGCCCTTCTATTTCTTATCCCAAAGCCTTTATATCTAATCTCTGAACATTAAAAGCCTCATCAAAACCACTGAACTCAACATTCGGATAGCCCATACCTCCCCACACATTCAAACCCTTTTGGAAACTTGGCTGAAACTTTATATCATTAATAATGTAATATTACCACCTGGTTATAATATCTACTGCTGTGACAGAATCCCAGAAAAAGGTGGAGGCATTGCCATCCTCTATTCTGATCAACGGAACCTCTCACCTCTAACCATTCCTGTACCCAATTTCCACCCTGCTGAACTACTTATTCTTAACTGCCACCTAAACTCACACAAAAAATTGCCACAGCCTCCAAATACATCCCTTCAGGCAATAATATTCCCACACCTAAGAATATTCTGTCTTGACTCTCCCACAATATATCCTATGAAACTGTCATCCTTGGAGACATTAATATTGTCTGGTCCAATTTGATATCTGACACCCCACAACTTATTATTAACTTACATGGATTCCACCAACTTGTCACATCCCCCACATGCATGCACAAATCCTCTTTTACCAATCGAGTCATAGACTGGATTCTCACGAATACTCCTAACCTCTACCACAACCACTGTACCTTATTTGACTCCTTGAGCGACCATCTCCCCATCCACATCCTAAGACACTTTCTCCAATCACCCAAAACACACTCATGCAGAGACTGCCATAAACTCTCAGACTTTAACGTTGGCATATTTAACTCCACATTATCAAATATCAACTGGTTCTTCCTCCGGCAGCTCAACTCTCAACAAACCCAAGCAAAAATGTAATCAAATATTCCTTGATACTCTTAACTTCCTTGCCCCCACTAGGAGAATTAGAACTAAGTGAATTATGCACACTGGCTTTCTAAAGAAACTCGATCCCTTATGCAAAAAAGAGATAATGTTTGGAAAGCTTGGGTTAAAACCAAATCACCATCTCTATTCCAAAACTACAGAAAACTCAGGAATCTTTCCATAAAAACTGATTAACAAAGATAAGAAAAACTTTTTTCAAGTCACCCCAATTCGACAGAAAAGCTAACCCACAAAAATTTTGGTCTACCTTAAATAAAATTCTTCACCCTGGAAACCCTTCCACTCCCACCCCTTTCCCAAATAATACCCCACTAGAGACTGCCACTCTTCTCAATAATTACTTCATATATACTAACAAAAACTTACTCACATCAAATACTACTCTCTCCCCCCTCCCACCTCTTCTAACCCACACAACAGAAGCCCTTTCTCCCTTAAACCAGTTTCCACTGCTTACATAGAATTACTCCTGCTCAAACTAAAACCCTGCTTTCCCTTTGCAGGCAACCTACCTCCCATCTTCCTCAAACTAGCCGTTGAATCCATCCATAGCCTCCCCTATATCGCTACTAATCAATAGATCCAATCAAGAAGCCACAGTCCCAGACATCTGGAAATCCTTATACACTGTCCCTCTGCATAAAGGTGGACATTCTATTGACCCATCTAATTATAGATCCATAGCCATACCTTCCCCTCTGTCAAAAATACTGGAAAAATGCTTCCATACTCAGCTACTGAATTTTCTTCTCCAAGAAAACCTGCTAACTCTCACCCAATATGGCTTCAAGCCAAAATACAGTACCAT